>NW_006159453.1:4030314-4039737 GCF_000334495.1 Tupaia belangeri chinensis | reverse complement strand
TGGCATGTGGTTAAGGAGCTGGACACTCCCACATGGCTGACCGCGGTTCAGGTCCTAGGCCTGGCAGCTTGCTTTCTCACTTCTCTCTCTCTTTCTCCATCTCTGATAAATTAAAAGTAATAATAATAATGATTAATTAAATTAAATAAATAATTCTTAAGGGAAAAAAATCCTGGTCTAGCATTCACTACATACATTCTACCAGCAGCAGACTAACTTTAGAGGGAAAGTGAGATGAAGACCCCAGAGAGACTATGGAGGACCAAGAATAGCAGATAAGCTTTTTTTTTCCTTTGGTATTATCATTCATTTTAAAATTTGACCAGAGAGCGAGAGAAAGTGAGAAAGCAAGCAGCCAGGTCAGAGACTTGAACTGCTGTCAGCCATGTGGGAGTCTAGCACCTTAACCTCCATGCCACCTGCCGGCCTCAAAAGATAAACGTTTATATAGACTTTTATTTTTGGTGAGATTATCAGGAGGATACAGTTAATAGCTGTGCCAGTGATCAGTACGTGAAGTGGGAAGGAACTACGTATGCATCTCTCACAGGAGAAAGGCGACAACGCTGCCGTGCTGGCCTTCGTGGGACAGCTCGCGAAGCGTCCCCATGTACACCTCACTGCTGGATTGTACTTCAGAAGTGTGTCATTCCTAATACAAACATGTCGCTCCTCAAGTCCTTCTTCTGGTATGTTTTTTAGTTCTTGAGGACTCTTAGGGATAAACCATTACCTTTGTACAGGGTGAGGCACACTGGACAGTCCATTTATTCAATATGCACCAAGTTCTGTCTATTTTTAAGAAACTAAACGGTGAACTGGGGAATCAGAATGCAAAGATCCTGACTGGTCTCAGTGGCTGGTGGAGGACAAGGACTAGGGGACTATGATGGACACTCACTCTATGCTCAGGGCTTTAATGGGCTTGAAAAAGGCTTGCAATCAACATAGGGGGACATGAGTGTTCAGGAAAGGCTTTTCCAGAGTAGGCGGTATCTGAGCTGTGTGCTGGACAAGTGGGAATTAGTCAAAGAAAGGGAGGGGCCAGCAGATGGTATGGTGGTTATGTCGCTGGACTCCCACATAGCCAACAAGTTTGAGTCCCAGACCTAGACACAGTGGCTTAAAACTCTTGCTGGTCACATGCACATGCATGCCCAAGCTCCTGGGAAACGAATGCAAGAGAAGAGATTGTGGCATGGCCATCCCCCCGGGGGATGATTTCTCAATTTCCCTTTCACTGTCTCTGTCTCTATCTGTCTCTAGTGAGTGCTAGCACCTTAAGGCAAAAACCTCTGAAAAAGAAGAGGAAGAGTAACAGGAAGAAAAGAGAAGAAAGGGCATTCTGGGAGAGGCAGGCAATGTGGCAGGGAGCATGTCCAGGCACCACGGTGCTGTCCAGCTCTGTCCGTGATGATGGAACCCAAGCTGTCCAGAACAGGAACAACTAGCCAAAGTGGCTATTGAGTAAGCAAGGAACTAAAATTTGATTTTAATAAAAAAAATTTTTTTCACAAGGTCTCACTGCATCATGATCCTCCTGCTTTGCCTCCCAAGTAGCTGAGACTACAGGTGCACGCCATCATGCCTGGCTTCTTAGGATGAGCTGGGAATCAAAGCTGGGCCTCCTGTGTACCTCAGCACTCCAAATAGTAGCATCAACTAGCATGCACTCTTACAGCTGGGCTAGTTGGATTTCATTTTTAAAATTTAGGACACGTCTGTTGTTTTTAAGTTTATGTTTTTCATGGGAGAAGAGTACCCTCAACAAGGTCTCTTCATGCTTTCCCCAACCCTCCAGCTAGTCAGGATCCTGGGCACGCATGCTATCCCCTTTCCCCAGCCCTCCAGCTAGTCAGGATCCTGGGCACGCATGCCTGGTATATTTAATGTTAACTTGGATTTGAACCAGTGGTCAGCCATGTTGTTTCCAGAATGGCATATCCATATGCTAACACCTGCACCAAAGTGACTAGGCTATCGTTTTTTAAAATGTAAGTTTAAGAAGACACACGTGGCTAGTAGCTACTGTGTTGGAAACTGTGGCTCTGGAGGAGATCTGCTAAATGGTTTCTTCCTAGTAAGTTTGGTTTTCATTCAAAAGGTAAAAAAAAAAAAAAAAAAACCTGCAAATTTCAAAACAGTGATTACATGAATAGGCTTTTTTAAAAGAGAGATTTTTTGCTGTAGCATATGTGTGCTCACCAAAGAGACAGAAGAGACAAAGAGACAGAAAGGAAGAAATCATCCTCCCCCCCAGGGGGATGGCCTCTCTTCTCTTCCATTTTCCTCTTGGGATTTTGGGCACGCACGCACATACACCTGGTGTGAGTTTCAAACCACCAAGTAAGGGACTTGAACCACAGTTGGCCATGGGAGTCCAGCAACATAACCACTATGCCATCTGCTGGTCCCCATGAATAAATTTTTTAAAATTTTACTTGCAAATTTGGAAACAGTGTAATTTGGTCAGTTTTTAATATATATTCACTTTTATGACCTTCTTAGAGAAGGCAACAGAAAGGAAGCAAATGAAACAGATATTGACATAAAATTTGAACTTGACAGAGGAAACTGCCGAACAATTAGCTCCCCTACACACCAAGAAGTAAAAAATAACCATCACAGCAGGAAATGGAGTAAATGGCATTAGGGAACTGCTCCGAGGGCCTGCATACAAATGGCCAATTAAACTTGTGAAACAGTACTCAACTTCACTGGTAACCCAAGCAACTTCAATGAAAATGACGTTCGCATTTTTCTCCTGTCAAATTAGTAAAATTTTATGTTGAAGACTGGGTATTGTTGAAGATAGAGAGGAACATTCACTCTCTTAAAAGTCTCTAGAAGAATAAGTTGGGGGCCAGACCCCTGGCCTTGTGTTGAGGGGAAACCGGTCCTGTTACAGGCTGGGGGAGCTGAGTTGCTTTGTGAACTACTCAGTCTTTTGGGTCTAGAGAGTTAAGATTAGAAACCTGCCCTAAGACACAAAATGAAAAACCACATAAGTAGGAGCAAAAGAGAAGTTTTAATAGGAAAGTGAAGATTTTTAACAGAAAAGAAATACACCCCCGTGCCAGGAAGGTGAGTAGGTGCCAGAGGAGGGCGCTGGGCATGGGGTTAGGTATTACTTTCATTGTGGGGCTGTTATGAATATTTAGAAGGGGCATTCTGTAATTTTCTCTAGTTTTTTTTGTTTGATTTCGTGGGATTGCCTCTGCACTTGCCTGTTTCTCCTTCAAGTGAAAATTTTGAGAAATCTAACTACGTCATTAGGCATGCCTGGTATGGACTTGGGAGGTATATACACCCCCACTGGGACTGTTCTGCCCTATTCGTTTATTGCCCCAGTGGGAGTTAGGTGTGGACTGAACATCCGTCCTGACACCAGGGGTCTGGGTGGGAGGAAGGGGCTCCCGCCGAGGGTCTGATTGTATTACCTGGTAGGCTGTGACTGAGGCAGGTGTTCTCTGTTATTCTCTCGGGGCTGCCTGTTCTTCTCTATCCGACTGTAGCAATCCCACATGGTCAGTTGTGCAGTTTGAATTCTGGCCCTGGGGGCTTGAAAACCCTGCCGGATGTGTATGTGTGTCTGCCGGATGTGCACGTGTGTCTGTCCCAAATCCCAAAAGGATGGAGAAATGGAGAGAAGGGATTGCTGCCCACCCCATTAGTGGGTACTTTGTCTTTCTCCCTCTCTCTCTCCTTGGTGAGCACACACACTGTCTGGCAATTATAAAAAAAAGAGAAGAAGAACATGAAGAATTAGTACATCCTTCTGGAGGCCGCTTGGGCAGGATTGTAGCAAAAGGCTTAAAATGTTTAAGATCTGTCAATCAACATTCCATTTCTTGGCTTTTGCCATTAGGAAGCAATTGGGGATTTTTGTAAAGTTTTATGCACAAAGCTGTCCATGTCTGTGTTACATACAGCAGTGAAAAAATAATGACTTAATTGTGGTTCCCTACAGGGTATTTCTTAAATAAAGTATGATATATCTACAAAACTGAACGCTAGTAATCATTTACTATCATGTCATGTATGAATACTTACCTGCATGGCGGAAAGGTATGTGATGCATTTTTCAGTGAAAAAAATTAAAGCCCTATTAGAAGATAAGATTTTATTTCTATACAAAAGAATTCTATAAATAGGGAAAATACTTAAGGGATATTTATCAAAATGTTAATGGTATTTATCACCTAGTAATGTGATTATGGGTGATCTTTATTTTCTTTATGTTGCTCTGTATTTTATAATTTTCTACAGTGAAAACTTGACATTTAAAAGAGAAAATTAAAATAGCATTTTTAAAAATTGAGGTCTTCTTAAAAAGTAAAGCTTATCACCTGACTCAGCAAATCCCCTCCTAGAAATTTGCCCAAGAGAAATAAGAACATATATCCACCCAACGTCTTGTGTGTAGCACAAGATTTATTGTTTCAAAGCAGTAATATTCACAGAAGTAGGGGCCTGCAGGTGGCATGGTGGTTAAGGTCACTGGACTCCCACATGGCTGACTGCAGTTCGAGTCCTGGACCTGGAGGCTTGCTCTTTCACTTTCCCTTTCTCTCACTCTGTCCCTCTCTGGTCAAATTTAAATAAATAATATACAAATAAATAAGCAAATAAATAAAGTTAGATAAAGTAATTGTTAAAAAAATATTCATAGAAGCAAAACACCGGGACCAAATTGTCCATTAGCAATGAAGGGGTAAAGAAGGTTGGCCTGTCCTTGCAATGGGATGAATACTTTTCAGAGCTAAGAAGGAATGAGGTGCTGAATATGCTGCAAAATGCAAGAACCTCAGAAACATTATGCTAAGTGAAAGAAGCCAGATGCAAAAGATTATGCATTGTAATTCCATTTACTTGGAATGTCCAGAAAAGCCAGAGGGGTCCAGCAGAGAAGTAACTGCCTGGGGCCGAGGGGTGGGAGCAAGGGTTGACTGCAGACAGGCACAGGTTATGTTCAACAACTGGGTTGTGGAAATGGCTGCACAACTCTGTACACTTACTAACAATCATTAAGTTGTGTGTCTGTAATGGATAAACCTTAAGGCCTGTTTATAAAATGTACCTCACTAAAACTCTTCCAGGGGACCGACAGATGGCAGAATAGTTGCATTGCTGGACTCCCACATAGTGGACCATGGTTCAAGTCCCAGACCTGGTGGCTTAAAACTCACACAGGGCGCCATGTGTGCACGCCCAAGATCCCAAGAGGAATTAGAAAAGAAATGACAGCATGCCAACCCCCTGGCGAGTGATTTCTTGTTTTCTGTCTCTCTATCTCTCTAGAGAGTGCACATACCTTATAGTAAAAAAATCTCTCCTAAAAAATAAATAAATAAATAAAGCTGTTCCAAATTGGGGGGAGGAAAGCAAACAAAAAACCTGGGGTCATTAATTTCGTTAGTAGTGTTAAATTGTAACAAACAATTGAAACCCATTGCCACACTTCTATGCTATGCTAGATAAAATAACTGAAGTGGTAGGAGGCATTTGCTTGTGGATGACAGGACTTTTAAAGAGGCTAAGTGTCTTTGGAGTCCTTTCCAGAAATTCTTCCCTGCTGTTAGTAGCAGCAGAAATGTTTTAATTAATCAAGATAAAATGTTTTCGGCCAGAGATAGCTGTGTATCTGAAGATGGTCTTGCAGTCAGGTATATGAACGGTGTATAAAAACAGGACATTTCCCCTTGTTAGGTGCCTGCTAATATTTTAATCCAGAAAAGTTTTCTAGTATTTGAAAAAGGAGAGAAAAAAGTTTTAAGGAAAGCTTTCATCAGAGACCAAACAACCAGAAACTTGAGCTAACCTGAAATTCGTCTGCCCTTGACTTTTAGGAGAAAATGGAAAAAAATGTACAAATCTCAAGAAAGCAACTCCATACTGAGATTTTCTCTTAATTGAGGTCTGCTTATCTCCAACTTTCAGGATATTTCTCAAGGTCTTACCAACTCAGACCAGTCTTAGATTTTCTGTCAATATCTATCATTAGTGAAAAATAATTTCTTCGAGATTCCAGAATAATTATCAGAATTGACCAAAATAGATTATGTTTTGTATACTCTACTTACTATTAATATGTAGAAGGAAGGAAGAAAGAGCGGGAGGGAGAAAGGGACGAAGGAAAAAAGAAAGAAAAGAAAGTGACTCAAGACTTGGCTTCCAAGGGTTTGGCGCACCGTCTTCGTGTAGTCTGATCAAGTGTTTGGCATCACTCTCTGGTATTTTCCTTGCAAAATGAAAGTCTTGCTCTCTCTGCCTCCCTCCCTCCTCCAGAGAAAAAGAACCTTTAACTCCGCAAACCAGCTGGGAGGCCCATAGACGTTTTTCCTCCCAGCAGATTTTGGTTTCGAATCTCCCCTAAAGAACTTCTGGGACAAGCTGATAATTCTCTGGGCAATTCTGCTCATAAATTTCACTTCCAGTTGTGTTTTGTTACAGGAATTATTTATGTGTTGCCATTCGAACATTTTATTTATTTATTTATTTTTAGGAAGGTTTTTTGATATAGGGTATGTGCACTTGCCAAAGAGACACAAAGTGAGAAATTACCCCTCAGGGGAGGTGGCTACACCCCAATCCCTTGTCCTCCACTCTCTTTTTGGGAGTTTGGGCCTGCACACACATGTGCCCAGCATGAGTTTTAAGCCATTAGACCCAGGACTCAAATTGCAGTTGACTATATGGAAATCCAGCCATGTAATCACTATGCCATCTGCTGGACTCTTGAAAATTTTATTAATACCGGCCTCTTTTTCTCTGGTTCAGACAAATACATAGAGGGAAAAGAAAACACAGTCTTGTATTTCTGAAGGGACTTGAGTGAGTAATGGAGTTTGGGCTTAACAGTGAGATAAAGGATAGCTGATGGGCATATTACAAATACGGGTCTCAGCAGATAATTCTGTCAGAGTTACTAAAATATTAGTGACCAAGCCTGTGTGGGGCAGGATTGGGTTACATATGGGTCTCAGTAAGTAAGGAAAAACATGGGCAGCAGAAGGAGACTGAAGACTACAGATAGGTACCCTGGAGAATTAAAATAATACTGTGTGTCAGTTCCACTAGAGCCTAAACTTGTCTGTAGCCCCAGGGCTAATGCTTAGCACACAGTTGATGTTCCCTAAGTATTTGGTTCGCATATGAATGAATGAATGAAAGTTGATAATTTATGCAATTGCTTCTGTCTTCTACTATTATTGGTTCAACATTGATTACCTGTGGCACTGAATTTCCAAATACTGTCCATATTGATTTCTGCCTTTACCTGGGGAAATAATCAATATCTACTCTGATGAATGACTGTGCCTAAGGGCACTCTGCTTAAGTCAGTGCTTTGTACTTAAACAAGGCAGTTCAGCATGGGCCAACCTGCCTCTGCACCATGCCCTCTGCCAGCGCACAAGAAGGTGGCCCATACAGATTCCTCAGCCCATTGCTGGGAAAGCATCTCAGGTAACATTAAGGCAGGGGAGCTGGTGGTACCCGCTGTGCTCTGGCTCCAGCCCCAGACTCCTGGAGATAAGGAGCATCCTGAATGCCCCCTGACCTCGGAGACAATTTATCCATTGGGCACAATGAGCTCAGAGGGCGTAAGGGTCACAACTCTTTTAGGACACACAAAAATGTTTTCATTTTAATATTTTTCAGATCAGAAGATAAAAATGAATAATGCTTATATACCAATATATCCAGCCTGGATTATATTCACTTTTATAGCAATAAGAGTTTTCCAAAAGTTTATGGAAAAGAATTAAAGTATGAGGTCATTTTGATGCAAAAAAAAAAAGGTTGAAAGTCATGATAGTTTTTCATAATATGCATTTTTACCTTATTATTTAGAAGATCCTATATGTGCAGAGGAAGCTGGCTGTGAGTGTAAAAGTACCCAGGGCCCATAACAGTCATGGGACAGCCCAGGGCAACCCATGAAGAAGAGCAAAACTAGCGGGCATGGTGCTGCCCTGGCAGGGCTACTCCTCAGGCACCTTCCAGGGAAAAGCCAGCTCTGCTAGGACAGCGCAACTCTTGGTTCAGGGTCAGAAGTGCTTCTTGGGAACCAGTAGGTGGTGTGGTGGTTAAGGTGCTGGACACTCTTACATGGCTGACCATGGTTCAAGTCTTGGACCTGGTGGCTTGCTTTCTCACTTTCTCTCTCTCTCTTTCTCGTCAAATTAAAATGAATGAATGAATGAATGAATAAAATTAAATAAAAATATATTTAAAAAAAATAAGAAGCGCTTCTTAACCTCCCCAACCACTTAAGGCTAATTCAGCACTGTTTGTATACCCTCTCCCCTCACTTCTCTACCACAAATGAAGGTAACTCAGCCTGATGTCACACTACTCCAAAAACACATGCCCAGGAGGGACGGCAGGCCCTGCCTCTCAAGGAAAGACAGCTCAGTGATGACCTCATCTCCCCTCCCTTCAAAGCAAGCCCGCCCATGTCTCCACTCAAGTTCGGCATGACTAGGCATGACGTCACCCTCCTGCCTCTCCCACCCCCTCACCTCCCAGGCCTGGCTCCTCCACCCTCTGACAGATGACACATTTCCACCAGCTGCGGCTGCATCTCAGAAGCGGCTCCACCTGAAGGTGTGGGTGTCTGGCAGACGCTGTTTCCTCTCAGCCGCATGGCAAGGCCCCAGAGTGGTGTGAACTTTGACTCAGCTGCTGTGGCAGATGAGAAGGTATTGGAGACTCGACGTTAAATAGGGAGATTCTAGGAGGGTCTGTAGGGCAAACAGAGCCAACTCAGGATGAGAAACTAAAAAGCAAAAGGGGAAATCCAGGGTTGAGAAATTCCTAGAAAAGAATTCCTAACCTGACTGAGAGGTGGCTGTCTGAGTTGGCAGGGCGGCCCTCAGCCCAGCCACCACTCACAGCCCCAAAAGCCTGGGAACCTGCTGTCTGTCTGTCCACGTATCCTGTTTGTCCTCCACCCTACATCTACAAGGAGGAGAACGGGAGGCCTGGACAGCCAGCAGCCTGGGGACTATGGAAGATTCAGGATTCAGGGGGCAACAGTCTTGGAACCTGCAGCCCAGATTTGGCTTGTGAGAAAGACGGGGAAGACATTAACCTTGAAAATGAAAGTCAGTCTGGGGAGGGGACCAGATGGTGGCACAGAGCCTACGCTCTGCAAGGCTGACCCAGGTGCAAAGAGTCTGGGTTCGTGTCTAGAGCCTTCCCTGAGTACAGAAATGCAGGAGCCCATGATCTGGGCTGGCTGAAGCTGGGGGTGGATTACAACATCAATAACCCGGAGAGACATCAGGAAGGCAGGACCAGCCCCCTGAGGCATCATGATTATTGGAGCCTCAAGAAAGGAAACCTCTCCTCTTCCTCAGCCCCCAGCAGAGCCCTTGGGGTTCAAAGTCATTAACTGTATACAAATGGCTTTGCATT
>NW_006159453.1:4027707-4030283 GCF_000334495.1 Tupaia belangeri chinensis | reverse complement strand
CTACAGTAGGAAAAATGTTACAGGCAAATACTTTGAGAAGACATAGGCTTTAACGTACAAGTTGCTGGTAATGGAACTGTTCCTGAAAGTCTTTATATTCTAAGCTTCAGTTTCTTTATCTATGAAATGAAGATAAAAATATTGTCTTTATGGGGATGTTGTGCAGATCCGTTTTCAGTGAAGTCTTTACTGAGTACCTATTTAAAAGAGCCACCCTCCTCCACCAGCACTGCAAGCCCCCTTCCCTGTTTTCGTTTTCTATGTAACATTTATCATCATCTCTGTATCATGTATTTTACTTTTTTAATTGTCTTTCTCTCCTTTAGAAATGTATGTTCTATGAGGACAGGATTTTTGTCTGTTTTGTTCTATATCCTTAGCCCCTGGGACATTTTCTGGCTTAGTAAATCCTTAGCAAATATTTACTGAGCGAATAATTTATATAAAGCCATCAGCACAACGGATAAGGACACACCAAGTATGCAGTGCATATTAACTAGTATTGTATTGTTCTATGCAGCAAGTTCCTAAGAATGAAAAATCAGAGATTTCCAAAGAGGAAAGAAAGGAATGTAGAGAAGAGGGAATTGGTGTGGATAGAGGAGCATGAAAACAATCTTCCTAAAGACATACGAATGGTCAATAAGTACTTGAAAAAAATGTTTGTGGCCGACAGGTGGCGTAGTGGTTAAGGGCACTGGACTCCCACATGGCCTACCGTGGTTCAAGTCCTGGACCTGATGGCTTGCCTTCTCTTTTTTGTCTCTCTCTGTCCCTCTCTGGTCAAATTAAAATAAGTAAATAAAATTGAATGAAGTAATTCCTTAAAAAAAATGTTCAATATCACTCATCATCAGGGAAATGCACATTGAAACCACAATACTGTATCATCTCACCCCGGTTAGAATGATGTTTATAAAAACAAACAAACAAATCCAAACAAGCAGTAACGAGTCCTGGCAAGGTTGTGGAGAAGGGGAAGCATTTGTGCACTGTTGGTAGGAATGTAAATTAATATAGCCATGGGGGCCAAAGGATGACACAGTAGGAACTCTGATGGGGCAGATCCACAGGCTAGCCCACGTGGGGAATTTCCAGAGGCCTCCCTAAACATACTGGGTACACAGGAGTCCATGATCTGGGGCCAGCTGGACCATGGGGGTAGATTACAGGGTGAGGTCCCTGTTGGGAGGGGGGGTAATGTCTTTCTGTCTCTGTCTCTCATTCATGGAAGAAATACAATCAAAATTAAAAAGAAATTAGGATGGGAATTGCTGAAAAAAAGTAAAACTAGAACTACTTTATAATCTAGTAATCCTACTTCTGGGTATATATTAGGTCATTGGGAAAGACATGATGCATTTTTCTAAAGGTTTTTTGGGGGTTGTTTTTTGGTTTTTGGTTTTTGGTTTTTTTGTTTGTTTGTTTGTTTGTTTTGCAAAAATGCGTTATGACTTTTCCAATGACCTAATATATCCAAAGGAAAAGAAATCAGTATGTCAAAGAGATATCTGCATTCTCATGCTTTTTCCACTCCTATCCACAATAGCTAAGATATGGAATCAACTTAGGTGCCAACAACTGATGAATGGATAAAGAAAATGTGGCATATATATATAATGGAGTACTATTCACCCATGACAAAGAATGAGATCCTGCTATCTGCAGCAACATGAATGAACCTGGAGGAAATAATGCCAAGTGAGAAAAGTCAGGCACTGAAAGAAAGATACCATATGTTCGTACTCATTAGTGGAAGCTAAAATATTCGATTACCTAGAAGTGGAGAGCGAGGACCAGCCAGTAGCGTGATGGTAAGGTGGCTGGATCCCACATAGCCAACTGCAGAGTTTGAGTCCCAGATCCAGCAGCTTGGAAAACATGCCGGGCACATCTGCATGCATTCCCCAAAAGCCCAAGAGAAGAATGGAGGAAAAAGGATTATGGGATTGTGGTGTGATCATCCCCCCGGAGGGTGCTTTCGCTCTCGTCCTGGTGATCACTCTAACACGATAGCAAATTTTAGAAGAAGAAAAAGGAAGAGGAACACAAGGAGGAGGAGGAAGAAGAGAGTGATACAGTGAATACTAGAAACTGAGAAGTGGAGCAGAATGGATAGAGAGAACTTGTTTAATGGGTACAAGACGGCAAGCTGATCAATGGAGTAAGTTCGAGTCCTAATGCACAGTACAGTAACTACAGTTGGTGACAATTCAGTGTATATGTTAAAATAGAAGAGAGGATTTTGAATGTTCATGCCACAAACTAATCATGCAATGATAGATGTGTGAGATGCTGGATGTTAATTGTTCTGATTTGTCATTGCACATTGTATACGTGTTTTCTTTTTCTTTCTTTTTTTTTTTTTTTGAGAGGTTTTTGCTATAGGGCACATGTGCTCACCAGAAAGACAGAGAGAGACAGAAAGACAGAAAGTGATGGGACCAGCAGTTGGTGTAATGGCTATGTCGCTGGACTCCCATGTTGTTGACCACGGTTTGAGTCCCGAACCCGGCGGCTTAAACTCACACCGGGCGCGTGTGCGTGTGTGCCCAAGATCCCGAGCAGAGAATGGA
>NW_006159453.1:3959282-4027612 GCF_000334495.1 Tupaia belangeri chinensis | reverse complement strand
TAGCAAAAACCACTCAAAAAAAAAAAAAAAAGAGAGAGAGAAATTACCCCCAGGGGAATGACCACACCACAATCCCTTCTCTTCCATTCTCTTCTCAGGATCTTGGGCCCACACACACACATACACACACACACGCACACACACGCACACGCCCGTCGTGAATTTAAGCCACCGGGTCTGAGACTTGAACCATGGTTGCCTACATGGGAGTCCAGTAACATAGCCATTATGCCAACTGCTGATCCCTGTATACGTGTTTTAAAAACGACACTGGCCCCCATAAATATGTAGAACTATTTTATGCCAATTGAAACTATTTGGGGAGGGGGGGGGTTGGTCAGGAGCCACAGGGCTGTTCTTGTGGTTCCAGTCCTAGACTCATCGGCTTGAAAACCACTCTGGGTGCATGCCCAAAATCTTGAAAAGGAGGGAGAGATGAAAGAGACCATTCCCCACAGGAGTACATGCACTCCCTAGCAAAATTAAAAAACAAAAATTGTTTGTGAAAAATGAACATGTATGGAGAGTGGAAAGGAGAGTGCCGGCAGGGGAAGGCAGACACAGCCTGGAACCCTTGTTTGTGGGCAAGTATTTGGAAGCCTTCAGGTTTCTGAAAAAGCCGCTTTAAAGCTAAGCTGAAAGGATAAAGAATAAGAGCAAGCTGGTTCATGTTAATATTGCAGAAAACCAAAAGCACAATTTGGGGAGCAGTTAGTATCCCTCTGAGGGGGTGTGCCTGAACTAATGGTCCACCATCCTGAGCATATCAGTGGCGTAGCCGGAGCCAAAAGAAACTAAACCAAACAGTTCTGAATGGCAGGCATGGTTTTGCTGAAGGTTGTATCTACAGGGTGAATGGCTCCACGCCAGGCAGCCAAATAACACAGCGCATTGACTATCTAATGGCATCTACATTAGAAAGCCTTTACACTAACATTTATGTGTATTTTAGTCAACTGGTTCACCCTTTTTAATTCTCGGGGCAGAATCTGATATGAGCCTATTGTACTTCCCACTACAGTTGTAACCACACACATTTACATATTTTCGGTATTCCATTTGATACTTAAGAGAAAATATGAAGAATTCTCCAAAGCCAGCCCAGTCTACGCATCCCACAGTAGCACAGGTTATAAAAACCAATGCAAAGGCTCTGAGGGACATCAAAACAAGAGGCTTCCATGCTAAAGCCCCTTTAAAAGGCAGAGCTAAAAAGTGATAGGCAGAAGAAAGAAGGGACCCTCCTAAGTAGCTATTAAGCTATCAGGACATCCTGATAAGGAATGTTCTATTTCCTGAGCTCACAGACTATGTGGAGCCAGAAGCAACAGTCTGCCTTCTATCTTTTCTTTTTATTATTATTATCTTTATATTATATTTAATCACATAGATCTTCACAGTGTATAACATTTCTTTTCCAGCATGATTACCATGCATATCAGTCAACACAAAGACACTGCTATCCACATCATCATCAAGTAGCTTTACATTTTTTTCAGATTATTATTATTTATTCTCATCATTATTTTTTAAAACATTCAATCACTGTATATCATTTGGCTTATAAGGAGAATTTACCCAACATGAAATACTTCTTAGACCAGTCCAGTTGAGAATACCATACAGGTTATCATCAACAGGTAATAAACCATTTTTGTGTCCCACAAATGTCAAACCTCTTTATTTGTTCTTGTGCTATCCTTCTCTATAGTCTTCCCTACTCCCCCCACCCCCAGTTCCACGTTGTCTTCAGCATCCATAACTATTTTCACTGCTTTTATGCCCTCCAATATTTCAATCTCTACCATAGAGTGCAGATAGTCAGTATATATTAAGTGGATACATACAATATTTTTCTTTCATAGCCTGACTTGCTTCACTCAGCCATAAGTCTTCCATATTTAACCATTTTCTATCAAATGCCAGGGTCTTGTTTTTTTTTTTTTTTTTGAGAGATTTTTGCTATAGGGCGCGTGCGCTCGCCAGACAGACAGAGAGAGACATAGAGACAGAAAGCGAGAAATCACCCCCCAGGGGGGATGGTCACGCCGCAATCCCTTCTCCTCCATTCTCCTCTCGGGATCTTGGGCACGCACGCCCACGTGCCCGGTGTGAGTCTCAAGCCACCGGGTCCGGGACACAAACCGTGGTCGACTACGTGGGAGTCCAGCGACATAGCCATTCCGCCAACTGCTGGTTCCCGGTCTTGTTGTTTTTTATGGCTGAATAGTATTCCATAGAGTACATGTGCCACACTTTTTCAATCCACTCATTTGGGATTTTGGATGCATCCAGACACTCTCTCCCTTTCATCTGCTGTCTTAGCACCCTGTATGCCATCTGTCTTGTCAAAAATGAATAAAGAGGTATAAATCACCCTAGGATGACTTGACACTGGAAAGAATCTTTTCAAAATCCCAGAATGTCATGATGAACTAGTTGAGAATCAAGATGATGGACTCTATTGGCTCCTCCCAAGGCAGCCTCTGTGGAAAATGATCAAACATTTGACTGGTTTGCTGACATTCAGGGCAGTTAAATGGGGGAGGAAAAGAAGAAAAAGAATAAAAAAATTAATAAATGGTTTCTTTGTTGTATGTCGATATCTGATTCAGGAGCCAAAGCTCATGAATCTTAGAGTCAACTACAATCACGGTGACTATCCAAATGAAGAGGCCAAAGACTGCAAAATAAAAAGCACAATTGGTTCATCACATTCCCAGCTATAATGGTTGCAGAGAAATGGGTGCTCTAAAACAACCCACAAGTTTCCTGGTATTGCTGCTGTCATTGCAAAACCCTGACTCCTTCCAAGTATCATCTCTTGCCTTTGCCAGAGAAAGCCAGCTTTTTAAGACCAAATCCAAGGTCACTTACTTCCACATAAAGGGAATATTTTGTCAGCTGCCAAAATTCATTTCTCTAATGTGCTCTTACCCAATAACTGAAGCTTGGAGCGCTGGGCAGAATCCAACTTGGGCAATTCCATTCTCACAACCAAATCTTCCCAAGGAGTTTGAACTAGACATGCCGTTATTTTTCCCTCCTTCGGCTATCTTCTTATTAGTCAAATTAATATTTTTTATTCCCAAAGCATGATGGGAATATAAGGATGAAATTTCCTAAAAGGAATTATCGTTACAAATTTATTGATGAGAGTTTTCATTATATGAACTTAATAGAGTTTGTTGGAAGCAAACATTTAAGAGATATTGAGAGAAAGGCCAAGTGCTGTTCTCAACATTACAGAGGCAGCAGGATATTAGAAAACAAAACAAAACAGAACAGAACAGTTTTCTACTCTGAAGAAGTAAAGATTGGGCCAGCTCCATTGCATAATGGTTAAGGGAGTCAGAACCCACAAGGTCGACCACAATTGGAATGCCAGTTTTAAGTGGCTTGGAGAACATGCCAGGCATATGTATGTGCATGCCTAAAATCCCTACAGGAGAGAGAAATGGAGGAGAAGGGACTGTGCTGTGATCACATTCCCTGAGGGGGATGCGTTCTCCCTCTCTGTCTCACACTCTCTGCCTTTCTGGAAAGTGTGTGCACCTTCTGACAATTGAGAGAGAAAAAAAAAAGAACTAAGTATTAGAAAAACTGCATGAGATGAGGTTGGAGAGAGAGACAGAAATTAGATCACTTAAGCATTTCTATGGAGTTTGAATATTATTATAAGTGCAGTTGGAGAGTATTTATAGAGTGGTGTTGCTATCGTGTGTGTATACCAAAAACTTGTCCAGATTAAGTTTCCTCTTCATACCTTCATGAGTCGAAAGCTAAGGCCTTTAGGAATGATTTAGTGATTAGGATGGGGCCCCTATGATTCACACTTATGGGTTGACAAGGAGACACAATAAGACCAACAGACACAAAAGGACACAGAGACTTCACGCTCCTTTTTTCTCTTGATACGATGTCCTGCAAGCCCTTGGGAAAATCCTGACCAGATACAAATCCTGGACTTTGGGCCTCCAAACTGTGAGCTTAATAAACCTCTATTCTCTTCAATGACCCAGAAAATACTCAGGCATTTTCTGTTAGTAGTGGCAGAACAGAACAGAACAATAGAATAGAACACGAGGAAGATGAGGTTTAGAGAGGCAAAATTACAGCTGGGGAGGGATTTTTGCCCATCGCCTGGACGTGACAGATCCAAAATGTAAACTTGAATCTCTTTCAAGTACAGTGTTTCCCCCTTATTTTCCAGCAACCCTGACTAACTTTGCCCTGGATGTTTTTCAGTTTCTCACACTTCAGTGTAGCCCCTGCTGCCAAACCTGTGGGCAGATGTGGGTCAGCCAGCCGAGAGAACTAGGGATTTGGTATCTATTGTGTTCTAGACTCGATGCATCCCTTAATGCTGCTGTGACTACTTTAGATGCCTTTGGCAGGCTCTGGTTATTCATTTGAGCATACGGCTAATTAAAACCATTTGTTTTCTGTGGTTTTATTTTACTTGAAATATGTCAAGCCAGAGATTTTCTACCTTGTACTAGGATGGTTTGTTTTGAATTTAGCCAAAGTATAAGATTTTATATTTAATCTTCCTAAATAGCTCTTTGTTAATTTAGTATATCTTTCCACCTGGTTAAAATACAATATTTTTGAAGTTTAATTCTCCTATTAAGCATATTAACTAGCAGTTCATGCTTTATAACATATATAGACTAGTAAGCACACCGTGGCAAAAACAATTCTTGTCAAATGTACCATGTGCCTCTTGCTTTTTATAGACTCTATTGCAAGGGATTGGAGCCAAGTGAATTCCTCTGGCCAATGGACAGTGAATGAAGGTAATTCACTCCTGGGTGAAGGCATTTAAAAGACAGTGTGATTCTTCTTTTCCTCTAGTCCCCTAATACATAGACCTTAGAGGCCACCTGTTCAAAATGTCATAATTGCAAGCAGAGACTCTATGCACTAATGCATTAAAAACTGTTAACAGTAAGTTAATGCTTCTGTGTCCAGATACAAATTCATCTTATCATCCCAAACATTGCTAAAGACTTAGTTAAGGGGCCAGTAGATGGTGTGGTGGTTGAGGCGCTGGATTCCCACATGGCTGATCATGATTCAAGTCCCAGACCTGGTAGCTTGTTTTCTCACCTTCTCTCTCTCTCTCTCTCTGACTCTCTCTGGTGATCACATATGCCCTATAGAAAATTTTAAAAATAATAAAAAATAATTTTTTAAAAACATAGTTAAATGTCATACATGTTAATTGGTTTTCTCTATCCATTCCACACACACACACATATACATATATATACACATACATACATATGTATATATGCATGTGTGTGTGTGTGTGTGTGTGTGTATATATATATATATATATATATATATATATATCATGTTGTATGCCAGAGAAATATGACTTTGACTTTGATTTGTCAATTTAAAAAAGTCTTAGTTAAATGCCTTTTAAAAATACAAATACAGGGGCTGGCAAGTGGCATAGAGGTTAGGGGCGCTGGACTCCCAAATGGCTGACCGTGGTTTGAGTCCCAACCCTGGCAGCTTGCTTTCTCTCTCTTTGTCTCTCTGTCTTTTTGTCCCTCTCTGGTCAAATTAAAATAAAATAAACAAATAAATAAATAAGTTAAATAAATAATTCTTAAAGAAAAAAAAATACAAATACAGTAAGTCCTGAGGACCAGAGTAGTCACTGAAGGTTTATAAGCATGGTGTGATGTAATCAGATTTGCATTTGAGAGCTGCATCTGGGTGGGGAATGAGTTGTAGGAAACTAAGATTAGAACCAGGGAGATGAGCCAAGAGGCTGGCTTATAAACATTTGGGAAAGAATTAAGAATATTGGAGCCAACGTGAGCTTACTAAAAACAAAGTTCTGTAGCCAGCTTGTAGCCTGATGGTGAAGGCAGCTGGATCCCACATGACCGACTGCATGATTCGAGTCCCAGACTTGGTGGCTTGAAAAACACACTGGATACATGTGCATGTATGCCCGAAGTCCTGAAAGGAGGGGGAATGGAGGACAAGGGATTGTGGTGTGACCATTTCCGAAGGGTACATGTGCACATAGGCCCAAAGTCCTGAAAGGAGGGGGAGTAGAGGAGAAGGGATTGTGGGTGACCGTTCCTGAAGGGTACATGTGCGCGTAGGCCCAAAGTCCTGAAAGGAGGGGGAGTGGAGGAGAAGGGATTGTGGGTGACCGTTCCCAATGTGGGCATGCTTCCTTGCTTTCCCTCCCTCCCTCCATCTCTCCCAGGCTAGTGTTCATGCCCTCTGGCAAAATGAAAAATAAAAGTCATTCAAAGTCATTTCGTTTCTACTTTTGTCAGGGTTGCTAGACTGATACAGAAATGCCAAAGTTCACAATCCTAACTTTGGCTCTTGCCTGCCACTCAGCCTTGCCCTGTCCCTCTCCTCCACTGTCTTCCATCTATGCAACCACCTGCAGTCCACTTCAATGTCAAGGATTCTCTCTGAGGCTAGGCTTTTGCATACTCTTCTCTCTGTTTTAAATGCTTTTCCACCCTGCCCCCTTTTCCAGCTAACTGCATATTTTATATCTCAGGTTTTTGTTTTTGTTTTTAAGGAAGGCCTTCCCTGGTCCTCCAAGACTAAGTTAGAGCCCCTGCCTTAAATGTCCACTGTCTCATGGCCTTTCCCTTTCAGAGAACTCAATATCCCTGTAATCACTTCTTACCCAAATCTCTTTATCTCTATTTCTCTTTCCTTTGAGACTAAAAATTTCTCGAGGGCAAAAGCCATGTCTATTGTGTTAACCACCAACAACCTGAAACAGTGTAAAGTAAATGCTCAAATAACACTTGAGTAGGATAATCTATTAATATGTTCTGGAAATGTGTCAGAAATCAGTGCTGAACTAAGCAGATTGCAGATCATGGAATCTTTGTTCTCTGCCCTCCAGATTCTCAGTGCTTCCTCTTTCCTGCAGGGTTTCGCAAAGATGACCGACAGTGATTCTGTGTTACACCAGCAATTTCTGTCAGGGTTTTGGGTTGTTGTTGCTTTAGCACAGAGATCAGCAAATTGCAGCCTAGCTAGAACCTGGCAGATTGCCTGTTTTTGTAAATAAAGTTTTATTAGAACACAGCCATGCCAATTCATCTCCAAAGTGTCAGAGACTGCTTTAACACTACAAGAGCAGAGTCGAGTAGTTTCCGTGGAGACTATATACCCCACAAAGACCAAAATATGACCTGTACAGAAAACATTTTCCAACTCTTCATCTAGTGTGAATATTTGAACTCATTTAAGGTGGCTGGTGATTTCTTTCTACCACTTCCTTACTTCCCTTATATATCTGCCTTCAAATCTGAAAGTTATTCTTTCTAATAAAGCACTTAAAACAAAATAGGGGCTGGGAAGTGGTGCGCTGGTAAAATGTGGTGCTCGTCAAGGCTGACACACAAGTGAGGGTTCCAGGTTCGTGTCCAGAGGGCTCCCTGGTATGTAGGGGACACGGGTGCTCATGATCTGGGGCAGGCCAAGGCCGGGGTAGATCACAGTGTCAGAACCCCATTGCAGATATTGTCTCTCTTTCTTTCTCTGTCTCTCTTGCTCATGGAATACATAACTACATCAGTCAGTACTTTCTGGAGAAATGGGCAACTGCTCTGTGTAGGCATCTGCTCACACACGTCTTCTGTCCCACGCAGTGTCTGTTCCACATCATTCTCCTTGCTTTGCCCCTGTCTTACAAAGCCCATTTATTGTCCTTACAATTTTTGTAAGCTGTATTTAATGCAGCTTCTTTTTGCAGGTTTTACTCCTGACTCCTCCACCAACAGTTCTTCATGCCCTGTGAAGAGTTCACCAAATAGCTCTGTTTGCAGCCACAATAATTTCTTCCTTTCACGTGTGCTATTGAAATTTTATTTTGAAAGTCATCAGTCACTCATGAGTGGGTCTTTGGGTTGAGTCTTTAGATTATACCTGGGAGTTTTTCTGTTTCTAACATTTTTTCAATGTTATTTTAAGAGTTTTGAAGATGGGGCCAGTAGGTGGTATAGTGGTGAGGCGCTGGACTCCCACATGGCTTACTGCAGTTCAAATCCCAAACCTAGAGGCTTGCTTCTTCATTCCCCCCCCCCCCGCCTCTCTCTGCTGAGTGCCCTATAGCAAATTAAATAATAATAAATTATAGAAATTAATTAAAAAAGAAGAATTTTAAAGGTTTGTCAGAGAAAGCCCAGATGTCCTCCTGTAGCAATGTTGGAGTCAGACGCAAATCCACGTCTCATCTACTCCTCTTCTGCCAGTGCTCCCCCTTGGTCAGCGGTGTGGTTGAACCGTGTGCTCCAACAGAACGTACTGAAGCCTTAACTCCTTGTACTTCAGAATATGACCTGATTCATTTTTCTTTTTTTGGAGAGGTTTTTGCTATAGGGCACATGTGTTCACCAGAAAGACAGAGACAGAGACAGAAAGCAAGAAATCACCCCCCAGGGGAGATGGCCACGCCGCAATCTCTTCTCCTCCATTCTCCTCTAGGGATCTTGGGCCCGCGCGCGCGCACACACACACACACACACACACACACACCCAGCGTGAGTTTAAGCCACCAGGTCCAGGACTTGAACCACAGTCGACTACATGGGAGTCCAGCGACATAGCCATTATGCCAACTACTGGTCCCAGAATATGACCTATTCGGAAATAGTTCTTTATAGAGGTGACCAGGTAAACTGAGGGTTTCACTTCTTAACATGGAGGGACGGGAAGTTACAACACCTGGATGCTAGTGAACTTCTGGTGTAGATGCCATATGTCTTAGACCGTTTCGTGACCCCCACCATGATGGTGGGTATCTACAAGTTCAGGGCTCTATGGAACATAGAGACAAAAATATCTGGGGACCAGCAGTTAGCATAATGGCTATGTTGCTGGATTCCCTTGTAGCCGAATGCGGTTCGAGTCCTGGACCTGGTGGCTTAAAACTCACGCCGGGCGCGTGTGTGTGCGTGCCCAAGATCCTGAGAGGAGAATGGAGGAGAAGGGATTGCGGCGTGACCATCCCCCTTGGGGGGTGATTTCTCGCTTTCTCTCTCTCTCTCTCTCTCTCTCTGTCTGTCTCTCTGTCTTTCTGGCGAACGCACGCACCCTATAGCAAAAACCTCTCAAAAAAAAAAAATTAAGTATCTGAGCACCTATCTGGAGGGCTGTGGGATAGGAGAATAGCAGGGAAAGCCTCATGGAGAAGTTTCCATTTAAAATTAGACCTACCCCCAAAAATAAAAAAAATGAAGAGAGCTTAGCAGAGGCCCCACGCAGGTGCTCTGGGGGAGCTGTGGTGCTCCCCATGACTTCTATCATTCCCCCATCCCATCTCCAGCAATTTAATAGTTTTAAGTGCCGGTATGTGTTCTACTTTTGTTTTGTTTTGTTTTGTTTATTTGTTTGCTATAGGGTGTGTGTGCTCACTGGAGAGAGACGGAGAGAGAGGAAAAGTGAGAAAGTATCCCCAGGAGGATAGCAACCCCACAATTTTTTCTCTTCCTTTCTCTACAGACTTTGGGCATGCCCACACACACACCTGGCATGTTTTTCAAGCCACCGAGACTGGGACCTAAACCACACAGACAGCCATGTGGGATCCAGCTGCCTCAACCTCTGTCCCACCTGCCGACCCCACGACCTGTATTAAACACTAACACTCGTTATTCACCATGTACACGCAGCGTTCGAAGCAGTCACGGTCGTTAGCTCATTTGATCAGCACAAGCATCCTGTGGGGCAGGCACTGTTCTTGTCCTAGTTTGTTTGTGGGGAGTTTGGGGTACCTGGAGGGGAAGAATCTTGTCCAGGATCACTAAGCCGGGTGGTACGGCTGGGACTTGAACCGTGCAGTCAGCCTCCAGGAGCTATGCTTTGACCCCACCTTTCTCACAAAACAAGGAGTTTACCTGCTTGCCAGGCTGCTTTGAAACAGATCTCCCAGCATCACCCTACTTACCCGCTTCCAATAGAGAGCCGTCATTAAGCCGCTCTTGAGAGAAATTCTAGAATCCTCTGGGATAGGAGCCAAGCAGATAGGAATGGGATTGAGGGGAGGTCTTCAGGCTCAAACCTGAGAGAGCAGGAAGGTTCTGATGCGAGCAAGAAGCTAGAGAGGTGGGCAGAGGTCAAGTGCCCCCAGCTCCCATTCTGCCCCCGTAGAGAAGTCTTTCTCAGAAGAAAGGAGACCCTTTCAAGTACAGGACATGGCTAAAACTGGTCACATCTAGGAGCTTGTCCCTGTCTAGCAAAGCACCCCAGAGAAACAGAAGGGGCCACATGGGTGGATGAGCCCACTGGTCCCTCTGCCTGACTCCGCCCTCATCTACGCTCTCTTCTGCATCCTGCCTCACGAGCCGTGAAAATAATCGTATCGCTTTTGCCCTGTGGCTTTTCCAACTTTAACAGTTAACTTGGAAACTTCTGGGATTGCTAAAGTCTCAGGGTCAGGCCCATGCATGCATGCATGTGCATATGCACATGTACACGCACACGTACACGCACACACACACACCCACAGTGTTGTACCACCACCCTTGCCCCACCCCAGCCATTTAGGATGGCCCTCACAGGAGCCTGCAAGGAAGTGAATTCCTGGCTAGAATTAAATAACAAGAAGCCTCTAGAAATTTCGATTTGATACTGACAACTGAAGGGCTCAGACACTGGGCGTTAGGGCTGGGTGTGAGACTCTCCCCTAGTTGCAGGCAACTGGGCTTGCCCTGCAGTGTGACTCTCAGAGCGCTTCCGGCAATGCCAATATGCTCTTGAACTGCCAGGTGATACTTTGTGTTTAAGGGATTGTTAATCCGCACAACAAGGCAGCCAATATTTAAAATGAATGATCAAGAGTCAAGGCCATGATTCCCACGCTTAACCAAAGAGGAGATATGAATCTGAGGAACACAATCTGGCACTGATTGAAAGTAAATTACCAGCTGATTAGGCAGCTGGAAATACAGGGAGAGAAGCCTCAATAGGCAGCTGGATTTTGTAAAGAAGAGGGCAATTAGGGCCCCGGAGAAGCTGAGCACAAACAGGGCTCTGCAAAGAGCAATAGTGGTAGCTCGGCAGCCAAGCAGGAAGGGGGTGTAGGACTTGCTCTGTAGCTGGAGCCTAGTGAAAGGAAAAGCCTCCTACTCCCGCCCTCGGGGTCCCAGCTCCCCAGTGAGCTTGAACTCACATCCGGCAGCTAGGTGGGGTGCTTGTTATTGCAACACAGGAAGTATCAAAGATCTCTCTTCAGAACAGGTTTCTAGGTTGTACTTAATCTGGAAGCTTCTTGCTGTCTATCAAAATGTCAAAGGAAAGAAAGAAAAAATATCAGGGCCAGGTCGTAGTACAGTAATGCAACTGGACCCTCGTGGGGAAGGTGCTAGGTTCCTACCCCAGTTCCTCCCTGAGTATGCCAGGGGCATGCATGCCCTTGATCCAGGCCACCAGAGACTGAAGGTGGATTGAGATTTGGGGACCCTGTTGGGGTGCCTGCCTCTCTCTCAACGACTCTCTTCCTCATGAAAGAAAAAGAGAAAAACGGCTATGAACTAGATAACCTCCCTCATCCCTGAGGCCTTCAGGGACAGAGCCTATGCAGCTCTCACACAGACACCGTTCCCACAGAGCAGCTGGGGCCAGTTCTGCAGAGAGCTAGTACTGCAAGAATCAAGGTGCCCTCATTCCAAAGACCTGAGCTTTCTGCAGTTAGTGGACGGAGCTTGGGACAAGGAAGGACAGAGTAGTGTAATGGGAAGACTCCCGGCTCCTCTGTGCATACTGAAAGAGATCCCCTCTCCTCTGGAAATAGTAGGAAAGAATTTGGGTAGCCTAGGAGGAGGTGATCATTGGGACAGAAATGATGGAAGAGGGGAGCTGATTTTTCCTTTGGAAATGGGTGTGAATTTAGCAAAGGGCGTAGGTGTTATTTTCACATCCTTGCTCCCTGCGCACAGGCTTCTGTGATTCCACTAAGGCAGCTGTGTGCTCTCATGGCCCAGAGAGAGAATGTAGCCTGGCTCCTCCAGCTGTTCGGTTAGCTAAGCAACACTCTACCCTTGACTTCTTTGCCATGCAGCCCCCAGGCTCTGCATCTGCCCTTTACCAGGAGAGAACTCTGGTGGGGAGAAGCATACCCAGTGACCATATCAACTACAGTTTGCATCTAGAAGGGATCGTTCTAATGTAACATGGCAGGGGACTTGCAACACGGAGGGTAGGTAAACAATGTACAATAGAATAAAAATAACAGAGAGGCTGACTCTGCGCTGCAATGGTATTGCATTGCCCGAGAGAAGCTGATCTTACACGTCGAGCGTGGTTCGAATGCCCCAGGTGAGCATGTGAGTGCCCGAGATCCAGCATCTGGAAGACTGGAGAAGGGAATTGCAGCATCTCCAGATCCACGGAACGTGCTTCTCCCTCTCTCTCCCTCTCCCTTCCTTCTCCCCTCCTCCTCTTTTCCCTCCTTTCACTCACTCACACATGCACATGCCCTGTCATGAATAAAGAAAACAAAGTGTTTAAATAATAACGGGCAAGATTTGGGGAAGAGGTCTCCTTAGAGCTGGGATAAAGCCATTTCCTTGTCAGATCTGACTAAGGGTTTCACTTCTTAACATGGAGGGACGGGAAGTTACAACACCTGGATGCTAGTGAACTTCTGGTGTAGATGCCATATGTCTTAGACCGTTTCGTGACCTCCACCACGAAAGTCAATGTAAATCGAAAACCAAAGGGGCAAAGGGCTGAGATGGCTCAAGAAAGATCTCACGATTTCTTTTTTTTTTTTGAACTGGTGTAAGGCTAGCTTTTGGGTGAGAGCAGAAAAGGAACTGAGGCCACATCATCTGGTGTTAACTGAAATGAAGGTTGACATGCCAAACATCTGGGTCACCAACTAAAAATAAGACAGCACACTGGAGAACCAAAGGGTGTGGCGAGGAGGAAGTGGTGACACTGAGGAAGGGATGGAGAATAGGAGGGCCCACTGCTGAGAGCAGCTTCTCTAATGGGTAAGAAATGAAGAGGCAAAGGAAGACCAGGGAACATCTGAATGACTTAAACAAGCCAGAAATGTTCCCTAGTGACAATTTTTGAGAAGTGCGCCACTCCCTCGATTTATTAGAATGTGAACAGAAGGGAGTAACCCATGCACATGTGTGCACGTACATACACATACACACACACACACACACACATCCCGAAGAATACAGATCTGAGGAGAGCTTGCTATGCACAGGGATTTTAAACAAATGTCATTCTCCTTGTCATGTCTGAGGGGGATGGTGCCCCTGGGATGAGTTCACAAGGGCTGTGGGAGCCTAGGAGAAACCATATTCTCTGAGGCACATACCTTAGCCATGTGAGGGCACTGGTTCCCCAGCTGTACCGGGGTCTTTGCAGTTCATGTGACATGGGCCTACGGGGACCCCACCGGCAGGGAATCCTGGTATCGCTGATACGTGGAGGGGCTGCCTCAGGGGTCGCCAACATTCCGTTCTGCCACATCTTCCCACCCACTTGCACTTAAATATACATGCAGTCTAGAGATTAAAGAGCGGGTCCTTCTCATCATGCCACCAAATAGCCTGATTCTGCCATCTCTCACCTGCTTTCAGCCTGTCCAGGTAGAAAAGGGAGAGCCTGAGGACCAGCAGGCAGCACGACAGTGCAGAGACAGGTCAAAGCCGGGTTCATCTGAACAGCTGGCTGGGGAGAAGGCTGTGACCACATCTCTAAGAAATGTGAGCAGGGTCCAGCCTGCCAAAGAGAATGAAAAGGCCGCCCAGGGGAGGGTGAAATAAGTTATTGTCAACCCTTCAAGAAGTGAAGGGTTGATGAAGTCAGTAAAATGCAAACCAGCCCCAAAAAGATGCCAGCCAAGTTGAGATGATGCACAGATCTTTAGCTGGACAGGTAAGAATGACCCTGGCTCACCTGCTTTACCCAGGCCCCTGGGCTTCTGAGATTGCCTTTCCTGCCCAAGGTGATGCTGAGTGGCTTCTCAGCCCCTGTATGGCCCATGCCCCTGAGTTTTTCATTCTTTTCTCCTTTGTGTCTATTATATGTCCTCTTGGTCAAAACCAGCAGGGGACTAATTAGTGGTGAAAGCACAAACTCCAGCTCACTTCCTTTACCTCACTATTTGTGCTCTGGGGCCAAAGGCAACCGTCAAACATTCACATGCCTGCTACCGAGCAGGTACAGCAGACCCCTTGGAGCGCACTCTCGTGCACCACACTCTCACAAGCACAAGCATGATGCACACATATTTACACTAGATGCACACACACATACACACACCTGTATAGACACACGCACATGAGCATACACACCCACTCCAGCTGCAGTTGGTTGCAATATCTCTGGTTGTCTTGGGGCATCTAGGGTAACTCCTTTTTTCCTATCAAACCTGGGACAGGGAGAGAAACATAAATAATTTCCCTTCCAATCGAATGCCACCACAGGCACCGAAAGGATGTTAGGAATTTCTGGAACCTTGGTTCCCTCAGGCCAGCAGCCAGCATGATTAAGGGCAGCCCCTGCTGGTGCTTCGTACCAGCTGTTTCTTCCTGGGCAAGAGGCACTCACGCCTGCATTCTGTCAGTCATTGCTCCAACATTTCTAGCCATTGTCAATCCAGTGGGAGACCTTCCAAGTTTCCATTTCAATGAAGCTCAGCTGTTCTAAATCCAAGCTAGGTTAAGCGTTCCAAGGGCTAGCCTGAGTTGGGTTTTAAGCAGCAGGGCAGCCCTCCCTGGGAGAGTGCCCAGCCTGGGCTCCAGATGAGGCGAGGAAGCCCTCTAGTGGCCACAGCTGATGCGACAACAGGCTCCAAGAGCTCAGGGACCCGGTACAGGGACCAGCTTGTTCGCTCTTCTGGAAGACAGGGAAAGAAAACACAATCACACAATCATAGGATCTTCAGTGTCTAACTGCTCCCTCTCCATCACCCCCAGCCCTCCCAGTCACCGCATCTCATCACTTCCCCCTTCCCAAAGCTCTCCTCATTGCCACACCCTGGCTCGGCCTCATGATCCTGCACTCCATCCCGTGCAATAGCCTGTTTCCTGATTCTCTGCCTCCAGCTTCTGTATCTAACCCACCGTGCTGCCACATTCGTCTTCCATACCCTCATTGATCTTTGTTCGCTAATTAAGACTCTCCTGAGCCTTCCGGTTGTCCACAGCCAACGATCCTCACCAGGTGAGATGTCATTCCAGGAGAGGCATGTCAGGGGCCAGAACAGGGGGAGCAGGATTGCTAACCCACACGCTGGAGGCACTGATGCCCTTCCCCTGGCCGCTCATGGAGGACCACTGCCACTGAGGTGCAGTTCCTCAAGGCTTCTGATTGCTCAAATGCTGAGTAGCGAAGGAAAGATCGAGAACGGCAAGCCCTCCAGGAAGAAGTTCAAACCTCTCGGCCCTCTACAATCTGGCCTTGACTATCCTTTCTAGCCGTAGTGTTAGTGTATGTAGAGGTGAGGGGCTAGCCTCAGACTCTGGGTTGGCATCCCAGGCCTATATATACTAGATATGGAATTCTCTGAGAGATTCTGAATGCTCTGTTTCTTTACAAGTTGATTTATTTATTTGATTAAATGAAAAAGCCCAAGAGCCAATTGGTGGCACAGATGTAAAATGGGAGGCATGGAGAGGCAATCCCACATGGAAGGTTCCCAGTTCGAGTCTGGAGCTCTCCCTGAGGGTACCAGGCACGTGCTTGTCCACGATCCAGACTGACTGAGGCTGGGGATGAATTACGGAATCGAAACCCCGTTGGAGATGCCGCATCTCTCTCTGTCTCTTCCTCTCTGTGAATTAAGTAAACTTGGGGGAAAAAATGAAATGGCCCACGTATCTGGTTTAGCACATCCCACCACATAGCAAGTGCTCAGCAAATGACAGCTGCTACTTCTACTCTTCTGTTAACAACTCGGCTGGTTTGCCCACGGTCTGGCACATGCCTCGCCCTCCCCATCTACACACTGTGGACATTTCATTTGCCTGAAGTGATCTCTGCCTTCTATCTGATATCAAGGTCTCACCCACTTTCCCACTCTCAGCTCAAATATCCTCCCCTGCCTAGGGACTGAGATAATAATATTGGAGCTTTCTACCTCATGGGCTATTCGTTATGAGGTAACAAACAATTTGTGACAGTGAGCCATATAAACATATTAGGTCATAAATATTTATACTATATAACTATATGCTATTTTTACTGTGTGGAATTATTTAGAAAACTCAAAGTCTTATAATATTCATGTCTTACTGGAAGAGTGATTTAAATTGGTTTTGACATTTTACTTCTCTTCATAAGTGGATTATAAGTTCCATGACGCTAAGAATGATGTTTTATACTTACATTCGCCGTAAGACATATCTAACATGGCACCTTCACCACATTAGCTACCTAGAAAGCACAGCCTTAATTTAATTAACAGACAACTGTGTATTTCACAGTATTCGTACTTGGGCCTTAAAGCAATCTTCCATTGATCATCCTTTGACCTTGGATTGTCTAACGTCTACAACATCCTTGAAAGAAAAACAAAGCTCACACCTATTTCAAAGGACTGCTTTGTTGGCCACAGAAACCTAAGCAAAGTATGCTATTCATATTTAAGTTACATGACAATTTTATAGT
Source organism: Tupaia belangeri chinensis (assembly GCF_000334495.1). Lineage (NCBI taxonomy): Eukaryota > Metazoa > Chordata > Mammalia > Scandentia > Tupaiidae > Tupaia > Tupaia belangeri. The sequence goes on along the minus strand of NW_006159453.1, from coordinate 4,010,971 downwards.
TTCCAAATGGAACAGAACTTGGGTCCAAAGGCCAGGGGAACATTTTAAAAACTGTATCTATGCTGTGTTTATTCACAAATTATTTGGAATTTAAAATTCTAGAGTCTAAAACACTTTGACTCTAAACTTCAAAAATAATTGGTATATAGACCTGCAGGTTGCATGATGGTTGGGGTGCTGGACTCCCATATGGCCAGCCATGGTTCGAGTTCTTGACCTGGCAGCTTGCTTTCTCTCTCTCTCTCTCTCTCTCTCTCTCTCTCTCTCTGACTATAGCAAGTTAAACAATAATAATAATAAATTAAATTAAATTAAAAATTTTAAAAATGATCATTGGTATCCCATGATGAGCTATGTCTATTAGAATGGCTAAAATAAAAGATAAAGTTGACACTGCAAGTGCTGACAGGGATGCAGAGCAACTGTAGCTCTCATGCAGAGCTGGTAGGCATGCAAAACTGTACAACCGCTTTAGAGAACAGCTTGGCAGCGCGTAAAGTTAAGCTGCCAAGTTAACCATGTGAACCAGCAAACCCATGCCTAAGTATTTACCCAGGTAAAAAATGTGCTGGGGCCAGCAGGTGGCATGGTGGTTGAGGCATGCTGGACTCCCACATGGTTGACTCCAGTTCAAGTCCCAAACCTGGTGGCTTGCTTTCTCACTTTCCTTCTCTCCATCTCTGTTTCTGTCTCTCTCTGGTCAAATTAATAATAATAATAATAATAATAATAATGGGACCAGCAGATGGCATAATGGTTACGGCACTGAACTCTCACATAGTTGACAGTGGTTTCAGTCCCAGATCCAGTGGCTTCAAACTAAAGCTGAGCATGTGTGGGTGCCCGAGAGGAGAATGGAGAAAAAGGGACTGTGGTGTGGCCACACCCCCTGGGGGGTGCTTTCTCACTTTCTGTCTCCCTCTGTGTCTCCAGGCAAGCACACATGCCCTATAGTAAAAATCTCTCTTAAAAAAATAATGAATAAACTTAATAAAATAATTCTTTAAAAAAATACACAATCAGGCTCATATAAAAAACCTGTACACCAGTATTACAGCATAGAAGGACAGAAAACAGATTAATGGTTGCCAGGGATTAGGAGTTGGGGTAAAGTTTGACTATGAAAGGGGAGCACAGAAAGGTGGGGGAGGGGAGACACAGTGTTCCATATCCAGACTGTGGTAGTGGTTACACAGATCTGGGCACGTACTAAACCTCATAGAACTGTATATCCAAAAACAAAGGGTGTGACAAAGTGGTTATGTCTCTGGACTCCCACGTGGCTGACTTCAGTTCAAGTCCTGGACCCAGTGGCTTGAAAACCACACTGTGTGCATGTGCATGTATGGCCAAGATCCCAGGAGGAGACTGGAGGAGAAGGGATTGCAGCATGGCCATCCCCCCTTGGGGGTGATTTTTCACTTTCCTTCTCCCTCTCTTTCTCTCTGGCAAGTGCACGTTCCCTAAGGCAAAAATATCTTAAAAAAAAAACAAACAAACAAAAAAAAAAACAACTCAGAATCAGGTATGTGATCTCATCTCAGTAAGTACAGGAAAAAGAAATGGTACTATTAATTAATTAAACATAAAAATATTGATCACCTATTATGTATAAGACATTGGGCAAAGCAAAAAGGAAACCAGACCCAGAGACAGAAAAGTTTTAAGAGCATTAGCTTTGGGGCCAGCAGGCAGCATGTAAGTTAGGTGGCTGGATCCCATATGGCCAACTCCACAATTTAAGTCCTGGACCTGGCAGGTTGAGAATCACACCAGGGCCATGTGCACGCCTGACCAAAATCCCTGGAGGAGAATGGAGAAGAAGGGATTGCAGCGTAGCCATCCCCTCTGGGGGTGATTTCTCACTTTCTTTCTCTTTATCTCTGTCTCTCTCTGGCAAGCACACATACTCTATAGCAAAACTTTTGAAAAGGCATTAACTTTAAAAAAAAAAAAAGGCATTAACTTTGAAATCTGCTACAGCTAAGATTGAGCCCCCCTTTTCTATCTCTCATGAAATGTGTGTCCTTAGGGAAGTTGCTAAACCTCTTTGAACTTCAATTAGTTAATGATCATAATAAAACACATAATGCAGACATAGTAAGAGAGGTCAAAACATGGTACCTATTTTATATATTACCATAGCTTTGCTATTAGTAATTGGTAATGCATACTGGTGGTGCCAGTAATCACGATGCCACCTTTACAATTTGTCCAGAATCTAACCAGTCTCAATATGTCCAGTGCCACGACCTTGGTCCAAGCCACTGTCACCTTCTGCAATAGACTGCTTACTTGTTCCCATGCTCACCCTATAGTCTATTTTCAACCCAAAAAGCAAAATGATATTTTTGAAATATAAGCCAGATGATTCATCTGCTCCAGACCATGCTGTGTCTCCCTCCCTCGCTCAGAGTCAAAGCCCGTACCATTTCCTCTGAGACTCCATGCTCTCTGACTTTCTCCTTTAGTATTTTCTATTGACCCCCTCTTGTTCACTCTATCTCTTCCACAAGGACTTGTTAATTTTCCTTGAACATGCCTTTGCATTGGCTCTTCCCTCTGCCAAGAATTTTTTTCCTCCTATGGTCACATTGTCATTCCCCTAAAACATCCATTACTTTGGTTGATTTTTCATTGGCAAAATAATACTAATAATGAAATAAATAAATAAATAAATAACCACCATATTTAAAGTTTCAGCCCAGCCGTGGTGGCACATGCTGCCGACATTGGGCACCACAGGCTAGGACCACATAGGAGGACCAGGGTCTATTTCTAGCCCAACTTAAAGGCCAGAAATGAAAAGAGTACATTCCCTATTTTTCTATTTATTTTAAGTTTAAGAAAAGTACTACTTTAATAATAGAAGTGGAATAGAGCTGTTTATTTCCCTAATGGGAAGGTAATCTAATCTCTCTGAAAATACTATTAGTAATATTCATCTCGGCTGGTGAGAGAATTACTGTATATCTGACATCTATTACCAGTTCCTGGCACAGAAAATTCACTACATAAATAAAGGATAGTTTGTATTAATGTATATTCTCAACCCTTGTTAATTTCGTGGATACTAAATAAAAGAATCGTTTTATTGATGCTCAACCTAAAAGTTTCAGTTGCATATCCATGAGTTGCCTAGCAATAGCCCCTTCCCTTTCTTCCTTACAAATGGAATCCATATTTTAGTTGAAGTTGGCCATAAGCTCATCCCCGAAGAATGAAGCAGAACTAGTCTAAGCCAACCATGCAACTCCCTGGTCCCTTTGTCAGACGCTTCCTTGCCACTAGGGGTACCCATGTACCAGTTTGGGGCAGTGAGACTGAAAGAGGAAGTCTGATGGGAAACTGTTGAGAAAAGAGCTCTCCTCTTACTGAGAAGGAGAAAGGCGCATGTTCTTTAGCTGCCCCATTTTCTGCATCAGGACAAATGACGCCTAGAGCTGTGGCAACCATCTTTTGACCTTGAGAATCATAGAGACAAGGATCCATATTCCTAAAATAGCAGAATTATCAGATCGCCTTCCTTCAGACTTTTTATCCTAAGAGTTAGTTATCCTTTATTATGTAAACCACTATTCAGGGGGGAGTCTGTTACTTGCAGCTGAAACCATTCCTAAATGACTGTTTGAATGCAATATTCCTTACTGAATACAAGTGTACAAAAGAGAACCATTAAGATAATTCAGGCTGGGGCTGGTAGGTGGCATGGTGGTTAAGGATGCTGGACTTCCACATGACCAACCATGGTTCAAGTCCTGGACCTGGTGGCTTGCTTTCTCCCTTTCTCTCCTCCCCCACCCGGTCAAATTAAAAAAAATGAATAAATAAGCAAAGTTAAATAAAATAATTATTTTTTAAAAAGATAATTGAGGCACATGTCAGGATCTCTTTAATTTTCCCAATATCTGAGCCCAACCCACCTCTTTTGTGGCCCTTCTATGAGTTTTCTCCTAACAAGTTTACTAAAAGGTGTTCATCTTCTAAGTCAAACACTTCTCAATGAAAAATGGACACACTCATGAGGTCATTAACTTTCCTAAAGACTTGAGGGTAAGAAATGGAAGTTAAAACTTAGAAAAATTCAGGCCAGCAGATGGCATAGCAGTTATGTCACTGGATTCCCACATGACTGACCATGGTTTGAGTCTCAGACCTGGTGGTTTGAAATTCACACCAAATGCATGTGCGTGCATGCCCAAGATCCCAGGAGGAGAATGGAGGAGAAGGGATTGCAGTATGGCCATCTTCCCAAGGAGTGATTTCCTACTTTTTCTCTCACTGTAACTGTCTCTCTGTCTGTCTGTCTCTCTCTCTCTGCCAAGTGCACGTGCCCTAGGGCAAAAAAAAAAAATTACAAAAAAAAAAAAAGAAAAACTTAGGAAAATTATATTCAGTTGCTGACTCTTATTGGAGGTTAGCCAACTGCTAAACACTGGCAGTAACACATATTGACCTGTATTAGCCCACAAGACACCAGAGTGCCAACCCTGCAAATGTAAATGTTTGTGAATATATGGCTCACCTACACACAGTGCTTGTTCCTGATGGGCAGGGCAGATTTACCATGAAATTAATGAAGTTCCAGACCCTCTCACTTGCACAAACCCTTTTCAAGACCGTATTTGGGGCTCCAGCAATAAGTCTGCTTGGTCATATGCTTTCGTAGAATTTGTAAGATATGTTCACAGTAATCAGTAAGTCTTCTGTCTCTTACCTGTCCAGCTATCCTGTTTCACTTGCCCTTCTGAAGGTGGCATTAAAGACAGAAGGACTGAGGCCCAACTAGTAGCACAGGCTGCTAAGACAGTGTACCCTGTAGGCTGGGACCCTGTGGAAAGCCCAGGCTCAATTCCTGATCCAAACTAAAGGCCAGGTGTTTGGCGTTTGACTGTAGTCGCAGAAACTAAGAGACTGAGGTAGAAGGATTACAACAGAGCAAGATCATATCTTTTAAAAAATTTAAAAAAGACAAAGTTGATTATGATTCAGTTAAGGGGAAGTTGAATTGAAGATATGTAGGTTTGGGTTAAGGAAGTTATGCCGGGTTGGCCCTATAGCCGAGTAGCTAAGGGAGCTAGATCCCGCGACAGTCTGAATCCCCAGTCAGCTTAAAAAACGTGTATGCATGTGCCCCAAATCCCAACAGGATGAAGAAATGGGAGGAGAAGAGCAGCAATATCAGGTCCCATTGGGGCCTGCCTTCTCTTATCTTCTCTCTCTCTATCTATCTCTTTCTGGTGAGCACATGTATACTCTGGCAATTTTTTTAAAAAAATGAAGGTAGGGCAACCTCTGTCCTCACTCTGTCTCTGTCTGTCTGTCTCTATTCTGAAAGAAGTGCTCTACCAGGAAATCTAAAGACACATACAGAAATAAGAGAATAAAAGGCAACCAAGAAAATGACCAATTGAATGCTAGGGACAAGAAATATCAATAATAACACTGAATGTTAACTTCCAGGACTTAAACCAAAAGATTGGACCACTGCAATACTGTATATTCCATGGAAAAGAGTTTGCACATATGGCTGAACTGGCAAAATAGAATTTTGCGGCTTTTGAGTAAAATATTACTGATTTGTTTTTACTATGCTTTCTTTTCCCAATTTAAGCATTTTACTTCCTTTTGAGGTATTGATAGGTTCAGCAATTTGTTAAAATATTTTTCTTGTTTGTTTCTTTAAATGGAAACAACTTTTCTTCCTTCCTGATTCTTCTGGAATTGGAAATATTTGGGAGTATTCTTATTTTGTGGCAGAAGGGTCATTTGCATAAGTTCAATAATGCTTATTGCATTGAATCGGAAATTGGAAATACTCATATTGGACAGGTCTTTGACTGGAATGTCATACCTGAAGATTAATCAGAAAACTATGGAACTAAGGTGGATCTCAAGTAAGCCAACAGAAGCTCTTAGAAAGATGGCCTGGCACCATAAATAGTTCTGCCTGGCAGAGAGGATTAGAGAAGCTATATGAAATAATTTATAACATAAAATAATCTGGACTTTTCCGGCCCAGCATTGTAATTAGTAGAGATTGCAAAAGAGCAACCACACCAGAGGATTATCTTGAGAAAGACTTTGAAGGAAGAAAAAGAGACTGACCTTTGCTAGCAGATGGTGTATCACAGGATACTTGATAACCAGGGCTGAATTGAAAAGGTTTATGTGTGACTTGTGTGCTGGGCATTTGCTTTTCAATAATTTGAGTAGTTGACATGTAAATATTTTCTCAAAAATATTTAAAACCATACTGTCTCTGTTACAGAGTCACAAAGAGAGTTATACAAAATTATAAGAAATATTTTGAACATTATCTTTAAAATTCAGTATTTTGAAATTTTGAAAGTTGTTTATTAACTGTCAAGAACTATGGAGTATGAGCAAACTTTTTTGATATGTAAAGTAAATGTGGAAAAATGTAAAAATAAATAAATAAATGGGAAAAAAGATTATAGGGCTGACAGGTGGCGTAGTGGTTAAGGGCGCTGGATTCCCACGTGGCCAACCACAGTTCAAGTCCTGGACCTGGCGGCTTGCCTTCTCCCTTTCTCTTTCTTTCTCTCTCTGTTTCTCTCTGGTCTAATTAAAACAATATTAAGAACAAATGGAATGAAATAAATAAGTAAATAAATAACTCTTTTAAACAAGATTAAATGTGTGTGGTTCCCTTCCACATCTAAGTTATTGCTAGCTATTGTGCAGGAGTGGCTTCCAGCAATATCCCCAATCTTCCTTAGCTGACTCACTCAGTATGTGACAGGTAGGTGCAGTGCTGGAGAGCATATTGTAATAGGAATGAGATCTATTGCACTGGATATTGAAAGTATGTGGTGGCGAAGGAAAAACAAGTTTTCAGAAGTATGAAGCCGGGGGCAATAATGACACAATAGGAATGCAACCAGACCCACATGGCAAAGGTCCTGGCTTTGCATCTCAGGACTTCCTCAAGCAAGCCAGGTGTGGTCTGGGCCAGCTGGACCTTGGAGTGGACCACAGTGTAAAGACCCTGTTGGGGAAGATGGTCTCTGTCTATCTGACTTTCTACATATATATAGCACTTTCTTTCATGGAAGAAATTAAATAGACTTTAAAACGTTAAAAAGTCAACACAATAAAACATGTATGAAGTCAGAAGCTATCTGTGGAAAATTCTGTCACTCTACTTAAAAATATAAGTAGAGTATTTAAACCTCAAAGGCTCCTAGTCAAAACAGAAGTTCTATGCTGTCAAGAATATATAAAGAAAAATAGAGAGGCAAGTCATTTATGGGACAAAGAAATGGGTTATTATCTGTTCAAGATAACTTTGTGGTATTGTTAACGGTACTGGTGAGAAATGTACACATGATGGAATATTTGCTTGGCAAGCTAAGTAGCATATGATTGGATGTGTAAAAGAAATTGAAATTTAAAAATGAAAGAAAAAAAAGAATATATAAAGAGATTGCAAAAAGGTCACCAAAAACATGGAATTGAAGTACAAGTACATTTTTATGTAAACAAATTTGAAATGAGTGCAGTTTATTTTATAATATGCATTTTTCATGACCTTTTTGAAAGTTCCTCATACTTGATAAGCAGTGCATGTGATTATAAAGCCACAATTTATTTTTTTTTCTTTTATCAAGTTAAATCACACAGAATAAGATTTATCACGGGACCAGCAGATAACATACATAATGGTTACGTCGTTGAACTCCCATGTAGTCGACCATGGTTCAAGTCCCAGACCCAATGGCTTAAACTCACACCAGGCGCATGTATGTGCGTGCCCAAGATCCCGAGAGGAGAATGGAGGAGAAGGGATTGGGGTGTGACCATCCCCGCAGGGGGTGATTTCTCACTTTCTGTCTCTCTGTCTCTCTCTGTCTTTCTGGCAAGCACATGCACCCTATAGCAAAAAACGCCTCTCCAAACAATAAATAAATAAATAAAAATAAGAGTTATCCGAATTCCGTGTTGAAAAGGCACAAAGTAGAGCCATTCCCACTCGTGGCTATCTTTGTTTAGTCATAGATCTTTTACATCTCGGCACACTGGATCACATCGCATCCTGCAGAGGATAGCGGGAAGAATGAAGAATGGCCACGTTGTAATCTTCTCCAATTCTCTCCTCAGAATATTGGGCAACATGCTGGGTCCAGGCTTAAACCATGCAGTCGGCCCTATGGGATCCAGATGCCTTAATGACCACACCAAGGACTATCTCGAGGATAGCAGTTTCAAACGGAACAGGATGAGGGGCTGGCAGCTGGCGTGGTGGGTTAAGCACTGAACTCCCACATGGCTGCAGTTGAGTCCTGGACCCAGTGGTTTGGTTTTACACTTTCCCTCTCTCTCTCTAATCAAATGAAAATAATATTAATGAATAAAATTTTTAGATGTTTGAAAATAGAACAGGATGAAAAAGTTTCCATCAATGAGTCACAACCTGAAGAAACAATACGATAATAAAATGACTGTACATGTCCATAAATAAATTAATACAACATGAAAGTAATGTATGTATTTATCCCTGATTTGATTGTTGTGTACTGCATACATGGTTTGGAAAAACCATATTATGTGCTATAGAGATGTGCAATTTGAATGTAAATAAGAAATCATAAATTTTTTTAATGTAAAAGAAAGTTATGTGATTACATAATTAAAGAGCTTAATGCAACACAAGGGTGTTTAAAAATTCATTTTAGAGGCCAGCATGTGATGTGGTTGAAGCGCTAAACTCCCACATGGCTGACTGTGGTTTGAGTCCTAGACCTGGTGGCTTGCTTTCTCACTTTGTCTCTCTCTCTTTGTCACTGTCTAGTGAGTGCACATACCCTACAGCAAATGTTAAAATAATAATAATTAATAAAGTTAAATAAATCATTCTCTTTTCTTTAAGAGAGATTTCTGCTATAGTGTGTGTGTGTGCTCAGTGGAAAGACATAGACAGAAAGCAAGAAATCACCCCACAGGAGGGATGGCCACACTGCAGGCCCTTCTCTGTTCTCCTGGGATCTTGGGCACAAACACATGCACCCAGCATGAGTTTTAAGCCACCAGGTCCAGGACTCAAACCGTAGTCAACTACATGGGAGTCCAGCGACATAAACATTACACCATCTGGTCCCATAAATAAATAATTCTTTTAAAATTTGTTTTAATTAGTCCTATGTGTTATAATTCAGATAATTTTCTATATTCAGAATTACTGACAATATTAAAAGGCAAAAGAAACTGTAGAGGTAACTCATTAATAAAAGTGTTACATAGGGGGCAGAGAGCAGTGCACTAAAATCTTTTGCTCAGTGATACAGTCCCACGGGGAGGCTCCAGACTCACATCAGAAGGCCTCCCTGAGCACATTATACACAGCAGCACTCTTGTTTTACATCATCATTTTATTTAACTTTATTTATTTATTTATTTTTAAAATTTGACCAGAGAAAGACAGAGCAAGAGAAAGGGAAAGTAAGAAAACAAGCCGCCAGATCCAGGACTCAAACCATAGTCATCCATATGGGAGTCCAGTACTCTTAACCACCATGCCACCTGCCAGCCCCAACAGCAGTGCTCTTAAGAGCTGGCAGAAGGCTGGGGGTGGGTCGTGGTGTCACAATCCCTGTCCCTCTGTCTCTTCTCCCTTTCTTCCACTCATGAAAGAAATACGTAAAATAAACTTAAATTTTTAAAAAGCATTGTGGGGCCAGCACGTGGCCCGGTGGTTAAGACGACTGGATCCTCTGTGGCCAACTGCACCCTTCCGGTCCTGAACCTAGGGCTTGAGAGACAGGTCGGGTGCTTGTGCGTGCATGCTCAAAATCCTGAAGGAAGGAGGAGAAAAGATGGTGGCATGACTATCCCCGAAGGGAGTGCTTGCTTACTTTCTTTCTCTCTCCTATCTCCCTCTAAGGAGTACCCATACCCTCTGGCAAATTCTAAAAAAGAAAGAAGGAAAGGAAAAGAAAGGAAAGGAAAGAAGAAAGAAAGAGGAGGAAAAGAAAGGAAAGAAAGAAAGAAAAGAATAAACACAGGATCCTGTGGATCACACAAGATCAAGGATTGGCCATCTAGAAGCTGTTTTAGGATCTACTGTGATTTTTCTTGATTTCTAATGTCTGTGCTTTTTTAAAATTTTTTGTCAGCATTTTAAAATTTGTAACTTGTTATGAATTTTTTTCATAGCAAGTAAATATTTGTTATTATACCCAATTCTATATTCCTAATTTTACATTTTCTTTATGACTTTTGCCATAGGATATGTGAGCTCACCAGAGAGAAAGAGGGAAAGTGAGAAATCAACCCACAGGGGAAATAGCCATGCCACAGTCCCTCCTCTCCATTCTCCTCTCAGTATTTTGGACACACACATACACACAGAGTAATTTTCAAGTCCCCAGGTCCGGGACTTGAACTGCAGTCAGCCATGTGGGAGTTCAGCACCTTAACTACCATATCACCTGCTGTCCCCCCAACTCTTTTTCTTAAGAAGAGCCCCTCCCCAATTGTGTACACTCCTGCGCTCCTACACAGCCCAGAGCTGCCCCTGCTGGTCAGATAACATGACAATCACTGAAAATCACAAATATCACTCACCAGTTTGGTTATTCTGGAAGTTATTTTTAACTTCAGGCTTTAAAGAGCAAGAATATTAAGTGAGAAAATTGAAGTTACTTATGGAATGCTGACATAGAGTTTGTTAAGTGGAGGTGACCTACTACTAAAATAGAATGTTTCTCACCTCAACGTCACCAGAGGGCCTGATGTTACAATGATCAGGCACCAACGTATGTGAGGGTCTTCACAAAGTTCACAGAAAATGTGTACTGTTAAAAAAACCCTATGCCTGGATTTCAAAACTTTCTTGCACCAAAATGAACTCATACTTCAATTCCAGCTTTTTGCAAACTTGTTGAAGCCCCCTCATAAAGAAGACACATGGCTATAAGAAAAATCTTTTTTTAAAAAATCTAAGATTTCGCTTTGAAATTTCAGGCCAGTTATCCTGGGGCTTCTTTCTCACTTCAAGGATATAAAAAGTTTTTGGAAAGTGGGAAGCAAATGGAAAGATTCGGATGAGAAGGATTTTAAAAGAGAAATGTATGCTGCAAGCCACACATCCTGTCCCCCAAGAGGGAATAAAGGTTGAAGTAGTTCTGAACCCCTTTCAGGTTTGGGGGACCTGCATGGCAGCCACTCGGACAGTCCAGTATGTGTCCTCAAAGTTCGGAAGTGAGCCGAGAACGAATTTCTGCCCTAGAAAATCTGCAGAGTAGAAGGGAGCTGGGAAGTCGTGCCGAGGGCGATGGAGCCAAGGGAAGCAGCTGCTACTTTTGGAAAATGTCTGCACCCCCAACCCCCAACCAGGGCTAGGGAAAACTGTATCTGCAACATGGATCACACAGAATCAAGGACCAGCCTTCCTGGAGCTGTTTGGGATCTACCTGAGAACCTCCTAGAAAGGGACAGTGGATTTCAGCAGCATGTAGAAGTGGATTGTCCAAAAGGAAGGCTGCTGGGGAAGAAAAGACAGCCATGCAGCTCCAGAGAAACCCGGCAAGGGGACCCAGAAATGGCTGCCAGAAAATAACAGCTTTTTTTCCTACATTTTTTCATTATCAACTGTCAGAAGATGTGCATTTGCCAAGGACATTTATATAGAGAGAAAGCACCCACCAACTGGGCATAGTCACCCCCAAACCCCTATTGCTCCATTTCGCTTTCCCATCAGGACTTTGGGCATGCACATACATGCTTGCAGCATGTGTTCCAAGTCACCAAGACTGGGATTCGAACCGTGGTTGGCCATGTGGGATCTGGCTCCCAATGCACTGTGCTTAGCCCCTGTGCTACAGGGCAGCCCAAGAATAGCAACTTTGAACATCAGCCTAACTCAGTACAAAGTCAAATTGTGGCAGACAGGGTTGAAGCCAGAAACTCTCTGCTCCTGTTTCTCCTCCTCTCTCTGTGATCCAAACCTAAGGGTCAGTCTGGAGAAGAAGGAGCAGGACAAGGGATCTGAAGAATACAGCTTCCCTCCCTGGTTGAGAGCCACCAATCCACTACAATGTGGTTTGAGAAAGGGGGAAGACTTGCATTCAATCAAATTCAGGGTGTTACTTCTTTCCAGAGCTGAGTATTCTAATGTGTACAGTGGGCTGTGTTTGCAACTTAAAATGACCACAGGACTGACTATATTACCTTGGGGTGAATTATATTTATCCAAGGCAGAAGGAAGTTATCACACAAAATAAACTTTATAGAATCAATAAAAACAAAAGTCAAGTTGTGCTTACATTCCACAAGTCAACTTTGTTCAACACCTCTGTTACATTAAGAATAAACAATAGAAAGCTCTAAATAAGGGCCAGCAGATGGCATGGTGGTTACGGTGCTAGACTGCCACATGGTCGACCATGGTTCAGGTCCCAGACCCGGCAGCTTACTTTCTCACTTTCTCTTTCTCCCCCCATGCCCTGCTCTATGTCTCTCTGGTGAACATGTGCGCCCTATGGTAAATTTAAAAATAAATAATAGTGGGACCAGCAGTTAGCATAATGGCTATGTCGCTGGACTCCCACATAGTTGACCGCGGTTCAAGTCCCGGACCTGGTGGCTTAAACTCACGCTGGGCGCATGTGCGTGCATGTTCAAGATCCTGAGAGGAGAACGGAGGAGAAGGGATTGCGGCGTGGCCATCCCCCCTGGGGGGTGATTTCTCGCTTTCTATCTCTCTGTCTGTCTGGCGAGCACATGCGCCCTATAGCAAAAACCTCTTCAAAAAAAAATAATAATAGTAATTAATAAAAATTAAATAAATAATTCTTAAGACAAAATATAAAAATGCTATGAATAACCTAAAGCTATAATTATGGTATGGATCTAATATCATTTTTCATAGGGCTTTAGTGAAATCCATATTCCCTTTTTTTTCCGGCTATAGGGTGTGTGCACTCGCCAGAGAGACAGAAAGCGAGAAAGCATCCCCCTAGGGGGGAATGCCACAATGCAATCCCTTCTCCTCCATTCTCCTCTTGGGATTTTGGGCACAACACACACACACACACACACACACACCCCTAGCGTGAGTTTTAAGCCACCAGGTTCAGGACTTGAACTGCAGTCGACTATGTGGGAGTCTCTAGAGGGAGTCTAGAGACGTAACTGTTACACCATCTGCTGGTCCCAATCCATGTTCCTAAGTGGCCAGATTTATGTCTGTATCTTGGTCTTAAACTGAATCATTCATTCACTCAACAAATACTGAGATCTGACAAGTGCAGCTTCCCACAAGATACTTTGGTCATGGCACTCCCCTACTCAGGAACCTTCTGCAACTCGGTATTGTGGACAGCAGAGATAATATTAGCAGGGCGGAGCTTCTCCTCACCTCACCTTTCTCTTTTCTTGTGCATTCTGATACATGCCTTTGTTGTGGGGTGCCCTTACCTCCCTCTCAGGAGCCCACCTTTCTCACTGCCCTACAAGAAACTGATGTGTCAGAAGATTTGTTTAATTCGCTCTCACCAGTGCTACTGTTCTTTGTCCACCTGAATCACTTGGATGAAAAGGAAGTGGAATTATATTTCATTTGGCTTCAAGTTACATTTTCTTTTTTTCTTAAGCTGGCAATATGATATTCTCTGTTGGCAGCAGCCCACGATAATCCTTTTAGTCTAGATCTCTTCTCTAATGCCCTATCCTGGAAGAGGAAGCTTATGGGGCCTTCATGAGTGGTCCTCAAATGACAATTTATCTCCAGGGGCTCTTTAGTCTCTACCTCTTGCATCTGGCCTGGCAGAAGGTGCGGAAGCTTTGGGGGTCAAAGCTGTTTGGTTGGGAGAGAGAGGACAGGAGCGGCAATTATAAATATCTAATCTAGGGGCCAGCAGGTGCCATAGTGGTTAAAGGCGCTGGACGCCCACATGGCTGACCATGGTTGGAGTCCAGGACCTGGCGGCTTGTTTTCTCACTTTCCCCCTCTTTCTCTCTGTCCTTCTCTGGTCAAATTAAAATAAATAAGTAAAGTTAAATAAAATAAATGTCTAATTTACACCTAATTTGCACATCTGGGCAGTTCTCACCTTTAAAAGGACTCTCCACTCCCATCCCTGGGTCTCCACACACTCTGTTCGAAATAGCATTAAAATGAATTTTTGAATTAAATATGATGATCCCTTTGGAACTTACATATCACTTTGGAAACGCAACAAATAACCAGTTGTGGGAAACATTCAAAATGCAGGTATTAGAAGCCAAGATTCACACTGGATGGTGGGACAGCAGTAAAATGCAGTCTTCCGTGAGGCTGACTCACAGGGTGAGGTCCCCAGTTCAAGTCTAGAGACCTTTCTGAGTACACAGCACACATGCCCATGAGCTGGGGGCTGGCGATAGTTGGGAGCAGATTGCAGCATCCAGACCCTGTTGGGAGTGCTGTCTCACTCTGTCTCTCTCATGCTCACTCATGCAATAGACGAATAAAGTTTAGAGGAAAGAAATTAACCCTTACAGTCTATGCTTTAATTACGTCTTTGTTCTGAGTGTTTATACTCAGTACAGCAACCACTTACTAAGCCACTGTGCTAAACGCTGAGGATTACAGAGATCAACAAGAATGAGGCTGGGTAGAGAGGGTGGGGGCAGGGAATGATGTTCTGTGGTGGATGGGTTTTGGCCTGTTGTAATCTTCAGCAGACACTCCAACGTCACCCAGATAACATCTTGATAATAATAATAATGCATGAAATGTGGGAAATCTTATGAAAAGAGTGAAATGCTACCTTCATTGATCTAGACCTATAATCTCAGAACATACGCTTGTTTTGAAACTGCAGCTTCAAGACAAGATTTAGCTCCCTCTTCCCAGCAGATTTTTTTTAAACTGCCACAACAGAAGCTCATGGTCTGTTGGAGTAAGAGACTGATGTGTGCACAATTAAATAAATGACAAGAGGGCAAATGCTAGAATGGGGCATTGTGTTTTGCTAATGAACCTTCCCAGGGTGGGCCAAGAGTGCTCATTTTCTTCTGGTAAATAGCAATCTGGTTCCAAGAGATAATCTTTTCCCAAACACCCCATCAGCCAGCACCAATGTCTGGATACATCCAAGGGGTGTCCTCCCATAGTTGGGTCTCCTGGAAGAGGCCTTAAAGAAAATTCCCTTTGCATCTCTAATCTGTTGCTACTTCTTAGAAAATGCCTTCACAGGAAGTCCTACCCAGAGCCATCAGTCTGCCATGTTTAGAAAGGTGCTTGGACATCAGGACTTACTCGGGACCCTGCTGGATTTTCCTCCACCTGGGACAAAGAAAGAACCAGTCCCATAAGAGTACACTGAATCAGTTAGGTTTTTCATTGATTACTTCTTCTGGAGCTTTTTCTGGCACAGTGTGGTGCCCCGACCATACCATGATAAATAATATGGGTAATTCTGCCCCAGCATAACTTGGAGAACCCTGAAGCAGCTCATTTCTGAGTTCCTCCTGGGATAAATTGCTCTGGCATTTCAAGTGTTCTTCCCGACTACCCCGCTCCACTAGGGAAGGCTAACCCAAGCTTTCTCCTTTAGGAGAAACACTAGCTTCGTGTTATTCACGTAACTGCCAACAGTTGCCCAGGTCTGTCCAGGCATGAGAAACATCTGCTTCCCCTACGATACTCTCTATCACCGCCCCCTGTTTACTGCCTGCTTGGTTTAGAGTGTGAGGATACTCCATTAGTTATTTTGTTTATTTGGTCACTCTCTCATCCTTTCACGAGAATTTGAAATCCATGGAGGCAAGGACATTCTTAGTTTTGTTCTCTGTGCTTGGTTAACCTCTTACATGTCGCTGTGGCTCAATGAGTTTTTAAAATAATAAATAAATTAAGGGAAGAAGAAAGAAAACAAGGGGGGAAAAGGGGAGGAAGAGAGGAAGGAAGAAAGGAGAGTCAGGCATAACAGAGATGGATACTTCAGTACTACTTTTTATTTTTTTAACTTGCCAAAGGGTATGTGTGCTAATCAAAGAGAGACAGAGCAAAAGAGAGAGAGGGAAGGAAGGCCAGCAGACGGCATAGCAGTTATGTGGCTGGACTCCCACACAGCTGACCACAGACCTGGTGGCTTAAATCATGCCATGCATGATTGTGTGTGTGCCCAAGATCTCAGGAGGAGAGGGATTGTGGAGTGGCCATCCCCCTCGGGAGGTGATTTCTCACTTTCCCTTTCACTGTCTCTGTCTCTCTCACCGGCAATTGTACATTCCTTAGGGCAAAAACATCTAAAAAGGGGGGGGGAGGCAAGGGAGAGAGAGAGAGAAAATGCAAGAAAGCACCCCACATAGGGAATGGTCATACCCCGCACAGGAAATGGTCATGCCACATCTCTTTTTCATTTTTTCCTCCTTTTGGGATTTTGGGCATGCATGCACATGCTCCTGGCATGGTTTAAAAGCCTCTGGGTCTGGGACTCGAGCTGCACGGTTAGCCATTGGAATTCAATGGCTAAGGGCTGGCCCAAGAACCCTTCATTTTTTTTTTAAGAGCTTTGCATTTTCTTTGCTATAGGGCGTGTGCGCTCGCCAGACAGACAGAGAGAGACAGAGAGATAGCAAGCGAGAAATCACCCCCCAGGGGGGATGGCCATGCCGCAATTCCTTCTCCTCCATTCTTCTCTCGGGATCTTGGGCACGCACGCACACGCACCCAGCGTGAGTTTTAAGCCACTGGGTCCAGGACTCGAACCGCGGTTGGCTACGTGGGAGTCCAGCGATATAGCCATTACGCTGACTGCTGGTCCCCTACACATTCTTGAATATAGGCCATTTATAAGGGATCACAGATCTGGGGTGACACCTTTGGCCAGTGTCTAGAGATCCACCAGCAACTTTCCTGGGCAATGTTTCGAGATAAACATTCAGTGAAATCCTTCAGGCTTCACAGACCTGCAGTCACAAAACTTAAGATTTTATTGTTTCTTGCCATCGCTGAGTAGCGGAAGGGAAGCACCAGCTCCTGAGCTTTATGCAGCCGCCCTGCAGTGGTTGAGATGAGTCCTGGAAGATAAGAAAAAAGCAACGCCTGCAATGTTCCCCTGAACCAAGGCACAGAGTCTAATAAAAATATTTCTTGTTCTTATAAAACCACCTTTGTTTTTTTTTCCTAACATTACTTTTTTTTTTTTTTCTTTTATAAGGGAGTAGAAGGAGAAGAGAAGGGAGTAGAAGGGAACGAGAAGGGGAGGGAGAGGGAGAGAGGTGTTTTTGATATGGTCCTGTTATGTCAGCATCCTCCTGTTCCAGCCTCTCAGTTAACTGGGATTAAAGGTGGGCCACCATGTCGACTTGTTCAGGCTGGCCCAGACCCAAACCCAGGCCTTCTGTGCAGCCTGCAGCCTGCAGCCTCCCAACCAGTGTGTGCCACTGGGGCTGAACTATCTCACACCCTTAAGTGTGTTTTTCTAGTTAGAGTTTACACAGACTGAGAGCACGCATGTCAAATTGGCTGAGCAATAATGTATGTAGACAAGGAGCTCGTTGCTGCGAAGAAGTGACATGTAGTCAGGTAGCTACGGTCCCTCAGAGCCATATGCGTGCCAGCAGATGGTGTACAGGTTAAGACGCGAGATTCCACATGGCCAGCTGCATGGTTCTAGTCCCTGTCTCAGCAGCTTGAAAATCACACCGGGACATGTCTGTGTGTGCCCAGGGAGACTGGAGAAGGGATTGTGGCTTGGCGATCATCCCGGGGGTGTGTGGAGGGTGATTTCTCACTTTCTGTCTCTGTGTCTCTCTATAAAGTGCACATGTCCGATAGCGAAACTGAAAAAATAGTTTTTTTGGTGTCCTTAACAGGGTCTCAATGCCAAAATCCACCCCCAACCCTCACCTAGCCCTAGATCATGGGTGTAAGTAAATCTGACATTCTCAGGTCTCCAGACTTGAACTAGCAACCTTCTCATATGAGATCACCTCTCAGAGGTTTATATTTTACCACTGCACCATGACCTGGCCCCTTACCTGGAATAATGCTTCTTACTCAAAATCTCAGAGCACATCAGCTGCACCACTCATAACAGGTTTTTGTCATAACTCCCATGCTAACCTTTGAAGTCAGGAAGATATGTGTGACTCAAGATAACCACGTCGTAATGCCTGGAATCTGTAAATATGTCAGGTTCCATGAAAGGAGTAAAATTGCAGGTGGAATTAAGGTTGCTAACCTGCTGTAGAGATGAGATTATTCTGGTGCATCTGCATAGGCTGGTGTAATTGCTGGCCTTTCATAATGGGAAGGGACCTTGGCCAAGGAAGTAGGATGCCCCTCAAAGCTACAAAAAGGCAAGGAAGCATGCTTTCCCCTAAAGTCTCCCAAAAGCACACAGTCCTGCGGTATCTTGATTTCAGCTCAGTGAGACCCATTTTGAAGCTCTGACCTACAGAACGGTGAGATAATAAATCTGTGCTGCTTTAAGCGCCAAGTTTATGGTAATTTGTTACAACAGCAATGAGAGACTAATGCACTATGTCTGATCATCTTTCTTTCCGTAAGTGCCTAATACATGTCCCTGCATTCTGCCCGTCTTCAATAAGCGTGAGTTGAATGGATGAATAACAAAGAGCTATTGTTTTATAGCTACAGTTGATCTTTTTCTATTGTGGTAAAATGCACACACACAATATTTGTCATTTTAACCATTCGTAAGGATACAGTTTACTGCTATTAAATCCATTTATAATGTTGTATTGCCACTATCCATATCTAAAAGTTTTTTAGCTTCTCCAACAAAAACCTATTAAATAATAACTTCCCCTATCCTTCCACTCCCAGTCCCTGGTAACCTCTATTTTCTGTCCCTATGAATTTTCCTATTCTAGGTAACTTGTATAAGTGAAATTCTACAATACATGTCTCTTTGTGTAATAATTGTCTCACTGGGAACCAGCAGTTAGCGTAATGGCTATGTCGCTGGACTCCCACGTAGTCGGCCGCAGTTCGCTTCCCGGACCCGGTGGCTTAAAACTCACGCCGGACGCGTGTGCGTGCGTGCCCAAGATCCCGAGAGGAGAATGGAGGAGAAGGGATTGCGGAGTGACCATCCCCTCTGGGGGGTGATTTCTCGCTTTCTGTCTCTATGTCTCTCTCTGTCCATCTGGCGAGCGCACGGGCCCTATAGCGAAAACCTCTCCAAAAAAAAAAAAAAATTGTCTCACTAAGCATAATGTTTGCAAGGTTCATCCCTATTGTGGCATATATGAAATTTGATGTTGGGGGCTGGTAGGTGGCATGGTGGTTAAGGGTGCTGGACTCTCATATGTCTGACTGCAGTTCGAGTCCCGGACCTGGCGGCTTGCTTTCTCACTTCTTTCTCTCTCTTGCTCTCTCTCTCTCTCAGCTCTCTCTCACTTGCTCTGTTATCTTGGTTCCAATTAAAATAAATAAATAAATAAATAAATAAAGTTAAATAAAATAATTTTTAAAAAATTTATTTATTTATATGGCTGTATAATAGTCCACTGTGCATAAATCACATATTCTTTTATTCTTCCTTTGAGGGACACTTGAGTTGTTTCTCCCTTTTGGTTATTGTCAATAATACTGCTATATAATTTGGTGTACAAGTGTATATTCAATAACTTCCTTTTAGTTCTTTTGGGTATATACCTGAAGTGGAATGGCTGGTCCTATGGCGCTACTGTGTCTAAGCTTTTGAGAAGTTGCCAAAATGTTTTCCACAGCCTCTGTACATTTTACATTCCCACCAGCAAGACACAAGTTCCAATTATTCCACATCCTCTCCAATAATTATTCTCCTTTTTTGTTTTAATTGCCAGAGGGTATGTGCACTCACCAGAGAGAGACAGGGAAATAAAGGGTGAGAAGAAGAGAGAAAGCACCCCACACGTGTGGTCTTGCCACAATCCCTTCTCCTCCTCCATTTCTTCATCCTGTCGGGATTTGGGGCATATATGCTCAGCATGTTTTCAAGTGGCCGGAGACAGGATTCAAGTGCCGGTCAGTCACGTGGGACCCAGCTGCTTTAATCACTGCTGGCTACAGTTCTTACTTAGCTTTGTCTTGTTTCAATACAGTCATTCTACTAGTACAAATTGGTGTCTCCTTGTGGTTTTAATTTGCGTTTCCCTAGTTACTAATTGAGCATTTTTTCCTAGGCTTATGGGCTATTTGTATATCTCTTTAGAGAAAGGCCTATTTGAGTCCTTTGTTCATTGTAGAATTGGGTTTTCTGTTGTTGAATTTTAAGTGCTCTTTATATTTTCTGGATATTAATGTCTTACCAGATATTTGACTTGCAAGTATTTTCTCCCATTCAGTAGGGTATATTTTTGCTTTGATGGCATTTTGATACAAACCATTTGGCATTTTGATAAAATCCAATTTATCTATTTTTTTGTTTCCTTACCCCTATAGTTGATCTTAACTTAGATGACACATTGCCTCTTTCTGAATGTTTTACATAAAAGCATCCTAAGCTTCTTTTAGTTTTCTACTTCCTGTCAACCATGTATTCAAACAGTAGAATTTTGTGTGCTAAGTGCTTTTTACATACGAAAATCTTCAACTAAGCAGCTTTATATACAATAACCTCAAATTGTAAACAATCCAAATGTCTATACAGTAGAATGGATAAACTGTGTAATAACAAAGAATGAGACAGAAAAAAAAAAGAATAAGCCCTATTATAGTATGAACATTAACATGAATGAATCTCACTGATACATGAATAAGGGAGGGGCCCAGACCAAAAAGTGCACATCATGTATGGTTCCGTTTATTATCAAGTCAGAGAAAAATACAAATCTATAGTGACAGAAGTCAGATTCACAGTTATATGAAGTGGAATATTAACTGGAGAGAGGCATGAGAGACAAAGAAGCCCATTGGAATAAGTAGAAATAATTTATATTTTTATGTCAGTAATGGCTACCTGTGTCTGTGCGTGCGTGTGTGTGTGTGTGTGTGTGTGTGTGTGTGTAAATTCATCAAGGTCACACAGATTTGCACACTTCACTACTTATATATTACAGCTTTAAAAAGCTTTAAGTCTCTGGCTCGTGGTGAGGTTCACAGGGTTCACGTTAGGACATGATCTTAGTGGTTGTTCCCTTCAGGACACAGTCTGAACTAACTCTAAAATGCTCTTCTTTCTATGGGAAGCTTTTATATGATACCTGATAGCATATAAGCAGAAATAGAAACCTTGGACATTCGCTTGTGGCAGAAAGAGTTTCCTTCAGGACTAGATAGGAGGGCAGTAAATCATTGGTTTCTCATCAATTTTATATTCCTAAAATAGAATTGGTTGCCTGGGAAAAAATTAGTGAGCAACCAAGTAGGACACTTGGATTGCTATCATATTTGAAATGATCCCTTTGATGGATGTTCAAAGATGCAAGTTGTTGCTAAGATACTTTAGATACCAGGAAAACGTACTGAAAAGGATGATGAGCATCAAGGCGGAATCTTCTAAAAACACAAGTGTAAGTTCAAGCATGTGTCATGTTGCTACAGACTCAGATGTGAAGCTGAGAAAGCAGGCAGTGATAGCACTCGGCTTCAATTTGCTCACTGACTGTTCTCTTGGCAAAGTATCTGGAGTTGTAGGAACAATCGCTGTCATACGTGATATTTGAAGAAATTTGAAAAAACGCTTCAGCAATGTGTGCTGTTTCAAAAGGTCAAGATACTGGCACACACTAAGGGAAGTCTAATGAAAATACGTATGGTATTCAAGAGCTAAAAGGAATCCTTTATGTGCAAATTTTTATCTATGTCATGCTTTACTCACCGAGAATTTAGAAGTTTTTATTCCTTTAAAAGCAACTTTTAAAGGAATTAGGTATTCCGATTTTATTAAACGAGTACTACGTAACAGGGTGGAAGTCCCGAGGCACTACACCAGAACTCAGGTGCTATTCAAATTTCAGAAAAGCTCCATCATCCAATTTCCTTAAAGGAAATTATTAAGGACTTAACAATTAACCTTATTTTGGAAAAAAAAAATCACAGGAATAAGTGCATGAATTTGAAATCCCATTAAGACAGTGTCTAATTTTTGGATTGACCAAGCAGTCAAAGGTTTAAGAGTATCTTTCACAAAAGGTCTTTAAAATAGGATCAATCTCCTCCTGACCCTGGCAACTTAGGCATTATGCATGACGGTTTTTCAGTCCAGTACTCAATGATTTCAAGTTCCCTAATGAGCATTGTTATTTCAAAGTGCTCACCCAGCCAACAGATGACAGAATTGGCTATGCCGTTTTTTTTTTATTTGGGGTTCTATGGTTGTATACAAATCTCTATCTATACAAAGCAGAATAGGTAATTATTTAAAGATGGTGTGTATTTCCCTAGGAACCAGGATTTTTTTTTTTTTTTAATTTTTAATTTGCTGTAGGGTACATATGCTCTCTAGAGAGGGACAAAGAGAGAGGAAGAGAGAGACAAAGTGTAAAAACACCCCCTCCCTAGGAGGGATGACCATGCTGCAATCTCTTCTGATCCATTCTCATCTTCGAACTTGGGGCTCACATACTCACGCAGCTGGTGTGTTTCTCAAGCTGCCAGATTCAGAACTCAAATCCTGTAGTCGGCCATGTGGGAAGGAGCTTCCTTACCCACCACACCACTCAACTGACCCTGGAAACAGGATATCTCACACCACATACGTCTACCAAAAAAAAAAAAAGAACCTAACCGTGGCTAGTACTGAGGGGTGACAGCACACGCGGTTTGAGAAAGGGTAGGGATCATAAGCTACTTTTATTTTCAGCACATCTGACACCAAATGAGAGGGTTTTTCCTTCACACCAATTAATCTCCAACTGATGTCCTACAGTTAAATTCTAACACTAACTACTCAAAATTAGTGTCAGATCCCACAAGTTACAGAGCTCAGTCCCATAAAACTCCTCAATTTCAGATTCCAGTTGTAAGCCCTGGGCCTCTGTACTTCTGATCAACTGGCTACATCTCAGGGTTTCCATAAACCCCTCCTCATGTTTAGTAATTTGTTAGAATAGGCCACGGAACTTGGGAAGACCATTCACTTACTATGACCAGTTTATTCTAAAGCACACAACTTAGGATCCGCCAAATGGGAGAAATTCACATGGCAAGATATGGGTGAGGCGTTGAGTTGCCTCTGGGGCCTACGAAAAGGTGCCCTGTTTAAACAAAAGCCATTCTCATCTCTCAGGAAATTCCAAGGGATGTAGAAGCTCTGAGTCAGCAGAATAAAAGATGCACCTCTCACTCAGGAAATTACAAGGGTTTAGGAGCTCTGGGCCAGGAGCTGGGGACAAACACCAAATGTATTTATTTCATTGTATTTATTATTATTGTTGTTGTTGTTTTAATTTGATCAGCAAGAGACAGAGGGAGGGAGAAAGTGAAAAGGTAAACCTCCAGGTTTGGGACTCAAACTGTGGCTGGTCATGTACGAGTCCACCATCTTAACCACCACACCACCTGCCAGTCCCCCAGATATGTATATCTTTTTTTTTTTTTTTAAGTTTTGTCCTAGGGCACATATGCTTGCCAGAGAAAGACAAACACAGTGAGAGGGACAGAGAAATCACCCCCCAGTGGGGATGGCCATGCCACAATCTATTCTCTTCCATTCTTTTTCCAGGATCTTGGGCACATATGCACAGGCACCCGGGATGAGTTTCAAGCCACCAGGTCCAAGACTCGAACCACTGTTGGACATGTGGGAGTTCAACATAACCTCCACACCATCTGCTGGCCCCAAAATATATATTTCTTATGCCATACCTCCCAAACAAAGACGGAGCTCTGGGTTCCGTCTTCATCGAAATGTCACTTAAAAAGGGCAATCTTTCCTATTAATAAAGAACTCAGAGCCAGTATAAACTGCCATCAGCCTTTCCACTATAGTGTGACTGCTGAGTTTTCCCAATTTCCCCAAGGGGTCCTGGAGCCAGATCAGATTTCCCTGAACTTTGATTTCCTGGGCCCCAATGATGGTTCCAAACAGATCCAGCCCACATTCTCTTCCACCCTTGATCACTTCCTGGGTCCATGTAGGACTCGAATTCGTGCATTTAAGTTTATTCCAAAGAGAATTCAGCTCATCCCAGGGTTGATTCACACATAGGAAAGCAAGGAAATGAAGCCCCTACTAACGTATTATTTGTCATCCACTTCTTGCAGAATCGCAGGATCAAATACTACATAAGAAGCTTCTTCAATGCCAGGAATCTTGTGACCCCTTCTCCACTCGTAAATAGCTAATGCTTATTAAGCATTCAGTATTTGCCAGATACTGTTCTAAATATCTTACCTACCTTTATTCATTCAATAAATGTTGTACTGGGTTGTTGAAAAAGTCATGACACATTTTTACATATAAAAAGGGGCCGGCAGGTAGCATAGTGGTTAAAGGCGCTGGGTTCCCACATGGTCGATCATGGTTCGAGTTCCAGACCTGGCGGTTTGCTTTCACTTTTCTTCTCTCTCTCTCTCTCTCTCTCTCTCTGGTCAAATTAAAAAATAATAACAACAAATGGAATTAAATAAATAAATAAATCTTTAAAAAATCAACATAGAAAAAACATCATGACTTTTCGACAACCCAATTAAAAAAAAACTATGTAATCTGTGGGAAAGTTACAGATTTATAGAAAAAATAATTCAAGTAAAAGGGATGGGGCATGCCATTGTAGATGAGCTGTAACTGCTATATTAAATACAGTGGTCAGGGTCTCCCCGGGAAAGGTGGCCTATGAACAGAGGAAAGAGTCCATGCAGAAGTCCTGGGGCAGGTGTTTGTACGGCATGTTCAAGAAGAGCAAGGATGCTGTGTGTTTGAGTGGAGTGAACAAGGGTAGTCACAGGAGGTAAGGCTGAAGAGATGACATAAATAGCAGGGTGGTTGACACATAATGAAGAGTCCTTCAAGACATTGTAAAGAATTTGACCTTTATTCTGAACAACAACAAAGCTACTGTGGCTTGGTCTAATTTATGTTTCGACAGTCTTCATGGCTCCTGTATTGAGAAGAGACTACAGGTAAGGGTGTAAGCATGGAGACCGCTAGGGGGCAATTCCAGCAGTGCAGGTAGGAGATTGGTTTAGACTGGGATCCTTGGAACAATCCCTGAGACGGGGAATTGCATACAGAGGGCTGTGTGGGAACACTCTTGAGCGAGGAGGTGAAGGACGTGAAGAAGGCAGAATAGGTCAGTCAGAGAAACTGACCTGAAAGATGGCGGCCACGAAGGCTTAGCCAACCCTCAGGGGAGCCCTGGAGCTGGGCAGCCCTCAGAGTTCTCTGGCATTATATTGGTCCCTTGTGGCTGCTGTAACAACTCACACAAATTTAGTAAATTAGAACTACACAATGTATTATCTTACAGTTCTGGATGACAGAAGTTCAAAATGGGCCTTCCTAGACTCACATTAAGGTGTTAGCCAAGCGTCTTTCTGGAGGCTCACCGGGAACATATACGTTTACTTGCCCGTCCCAGCTCCTAGAGGCCCTCTGTGGTCCAGCAACCGCACACTCTGCCCGTTCCCTCATCACGGCTCCTTCTCTGACCGACTCCTGCCCTCCCTCTTATTTATATGGACCTTTGTATTATATCGCCCCACCCCCACCCCAGGGGATCCAGGAGAATCTCCCCATCTGAAGGTCATCTGATTAGCAACTTTAGCTCCCCCTTGCCAGGTCACCCACACCTTCATAGCTTCTGAGGACTAGGCCAGTATTCTGCCACTGCCAGGTCTTTGTCTCCATGTCCCAGCCAGTCACAGGGGTGTGGGCAGTGGGAACAGACGGCTGCCCCTTGGGAAAGTGTGTGAGCCCTCAACGACTAACATTCCCACCAGGTGAGGAGAAGCCACACGGGGAAAGGGCAGGGGTGCCTGGAAAGGACACCTGGGAGGAACAGTCATCTGTGGTAAGAGCAATTGGATCCCAGATACACCTGAAATTGGATCCAGCAGGATTTGCTGATGACAGAGGGGACTTGGGACACTCCATGATTTGGAAACTGAACGATGGAAAGCTAAGCCAGCCATGACTTAGAAGGGCGACGCTGAATCAGGTCTATCCCATTTAATCCTCATAATTAAACTATGAAATAAGTGCTTTCATTAACTGCCTAATACAGCTGAGGACACTGAGGCACAGAGATGGAAAGAAACCTGCCCAAAGTCACACAGTTAAGAAGCGACAAAGTCAGAATTTGAGCCCAGCCGGTCTACTCAAAACATTCTGTTTGATCATTTCATATGGACAATAAAAGCCCTTCTCTGAAATATTCGTGTAGGAGTTCAAATATTAAACTTATATTGTTTTATAAAGTCTTGACCCTGACCCTAGAACAGTCTTGGATGCATCAGCAAAGTGCCCAAAAGTATTTGTGGATTGATTGTGTGAAGATCCAGCGACATATACAAAATGTCTTTATTTTCTATTTGACTTTCTATGTCCTTGCCCACAGTTCTCCAGTGTCCCCCACTTCTGCATTAATAAAGACCGAACTCTTCTGTCCAGAATCTATGATATGGCCCACGCCTCATTCCTCTCTGAGTGCCGGGCCCTTTCATGCTGTTTTCTAGCTCCTTCGCCCTGCCCACTCTTCTCCAGGTGCTGACGTGTAGTAACCACACTCTGCCCAGAGTGGCCAGTTCTGCCTTCCCTGAACCCAGGCGCTGGGTTCCCTGCATTGGATAGAATGTGCGCACACCTGGAGTGGCTTCTCCTTTTCCCAGCCTCACTGAATATTCCTCATCCTCAAGACTAAGATGGAGACTGTCTTTCATGCAGGCTTCTGTACACTTGAGAACTTTGTTTAATTGCTTGTAACAGGACACTCAACAATACTACTTTAACCAATTAGAAATATATTTTTCTCACAAATCAGCAAGTCCCAAAGTAAGCAGCCCAGGGCTGCTGCAGCTACTCAGAGAAATCGCCCAGGACCAGGCTGCTTCTCACTCCCTTGTCTGACATCCTTAGTGCCTGGCTTTAGTCGTCATGGTTGGAAGAGGGCCGATATACTTCAGGTGTTAGGCTGGGTCCCCAGAAAAAAAAGAATGGGCAAGGGCAGAGACTTGAAGATGCATGCCAACTGAATCTGTGCTTTGCACCTGGAAGATAATGGCTTCCCTGGAAGCCCCGCCCAGCAGACGCCCTCTGTCGGCCTGTTGGCCAGAACCCAATTATACCACCACCGCTTATTGGGCTCATGACTATCCTAAACAAAACTGGCATTCTGTTAAAAAAAAAAAGAAGAGACTGGTGATGAGGCAGACA
Source organism: Tupaia belangeri chinensis (assembly GCF_000334495.1). Taxonomy (NCBI): domain Eukaryota; kingdom Metazoa; phylum Chordata; class Mammalia; order Scandentia; family Tupaiidae; genus Tupaia; species Tupaia belangeri. Next base: position 3,983,690 of record NW_006159453.1, on the reverse strand, counting down.
ACCAGCCGTGTCTGTCATACCTCCACAGCCTACTCCGGCCTTTTGGACTTTACCCTCCTCTGAGCAACTGTTTATTATTGCGGTTTGTGTAGTGCGAGAGTCCACGTCTACATCCTCCTTAACTGAATGCTAAGCACACAGTAAGTGTCCCATTCTCCAGTTCCACAGATGTGCAGGCAACATGGTCACTAGCTAGGCTGTGCCTCCAAGTAGCCTGGGTTGGAATCCTGCCTCTGTCACTTACCTGTAACCGCCCTGTAGCCTTGGTCAGGTTGCTTAACCTTGCTGTTCTTCCATGGCCCCAGTTGTACGATGGAGATGGTGTGCTAATACGTACTCCATTTCCTTGTTCTAAGGACTAAATTAGAGTAATCCCAAAATTAATGTAATTGATCCATCCTAACAGAGCATCTTGAATAGTGAGCACTGTGGAAATGCCAGCACACTGAATACATGGTTGTCACCTATGGTTTGAAATTGACCAGAAACGGGGACACAAAGTTGGACATGTGACAGCATCTTCATGTCCTAAAGGGATAGAAAAGTTGAAGCAGGACTGTGGAAGGCGATTAGGATTCCTAGTGATCACTGTGGCTGAGCCGCAGTAAGAGGGCTTGGCTCACATGTGGACCAGAGTTCAGACTCTATGGTCAGGAGGTCCAGATTCAGCCCCTCACTTCCCCATTTGCTGTGCACTGGGCCAGTCACTGAATCTGTCCAGGCTCAGCTTTTGCATACGTAGAATTAGGAGAAACATAAACAATGCCTTCCGGTCAGATTAAATGAGATGATCTATGTAGGGCTTAGCCTGACCATAGTGTACCTGGAGGAGTGTTAGTTTTACTAAGAATCAGGACCTGTGATGCAGAGGCTAACTGGACAACTTAATCCTGACTGACGGGAATGCAGGAGTATAGAATGAGGCTTTGCCAAAAGTGTTGGTCTTCGGCAATCCATCCGATTTTGGACACGTTAAGCCTGGGGCCAGAAGTTGGCATCAGGGAAAGACGTCTGAGCTGCAAGGTCTTTTGGCCTCCCTATGGCACCAGGAGTCACACAAGTACCCACTGTCCTCTACTTTGAGTTCTGGTGATGGGTCCTTTAAAAAAAATGGAACAAGGGGCCTGTCCTAAGAAACACACAGTGTGTTTTTTCTTAGAACCACATAGAGCAATCATTTGTTGTTTCTGGAAGTGCCTTTACCCCTAATCCTGTAAGATATGTATTATCACACACACACACACACACACACACACACTTACAGGAAATGGAGAGGATAAATATCTTAGCCAATATCACATAGTTGGTGGAAATTGATCCCCAGCCTTCTAGCTTTAAATTTGTAGATCATTACATTTCAAGACAACTTATTATAAAATCAAATTTAGGACAGTATAAATGTGCATTTCCTGTATTATCTACATAAACCTTTTTTCTTAAATATCTTATATTGTCGGAGACCAGCAGATGGCATAATGGTTACACTGATGGACTCCCACATGGTCAACCGCCATGGTCTGAGTCCCAGACCTGGTGGCTTGAAACTCATGCCGGTCACGTGTGCGCACATATCCAAAATCCTGAGAGGAGAGTGAAGGGGAAGAGACTGCAGTGTGGTTAGCTCCCTCATTTTCTATCTGTCTCTGGTGAGTGCATGTACCCTAAAACAAAAATCTCTCTAAAAAAATAAATAAGTAAATAATAATCTATATTGTTGCAAATAGAGAAATAGATGACGTGGGTGGAAGATTAAACCCTTTTAATCCTATCCTCCAGTCGTCCCTAACCCTGTGTGAAGTTTCAGAAGGCCATGTATGCATGGAAGTCAGTGTCAAGCTGGGAAATTTTGGTAGGAACCTGGGCTTTGGCTTCAAAGATGACTGTGCTCCACTGACAGGTGAGTGTGAGCCAGGAAGAGAGGCTGAGAGCCCAGAAATGAAGCAGGCCACAACACATTAATCCTCCTTTCCATGTACTGCCTGAGTCTCAACCCCCCTCGTCCCAGCACTCAATGGTAAGGAAAGACAGATGTGGTGAAAATGAAGAGTAAGAACCCAGAAAGAGGAGAGCGAGGGAGCCATGCAGATCCACGCTGAGCAGCCGGCTTCTACTCTCTGATGAACTCCGGCCAGCCCTCTGGTTTACCTGGGCAGATGGCAAAGGGCAAGATTAAGAAGCAGAAGAAAGAAATGAAGTAACCAGGACTTCGCCTTCCTCCTTCTCCCTCAAGGCTAAACCATATTAAAAGACAGAGTGATATCGCCCCCAAATCAAGCTAACTTAAGCTCCACCTCCAGTGTCCCACACCTTAGAAAGTATGGCCCAAGAATATTCCTGACCGTGACCAATCCATAGTAATGTCCCTCTTCCTAGGATAGATCTCAGAGGTGGGTACGGGGAGTGCAAGGAGCTTCCTTAACCCACAAGGCAACATACTGACGTTCATATTCTAGATGTCCATATTTTAGAGCTGAACAACTTCAATACGGCATAAAATAATCCACAGCAGTGTTTGCGAAGAACCTTTGAAATCCCCCCCACACTGTGTATGTACCACACTGTCTCCTCATGTTCCCCTCACAAGCAGACATAATCCGTGCTTCTGAATGAATTTGTGATGCAGAATCTTCCAAGGATGGCATGTAAGTTCCGCAGACCTCACTTTTTACAACAAGGAAAGATTATTTCCAGAAAAAGAATCAGAAGATGTGAATACCAAGTGAGCAGTGCTCTTCTGTGTCTGTGAAACGGAAAAGGCTCCCAGTGTTTGGGAAGTGGTGCAGTAGACCAGAGCTGGTTTTAATTATGTCGAAATGATTGGTTCCAGTGAAATTCAAAATGGAAAATTGCCTCAGAGGTAGAGTAAAGAATTCATAGGATTTTAGAGTTGGCAGAGACCAAAGTGATCATCTTATTCCACGGTACACTACATTTTATTTAATCTCCTCAACAAATATTTACTGAACACTTACTATGTACAGAAAAGTCAAGTACAGAAATGACTTTTAGTAATACAAAGGTCACAGTCCCTCATATGATAATAATTGTAATTCAGGATTTAAGAAAGAAAAATGTCTTATGAGATAAAATTATGAACTTAATAAAATGTTAACTATTATATATTAATCATTACATCAGTGCCTGCATTTGAAAGTAGTAGTATGCACATGTATGAGACATATTTTTTATTTCATAACAGAAAATGTTTGACTCACAAACATTCCCAGGATTCCTTGCAGTCACACGAAGTTCCGTTCAAGTGTAAGGCCTGTAAATTGGAAATCGCTGACCTAATTCAGTGAGCTCATTTCACTGATGACAAAAACTACATTCTAGAGAGGTTATGACTAGCTTACATTGGGTCTCATAACTAGTTAATGTACAGCTAGAAGCTGTCACCCCTGTCGGGGTGACTCACTGTCACAAGGCCTCTGCTGTTTGTTGTCCGTTCAGTTACACGACAGCCTTCTGTCCCCATGATCCATTCTCTCCTTTGTCTGCACACCAGTTTGAGCTGGGCACATGGACAACCAGATAAAGACTACATTTCCCAGTATCTCTTGCAGACAGTCATGATTCTGTGACTATGGCCAGTGGGATGTAAGTGGAATTGATGTGTGTCATTTCCGGGTCATCTCCTTATAGAGGAAGCTGTTTCAACTCTGTGTCTTATCCTCTCCCCATTCCCACTTTAGCATTGGTGAACTAGTTTTGCCTGTGCAGATAAAGTCAGAACCCTGGGGCAAATGCAAAAAATAGACGAAACCAGAATTCCTGGATGCCTTCAAAAAGCAAGGCCACTCAGCATGGCCCCACTCCCCCTCCTGGACTAGTATCTGAAAGAGAAAGAAACTTCTGTTTTTTCTTAGCTAAAGTATAGTACCTATATTTTATAGTAGTACATTTAATAGAAACTACTGTATTTTAGAGTCTCTTTGTTGCAGAAATTTAGTCTAAACCTGAGAAAAGTAACTACGAATACTCACATAGAAGGCTATAGGGAGAGAGCACAATGAATATAGCAAATTGTGCTCTTGAAAATAGGAATGGCATTTCTTTTTTTCTTTTTCTTTTTTTTGAGAGGTTTTTGCTATATGGTGCGTGCGCTCATCAGAAAGAGACAGAGAGGGACAGAAAGTGAGAAATCACCCTGCAAGGGGTTGGCCACACTGCAGTCTCTTCTCCTCCATTCTCCTCTCAGGATCTTGGCCACGCACGCACACGTGCCCGGCCTGAGTTTAAGCCACCAGGTCCGGGACTCGAACCGATGTCAACTACATGGGAGTTCAGCAACATAGCCAGTACGCTAACAGCTGGTCCCATGTCAGTTCATTTGTATTTAAATTAACTGCATTACATCGATCTTGGATGATGACAGAAATTAACCTCAGACTGTGGCAACCATCTCCTGGTACTTATACCCTTGAGCAGTCCCCTCCCAGGCTGAATCAGGGTTGGTCTGTGTGACCAGCAATGACAGAAGTGATGGCACGTGACGTCAGAGGCTAGATCAAAACCCCATTGTTTACTCTGCCTTGTTTTTTCTCTTTGATTGCTATTGCTTGACATGAGAATATTCAGGCAGCCCTGCACGGACCCGGGTGGTGAGGAACTTGAGGCCTCTGGTCATTGGTCAGCAAGCCCCTGAGACAAGCCTGCACACAGATCCTCCAGTGAAAACCTCAGATAACTGCAGCTCCAGAAGATGCCTTTGGGCCTCACAGGAGCATCTAAGATACAACTACACAGCTAGGGAATGTAAACTGGCACAGTCATTATGGAAAATGGTAAGGAAGCTCCTCAGAAAACTAAAACAGAACTACCATATGATCCAGCAATCTCATTTTGGGGTATGTATCAAAAGGAAATGAATCAATATCAAGAAGATATCTATATTACCATGTTCATGTTAGTATTATTATTATTATTATGATTTTTGGGGGGAGAGGTTTTTGCTATAGGGTGCATGCACTCGCCAGACAGAGAAACAGAGAGATAGAAAGCAAGAAATCACCCCCTGGGGGGATGGCCATGCCGCAATCCCTTCTCCTCCATTCTCCTCTCGGGATCTTGGGCACACATGCACATGCGCCCGGTGTAAGTTTTAAGCCACTGGGTCCGGGACGCGAACCGTGGTCGACTACATGGGAGTCCAGCAACATAGCCATTACGCTAACTGCTGATCCCTCTAGCAAGTTTTTTAAGTTACTGGGGCCAGGATATGAACCACGGTCAACCTTGTGGGATCCAGCTTCCTCAACATCTAAGCCACAAAGCAAGCTCATCCATGAACTTTCCAAAGTGCCCTTGAATTGAGTTAATTTGTTATGCAACAATAAATAGCTGACCCACTTATTGAATTTGTTTGGTATACCTTTGGTATAAGGTAGGTGCTATAGCCAAATAAAAATGTTGGCCTGTCTCCCCTGCTACATAGGTTAATTCCATGGAAAACGTAGTTAGTGCTCTCTAATTTTCTACAGAATTAGAATAATGACTATAGGCATATCTCTTAATGAACTTGGGGTATGTGATTTTTAGGGGCAAGAATTCAAATAGTCTTATGATGCATCACCCCAGACTTCAGAGAAAAGAGGTGAATTAGCATTAAGTGATGTAATTTGTTTACATTTTCATTTCTGCTGATGTTTCAGTGAAATAAATTTGTAAATAGAGAAGCTAGCTCTTTCATTAATCATGTAAACAGCTATCCAAAGCACTGTGATTAATACCTGGTAATAGTTTCTGAAAATCATGGTAACAGTTATGAACTCCTCCCTCTTCCTCAGCCTACGTCCAGTCAGTACTGTCTCCTGTCAAGGGTAAATCATGGAAGTCCTCAGAGTCCCTCCTGCTGCCTGAGGTCTCAGGGTAGAGGCTACCACATTGCTTTTTCAGGGGGTGGAGGGGTACTTTCATACAGGCTTGAAGAACACCTTAACATGCTCTCTCCTGAAATAGTGCATAATTTCCAAACTTCTAAACAGAACATATTTTAATTAGGAGCCATTTTTAAAATACAGGATGGAGCAAAGACCATTACCAAAGAGAAACCAGCCGGCCTGCCTGCCAGCATCCCAAGATGCCATTCATCCCCAATTCCATGGCTATAAACCAGACCAGATACCAGGCACGGTGAATGGGACAAGTCCAGCCCCTGCGCTTGGGTCTCTTACAGGCTAACTTTCAGAGTTGCTTCTCATTCCCTGCTGGCCCCCCTCAGCTTCCCCCTAAGCCTCCACCCTAAGCTGAAATGCGGAGGTCAGGACATGGACTGTCCTTCCCCTCCCCTCCTGGAGTGGCCTTCTGTGTGCAGTTGGGGCAGGAAGCTGTCTGGACAGGAGGGTCACTGGGAAGCTAAGTGACAGGGAGTCTTATTCTCAGCTACGTCAAACAGCTGGGAAAGAACATGGCAGAAAATGTTTGCAAATACCTAAGGAGCTTAAGGAGCAAGAGCTATATTTTTATTCTGTGTCCAAAACAATGTTTGGATGTCCCAAACACTCCATCCTGCCTGTCCACAGTCAGAGCGGTCCTGGGCTGGCCTCTGGAGACTGCGGCTGTGCCGCGTCCAGCCCAGTTGGCCAGCTCAGACGGTCTTTAATGCAAATGAAACCCCTGGGTCTCCTGGTGGTTCCAAATAAACCTTTTTTTGTTGTTGAGTATGTCTCTGCAAAGATAATACAAACTGGGCAAGCAATTGGTATGGTGGTTAAGGCACTGGATTCCCATGTGGCAGATCATGGTTCAAGTCCTGAACCTGGTGACTTGCTTTCTCACTTTTCTCTCTCTCTTTCTCTATCTCTCTCCGGCGAGTACATGCGCCCTTTAGTAAATTTTAAAATAATAATGATAATGATAAATAAAATAAATAATTTTTTTTTTTGGAGAGGTTTTTGCTATAGAGTGTGTGCACGCGCCAGACAACAGAGAGAGACAGAAAGATAGAAAGCAAGAAATCACACCCCCCCTCCGGGGGGATGGCCATGCTGCAATCCCTTCTCCTCCATTCTCCTCTTGGGATCTTGGGCACGCACGCACACTCAGCCTGGTGTGAGTTTTAAGCCACTGGGTCCGGGACTCGGACTGCAGTTGACTACATGGGAGTCCAGCGACATAGCCATTACACTAACTGCTGGTCCCCAGTAAATAATTATTTTAAAAAAGATAATAGAAACCCAAACTAGCATATGAATTACTTAGATTCATTTTGCAGAAAAGGCAGAAATGTTCAGAAGGTAAACCCTTTACCACTGTTTTCATCTGGGGAAAACATTTCCTACCTTACTGGATAGTCCCTATTCCTCCCTTCCCCCTGTTCTGGGTTGACTAGCATCCCACCCCCAAATTTGTGCCCACCTGGAACCTAAAATGCAACTTCATTTGGAAATCAGTAGAAATAAGGCCTTTGTAAATGCAATTAGTTAAATGTCATCACACTGGATTAGGGTGGGTCCTAAATCCAATGGCTAGTGTCCTTAGGCCAGGTGAAGTCACAGAGACAAGCACAGAGAAGTCCAAGTGAAGATGGAGGCAGGGACTGGGGTCATGAGTGATACGTCTCACACATCAAGCCAAGCAGTATCCAAGGTGACCAAGAGCTGCCAACTGCTAAGAAGAGGCAAGAAAGAGTTCTTCCTTGGAGCCTCAGAAAGAGCGTGGGCATGCTGATACCCTATATCCAACTTCTAGACTCCAGAACTGTGAAAGAATAAATCCTGCCTGCCACCTAGTTTGTGGGACTTGGTGCCAGAAGCCCTAGGAGCGGGTACAGAGGCCAAGACCCTGCCCTTGACTCTATAGAGAGGCCTAGGAATCCATGGAAGTATCAGGCTTTGGTGAGACCTTTCTTGAAGAAAGCCTGCACTCACAGTGCAAAAGTGATTGAGGGACCAGCAGTTAGCGTAATGGCTCTGTCGCTGGACTCCCATGTAGTCGACCGCGGATCAAGTCCCAACGGCGAGTACATGCGCCCTTTTAAAATTTAAAATTTTAAAATAATAATGATAACGATAAATAAAATAATAATTTTTTTGAGAGGTTTTTGCTATAGGGTGTGTGCGCTCGCCAGACAACAGAGAGAGACAGAAAGATAGAAAGCAAGAAATCACCCTCCAGGGGGGATGGCCATGCTGCAATCCCTTCTCCTCCATTCTCCTCTTGGGATCTTGGGCACGCACGCACACTCAGCCTGGTGTGAGTTTTAAGCCACTGGGTCCGGGACTCGGACTGCAGTTGACTACATGGGAGTCCAGCGACATAGCCATTACACTAACTGCTGGTCCCCAGTAAATAATTATTTTAAAAAAGATAATAGAAACCCAAACTAGCATATGAATTACTTAGATTCATTTTGCAGAAAAGGCAGAAATGTTCAGAAGGTAAACCCTTTACCACTGTTTTCATCTGGGGAAAACATTTCCTACCTTACTGGATAGTCCCTATTCCTCCCTTCCCCCTGTTCTGGGTTGACTAGCATCCCACCCCCAAATTTGTGCCCACCTGGAACCTAAAATGCAACTTCATTTGGAAATCAGTAGAAATAAGGCCTTTGTAAATGCAATTAGTTAAATGTCATCACACTGGATTAGGGTGGGTCCTAAATCCAATGGCTAGTGTCCTTAGGCCAGGTGAAGTCACAGAGACAAGCACAGAGAAGTCCAAGTGAAGATGGAGGCAGGGACTGGGGTCATGAGTGATACGTCTCACACATCAAGCCAAGCAGTATCCAAGGTGACCAAGAGCTGCCAACTGCTAAGAAGAGGCAAGAAAGAGTTCTTCCTTGGAGCCTCAGAAAGAGCGTGGGCATGCTGATACCCTATATCCAACTTCTAGACTCCAGAACTGTGAAAGAATAAATCCTGCCTGCCACCTAGTTTGTGGGACTTGGTGCCAGAAGCCCTAGGAGCGGGTACAGAGGCCAAGACCCTGCCCTTGACTCTATAGAGAGGCCTAGGAATCCATGGAAGTATCAGGCTTTGGTGAGACCTTTCTTGAAGAAAGCCTGCACTCACAGTGCAAAAGTGATTGAGGGACCAGCAGTTAGCGTAATGGCTCTGTCGCTGGACTCCCATGTAGTCGACCGCGGATCAAGTCCCAGACCCAGTGGCTTAAACTCACGCCAGGCACGTGTGCGTGCATGCCCAGGATCCCAAGAGGAGGATGGAGGAGAAGGGATTGCGGTGTGGCCATCCCCCCTGGGGCGTGATTTCTCACTTTCTGTCTCTCTGTCTTTCTGGCGAGTACATGCACCCTATAGCAAAAGCCTCTCCAAAAAAAAAAAAAAAAGAAGTGGTTGAAAGTCTAGGAACAGGCACAAAACAGAGGGGACAGTGACAGTGAACCTGGAGGGCAGCCAACTAATTGAGGGCCAGGGCTGTGGCAGCTGTACTCTGTCCTGTAAGCCTCTGCTTAGCTACCAAGGACCATCTCCCTGGTCAAAGCCCATCCTCAGTGAGGGATGGGGACATGGAGGTAAGCGACTAGACCCCTTGGCTGTGAAGGGGAACAGAAGAGAAGGACTGTGGTTCAGGAAGCCAGTTACAGAAAAGCCTTTTTCACTTCACTTACTGAGTTACTAGATGCTCTCGTTGATGTTGGCATGCCATGGCCATGGTCTCAGATCTCGTGGAGATCACCTTTTCGAAGCACTAGCAAGCATTAACTACAAATGACATGTAGACCTGCTACTGAGAACTGTCACAGAGGTTAACAGGGGATTTTGACTGCACTGTGGCTGAGGTACAAGACAGCTGGTAAGTGCTCCTTTCGTCCAGTGTGAGCTCCTAACCCATTGTGCAGATCTTGTAAAGGAGGCTAGGAGCTAATTTGGGGATCTGAGTTGATTTGCACTCACCCTATGAAAAAGGTAAGAGAGTCAGAGAGGAAGGCTAGAAACTGCAGGAGCATTGGCTAGCCAGTGATTCGCCCCATATCCCCACAAGGCAGAAGAGGTGGTTAACCTGCAGGAGACCCTCTGAACCTGCAGGAGACCTTTTGAACCTGCAGGAGACCTTCTGAAGCTACAGGAGACCTTCTGGAGCAATGGAAAAAGAGGGGCTTGGGATGGTATCTTCTCATGTCTGAGAAATTGAAAGGGCAGGAGTCTGATTGGAGGAGTAGGATACACTGGGGGATGGGGGTTCATGCCACTGACAAGTCAGGGTACATGTTAACCATGAAACAAAAGTGCAGAAAGTGAGGGGCTGTGCTGGAAATTGACCTGGAGCTTCCTTAAGGGGACTTTCCTCAAAGGGCCACCATTAAAATGATCCCAACGAAGAACAGAGTACCTGAGATTACCAGCAGAATCAGGTTACCGAGGGTATGTGTGACGTCAGGCCCCACTCCAGACCTACCAGATCAGATTCTGCATGTGACGAGGTGTCTAGTGGCCTACGCTGTTACAGTCTGAGCAACGCGGCTCCAGAGGGTAACAGACTTACCCCAGCTGGGAGCACTGGGAGCTAATAACACGTATCTAGATTTTCCTTGTCTTTTGAGTGCCCTGGGGCTGTTGCATTGGCCTCATCAAGTGTGAGAACGATGTTAGGAGGGATTACAAATGAGCTGTTGGACACGGCCAGTCACACATAGGTGGGCGGTCGTGGTGCTATTGGCGAATCTAGTCTACTAGTTCACCTGTGTGGACAGCTGTTAGGTAAAGATAGTGTGGCTGATGGGGACAGAAGCCAGCTTCCTGCATAGACAGAGTAGATTATTAGAGGGAGAAAGTAAAGAACAGCCCTAAATATCTCCCCATCGGCATGACTTGCTTCATGCCTGGCATCCCACACACCACCCCAGCAGCCAATTCCAGTGATGCTGACGGGGTGGAAACCAGGAACCAGGAAGGCACTCTTCGTGATCTCTCACTTCCCAGAGCCTTTGCATAAATTATATACGTTCCAGTTTTTATTCTCATAGCCATCCTTTGACGTCCATAATGAGAGTTGGTTGTGCTTTCCCTATTGACAGCCTTTAAGGATTTGCCCTAACTCACAGCGCTAGTAAGTGGCTGACTTGGCATTTGAAACTAGGTTTTCTGACTTCGGTCTATTTCTACAGAAAGGACAGGCTTTTTCTTTTCTTCTTCTTCTTCGAGAGATTTTTGCTATAGGGCCAGAGACACAGAAAGAGACAAGAGACAGAAAGTGATAAATCACCTCCCGGGGGGTGGGGGGGGATGACTATGCCACAATCCCTTCTCCTCTTTTCTCTTCCTCTCAGGATCTTGGGCACGCAGACACACACACACACACACACACACGGCATGAGTTCTAAGCCTGCAGGCCTAGGACTTGAACCGTAGTTGACTACATGGGAGTCCAGCAAGATAACCATTACACCATCTGCTGGTCCCAAAGACAGGCCCTTTAACAAAGGGGCTTAGCATTTATTTTATAGGTTAGAATGTGGTGAGCCTTGACTTGGTGTGAGGGCTCAGATTTCCTCAGTATACAAGCAGGGGAAGTCGAAGTGCAGGAAGAGGGCGCTCTCAGTGACAGTCTCCTTTATGGAGGTAACCCATCTCAGCTCAAGGGCTATTGCAAACAAAGCAAGAAGTGCCACAGGATGCAGAGGCCCATTTCAATGGACTTATGTGGAACACTGTCTAAAGACGCTCTGACAGCCTTTGTGGAAGAAGGGGGTACTCAGGGAAAACTGGGTCATTGCTTTTCTGCTTCCCCACTCCACGGGGTGGCAACTTTACAGCTATGTGTCCATAAAACGCCACTGTCTGGTCACTCATTTTAAATGAATGCACAGCACACTAAATCTATTGCTGGCAGAAGTCTTCATTTTTAAGAGAAGAGAACTGTGGGAGGAATGAGTCGGCTCTGTCCCATCTCTTCCAGACTCTGTGCACCTGTCTTTCCACGTGATCCTACTGGTAGTCAGGGAGACTGGGCTAGGGAAGGGGAGGGGAGCTCAGCCCCTCCGTCTGCAGCATTGTTTTGCAACCTGAGCTCCCCTTCCAGTTACAAAGCTTGAAAACTGAAGCTGTTTTCGAAAATCCAGGAGAAAGCCTCTGAAGTGAAGTTGCCTCAGCTGATTCAGAAGATACCTCTCAATGCTTTTGACAAAAGGGGCAGCTAGCTCCCTTGGGCATTTTCCTCAGTTGTTTACAGAAATCCTTACCAGAGGTGGAAGGGGTGGTTGGGAAATGAAAGCAAACAAGCCTATTCAAATGATCATAGCTTGGCCCCAGAAGTACTCACCAGAGCCCACAGCTTTTTGCTCTGGCAAGGGCCTTAGCGTGTTTTTATTGTATTTATTTATTTTATCTTGAGAGAAATAAAATCCCCCCCTAAGGTGGGGGATTTCTCACTTTCTGTCTCTGTCTCTCTCTGTCTCTTGAGTGAGTGCATGCACCCCATAGAAAAAAATTTCTCTCTCTCTTAAAATAAAAGGGGGACCCACAAGTGACATGGTGGTTAAGACTCTGGCCTCCAACATGGCTGACCACAGTTCAAGTCCTAGATTTTTTGCTATAGGGAGCGTGCACTCATCAGAGAGACAGAGACAAAGAGACAGAAAGTGAGAAATGACCACCTCCCCGGGATGGGATGACCATTCTGCAATCTCTTCTCCTTCATTTTGGGATTTTGGGCACACACACATACACACACGCATTGGATGTAAGTTTTAAGTCACTGGGTTTGGGACTCGAACTAAGGTCGACTATATGGGAGTCCAGCCACGTAACCATTATGCCAACTGCCGATCCCTTATTTGTGTTTTTTAAAGGATACAAGATGGTTACCAAAGTCAGGGACCCAGAGTGGAGGAGCGTCTGTCTCAGCAGTAGTCCTAGTGTTTGTCTTTAGGCAGAATACAGAGCCCACGCCCGCTGGTGGCCCTCTGGTGACAGCTCCTTGAGCAGGGTGGTCCAGCCAGGCAGAGAAGTCAAAGCCCAGAGAATTCAGATATTGAGAGATCATTCGTCTAGTCATCCTGTTTCTGCAGCACTGTCCTAAAATCAATCAGAGTACTGAATTTCTGAGTTGGTTATTCAGGGAAATCGCCAGAAGACCTGCTAAACCAAGAGTGGATCAACTGCAGTTCTCACACAGTCTGAGGGTTTCCCTGTAAATGCATTCCTAGAAATAAGGATGTGTATGAACAGCAGGTCTAAAAAGAATTCCACTCAAGGTCTAAGAATAAAGTTTTTGGTGACATAAAAAGGCATTTAACGTTTATTTCTTAACTTCTTAGCCATTAAATGTTCCAATGAAATTGACTAGAGAAAAATAACAGCATCCGTATGCTAAGTTTTACTATATTTCAGACCCTGGAGTCAGTCCTTTTATGTATTTCTTATTCAGTCTCCTCAACACTACTGATCTCTTCTCCTTTACAGTTAAAGAAAATGAGGTTTAGCTTTCTCTATGTTTACAGGAGCTACTAACTGGTAGGACTAGTATTAAAACTCATATGTGGGGCCAGAGGTGGCATAGTGGTTAACGTGCTGGACTCCATGTGGCCCGCTGCAGTTTGAGTCCCGGACCCAGCAGCTTGAAACTCATGCTGGATGCATGTGCATGCATACCCAAAATCCTGAGAGGAGAATGGAAGAGAAGGGATTACAGCATGGCCATCCCCCTAAGGTGGGGGATTTCTCACTTTCTGTCTCTCTGTCCCTCTCTGTCTCTCGAGTGAGTGCATGCACCCTATAGAAAAAATTTTCTCTCTCTTTTAAAATAAAAGGGGGGACCAGCAAGTGACATGGTGGTTAAGACTCTGGCCTCCAACATGGCTGACCACAGTTCAAGTCCTAGATATGGCGTCTTGCTTTCTCATTCTCCCTCTTTCTCGCTCTCTCTCTGGTCAAATTGAATAGTAGTAAATAAATAAATTAAATTAAATTAATAATTTTTAAAAACCTCATTAGCTGTGTGCTGTGAATAAAAACCTCAACTGTGGTATAGTATTCACAAAAAAGATAACCGGGAAGAGGTCTGTATTTTAGAAACTTGCATTTTTCTATATTCCATTGTCATTTTCCAACTATATTTTGTGAACAGCATTATTTTTAATTTCATAATAGCTCTGTGAATAAGGAAGAGAGGGCTTTTTGCCATTTACAGATGAGACAAGTGACATGATTGGCCAAGATTCCAGAACTAGTAAAGACTGGGATAGTGATGAGAATTTAGATTTTCTGATTCTTGACCCTGTGTGACATCCACCCCCTGCACAACTTTTCTGTTTAAGCAAACAACTGAGCTTGGGGAGAGAGCCTAGTGATCATGTAGTCTCCACCTTTCATCTTGTGCTTTCAAACACTAAGACCCAGAGAAGAAGGTTTAATCAATCAAACACCCAACTAGTCAATAAAAGAACAAGCCTCAGAAATCAGACTCCTGATATTCCCAGCTTAGTAATGTCATGTCCTTTTCAAAAAGAAGAATACAATTTTAGGTGACTACTCAACAAAAGAAACATTTGAAGGAAAGAGTTTTAGCTGCTTTGGAAGAATAAAAGAGGAACTTCAGCATGGAAAATCTTTGGGTCTTGAGTTCTAGCCTCAACCCACACAGTATTTACTAAGACATTGTGCTTCAAGAAGAAAAGAGCTTGTCACTCAATTGATAATATGACTAAAATCACAAAGGAGTTTTCCATTGGTGTCAACGTGTAGCTTGAAATTAAATATGTTGGGTTTTGTTGTTGTTTGTTTTTATGTAGGCTTTATTAGCTTTCAAAGGACAATTTCTCCTAGTTAAGAAATTTCGGGACTAGCAGATGGCGTAATGGTTGCATCGCTAGACTCCCACATAGTCGACCGCAGTTGGAGTACTGGACCTGGAGACTTAAAACTCACGCCGGGCACGTGTGCGTGCATGCCCAAGATCCCGAGAGGAGAATGGAGGAGAATAGATTGTGGCGTGGCCATCCCCCCCCGGGGGGGGGTGATTTTTTACTTTCTGCCTCTCTGTCTCCGTCATTCCCGTGAGTGCAAGCACCCTATAGCAAAAATCTCTCCTAAAAAAAAAAAAAAAAAAAAAAGGAAAGAATGAAAAAGAAAAGAAAAAATAATCTTCATCCTCAAAAGTCAGAAGCAGAAGTAGTCATTATAGTGTCCGACACTAGAGGGCGCTCCACGAGAAGGCTGGCCACACAGACGCCCTGGAAGCCTTTAGAAGCCGGGAGGCCCGCCAAGGGAAGACGCGAAAGAAGGGAAACAGACAGTAACAGGTATTGTAGTGTCCCCGCACCAGATGCCACAAGCCACAGGATGGGCTGTGTGTTTGCATTTGATTTTCTTGTTGCTTTTATATACCCTTGGTCCAGGATACGGTCAATTTTTTATATGTATATACCCTTCAATTCTTAGAACCCTGAAAAGTAGGTATTATTATCTATACTTTACAGATAAGGAAATTGAAGTTCAGTGAAATTTAGTGACAAGCCCAGTCATAAATGCAAAAGTACTATTAACTTTCTTCCAATAGTATTTTCAAAGCAAAGGGTTTTTATTGCTGAAGACCATATAATAACTCCCTGTTGTCTGATTAAGTGCCTTTCATTTTCAAAATTCCTTAGAAGTTCTTCAGTTAAAACTTCGTTATTCCACAGCCTTGCCTTTCCGCCCCAGCCAGTCCGGTGTTTTTGCTGCCCCATGAGCACTTTCTCCTCAATTTTGTTAGTGATTTTTTTTTTTTTTTTTTGGAGAGGTTTTTGCTATAGAGCACGTGTGTTTGCCAGAAAGACAGAAACAGAGAGACAGAAAGCAAGAAATCACCCCCCGGGGGGATGGCCACGCCGCAATCCCTTCTCCTCCATTCTCCTCTTGGGATCTTGGGCACGCACGCACACGCGCCCGGCGTGAGTTTAAGCCACTGGGTTCGGGACTCACCTCAGTCGACTACATGGGAGTCCAGCGACATAGCCATTATGCCAACTGCTGGTCCCTTGTTACTGATTTTATTCCTTCCTCACTTACGGAAAACATCCTCCCTTTTCTTCCTCCACCTCTGAGGCCACCCTGCTTTCATGTCCTAGAGTCTGCACCAACATTTCCTCTCGACCTCAGACCGCTCCTCCCTGATTGTGGTTTTTGCTATAGAGCACGTGTGTTTGCCAGAAAGACAGAAACAGAGAGACAGAAAGCAAGAAATCACCCCCCGGGGGGATGGCCACGCCGCAATCCCTTCTCCTCCATTCTCCTCTTGGGATCTTGGGCACGCACGCACACGCGCCCGGCGTGAGTTTAAGCCACTGGGTTCGGGACTCACCTCAGTCGACTACATGGGAGTCCAGCGACATAGCCATTATGCCAACTGCTGGTCCCTTGTTACTGATTTTATTCCTTCCTCACTTACGGAAAACATCCTCCCTTTTCTTCCTCCACCTCTGAGGCCACCCTGCTTTCATGTCCTAGAGTCTGCACCAACATTTCCTCTCGACCTCAGACCGCTCCTCCCTGATTGTGTCTGTGGGGTTTGTGGAGCCCTGGTAGGTGCCTGATAAACTCTGGCTAACAATGGCCCTCACACCTGAACAGGCATCGGAATCGCCCCGAGTGATTGTGCAATTTACAGATGCCCAGACGTGACTCCTGAGGTCTGGGATATTCTGGCATATTTCACCATCTTCCCAGATGATTCTGATGTAATCTGTGAACCTCATTTTGAAGAAGACCTTTTGTTACGGTCTTCAAAATGAATTTACACTTACATTTTATACTATCTGATATGATTTGCCATTTGCTACTGTTAAACAATTTCTCGAGTTGCCTCATTTCTACACACTGTGTTTCCAAGAGTCGGTGCTCTTAGAGGGCAGAGCCCTTCACCTTCCTCTGTCTTACTCATGAGACTCACCCACTGGGTTGCAGCCTCCCTGCCCCTCTCTGGGTAAAGCACACCTTCCTCCCATGCCCCTTCCCTGTGCAGTGCTCGCTGCCCTGCAGCCTCCGTTTAGAAGGCGCCACGAGAGCGCATCGCTAAGTCCAGGTGGAGCCCTCTGCAGCCATCCCCACAGCAGCCTGCACCCCTCCCAGCTAAACACAGCACACGACGACGCTGTCACCTCTCTCTGCGCCATTGCTTTGGGGACTTCATTCCAGTCTCACCTATGGGGGACTTACAAGTCCCCCTGTGAGGGCCAGAACTTTGGCTCTCTGGCTCGGTTTGGCGTGCCAGCCCCAAGAGCAGAGCTGACTGTATGGTAGCCTTAATGACTCTTCATAGAATAAAGTGAGTGTTAAGGACTCTTCGTAGAGTTAAGTGAGTGAAACTGAACGAGTAATTAAGAGAGAAATATAGGAGAAGAAAAAACAAAACCCTCGATTCATAATGGGGCACCCGGGGGAGGGCTGAGGGGAGCTGTGGAGCCCAGGACTTCGCTTTCCCTGTGGAGCTAAGGCTTCACTTTGTATCTGTGAGTGTGTTCCATGTGACGGCACTGTGCTGCACACTGGGCAATGAAAAATGCTGAGACAGTCCCCGAACGTGCGGGCGTGATGCTTAAGTGAAACCATTTTGCATTCTATATGCCAGTGTGTCTAACAGCAGGAAACAACAGATTATACTGTTCTGCTTTCAGGAGAGTTCGTGTGACTCTGGGTCTGATCATTGTCACATTTTATATAAGTCTCAGGAAGCAGGAAGGCAAACTAGAAAAAAAATAGGGGCCAGCAGATGGTGTAGTGGTTACATCACTGGACTCCCATAATAGCTGACAATGGCTCAAGTCCTGGACCTGATGGCTTGAAAATCACGCTGGGCACATACAGGTGTGTGCCCAAGATCTAGGAGGAGAAGGGAGGAGAACGGATTGCTGCGTGGCCATCCACCCTGAGGGTGATTTCTCTTTCTCTCTCTCTCTCTCTCTTTGGTGAGTGCATGTGCCTTATGTCAAAAACCTCAAATAAATAAATAAATAAAGGCAGGCTTTCAAGCCCCACTATGTTGGAATGCCACAGCCACCTCTCTTGCTAATTACGCCACTAGCAGTTCGAACTGCATTTGCAAAGTAGGTCTAATCATACCATCAGTCCTACCATATACGGATGCTGGTTAATGCTCTTGAGTGCGGGCCAGGCACTCTGCTAAGCACTATGTATTATTGTTCTTAATCCTCTCAGCCATTAAGTGCGGTGCCTCTCTTATTCACACCTTATTACGGAGGAAACTGGCTATTTTGGACTGAATGTCTGTGTCCCTTCAAAGTCCATATGTTAAAGCCCTGGGCCTCAGTGTGGCTGTTTTCTGCAGGTGGGACCTCTTCAAAGTAATTAAAGTTAAATGAAGTCATAAGGGTGGGGTCTTGAGCCAATAGAATTAATGTGCTTCTAAGAAGAGGCCCTGCGGGCAGGTGGCTAAGGGAGACAGATCTTATATGGCCAACCTCACAGTTCAGATCCTGGTTCTGGTGGCTTGAAAACACAGTGGGCATGTATGTAGCAAGCCCGAAATCCTAACAGGAAGGACAAATAGAAAGGAAGGGATTGCGGCGTGACCACACTCCGCTGAGGGTACTTTCTCTCTCTCCGATTCTCTCTGGTGAGTACACACGGCCTCTGGAGATGAAAAGGAAGGGAGGGAGGAAGTGAAAGGCAGTAAGGAAGGAAGAGAAAGAAAAAGAAGAGAAGATACCAGGGAATTAATGAAAGACCTTGTCTTTTCAACCCCTCCCCTGCCTCCAGGAAGAGCCAAGTGAGGACACAGGGAGAAGGTAGCCATATGCAGCCCAAGAAGAGCGCCTGCACCAGACACCAGCCTGTGGGCACCTTTACCTTCGACTTCCAATCCCCATAACAGAGGGAAAATAACTCGTTCGAGCCACTGTTTTACGGTATTTTATTACGGCGGTCTGAGACAACACACTGGCTTAGAGAGGTTAAGTGCTTTGCTTCAAGTGATCCAGATGGGAAATGGAACAGCCACAGTTTGAACCTGGGACTGGCTGATGAATAAATGAGATAATGTAGGTAAAATCCTGGTGTGGGTCTGGCAGATAGTAAGCCTTCAGTAAAGGGTTTCTCATATTCTCATTGCGCTCCAGGAGTCTGGCCCAGACCGAATTATTGTTGCCAGGTGAGTTACTACGAGGATAGTTCTGGAAGATAGCAAGGACGGCTGGATTCCTGAGCCCCTGGCATCAGCCAGAGGCAGGGAAGGCACCTCGTCAGCCACCCATGCTACTGCAACTCCTCCTGCACCATGCGTCCCCAGACTCAGGATCCAAGGCCGCCAGCCCCTGTATCTGTGCACTCACAGCATCGCAGGATAACAGAGCCTCATGGGTCACCCAGGCAGGTCCACACTAGTCATGCATCTCCCGACCACATCCCTGCCCAGAGACTGTCTCTGCTTTCATCTCTGTCTCAACCTCTCTGCACTGCTCTCAGGCAGTGAGGGCGGAGTTTGGAGCCCGAGTCCCAGAGGTCATCACTGGACAACACGTTCGAGACCTTCCAGGCGCCCACTTGTGGTGTAGGTGTGGTAGGAGTTAGCAGAGATGCAACCTGGGGAAAGGCTGAAGCTCTTCCCTGCCTCCTGCAGAGTGAATCACTCCTTCCCAACCCTCTTCTTTCCGTGTCCCTCCAGGAGGCAGTGAGAGGCAGCAAAGGCTTGCTGTCTGGGAATGCAAATTAGCACTGGGGCAACCAAGAGAGTCCCTAATCCACTGGTAACTGGGGAAGTCACATCACTGCTGAGACGCAGGAGGAGAGCTGGCTCAGAAGGTCAGAGATGTACACACCTCCACACAGTCAGTCCACAAGCAACACCTCCCCAGTCAGCCTCTGGGCTCTTGTTAAAGCTCTCAAGCATCAGAGTGCTCACTGATGACTAATTTTCATCTCGGAGGCTCTCTGTGAAAACCCTTTCATGAACATTAAAACCTGGGGAGGGAGGTGTCAGAATGTAATTTGCTGCAGCCTGAATCCTTCTAATTCAGTTTTCAGAAAGCACAGGGCCCATTAGTGATGGGCTAGTGAACAGAATCCCTCTTCCTGCTGTACCCATACGCGGGCTACCTGGTTTTTGTCAGCGCGTTGCAGGGAAGGCCTTATCGTCTCTCGATAAGTAAGCACAACTGTCTTCTTCAGGGCCCTGGTGCCTCAAAATGGAACAGTCCTTCAACATTCCCAGTTGCAACCCTTCCATAAAGTTGTGCCGGGATCCTGACACCCTAAAGCAGGTAAGAGCCAGGAACTTCTGTTATTGCCATTTAGTAGCTTCCGTGTTAGTAGCTGCTTGGTAAATCTAAGTTGAACTGAATCTGACTGTGAATCCATCCCCGTACCCTCCCAGCCCTCCCAGCCCTCCAGCTTCCCCCTCCAGCCAGGGTCTGCCGTTCCTACAGGGCTGTGTATTTCAATAGTGAAATCGTCTCCACAGACCTTATCGTCAGTTCTTCCTAACAAGTCTAAGCCTCTAAAATGTGTGCTTAGGCTATTTTTAACTTGTCCTTCCTTAAAAAACAAAAAAAAACTAAATGACACCAGAGGAACTTAATGAGCCTCATTTAGCTTCTTGCAGAAAAAGAAAATTTGCAGACATTAACCAATAAGTGCTACTGAACCACCGCGGCTGGCTGGCATGCCTCTTGAAACCAGCCTTTCTCCCTCTTCGGTATAATAGTTTATTTTTGCACAGCAGCTTCCACACAGCCTCACACACATGCCATGCCAGGGTTCACTGTGAACTTAAAAGAAAGCAAAGATTTAGGTGAGAGGTTTAGTAAAGATCTCCGGTTGGCAGAGGGCGAGGGTGGTGAAGAAGGGAAGCGTTCTGGGGTGATAGGAAGTCCTGGCTGCCTGAAGCGGCTTCCGGCTTCCTCCGGCACCTCATGCTTGCAGATTCTTTGCTTTGCTTCTAATCAGCCAGCCCTCTGAATGGTGCAAAGCAGGTGGGAAAAAGCAAGTGAGAGTTCAGAGCTTTATTCATTATCATGTAAAACTGACACACACACACACACACACACACACACACACACACATCACCACTACCACCTCCACAACAATCAACAAACAAAAAAGGAGCACAAATGTTCTTGCAGAGGATAAGAAACTACAGCAGTCAACATCTCAGCCCATGGAAGCGAATGTAGGGATCCTTCTGAGCCCAAGTTGATTCCAGGAAAAGGTTCCTAGCTGTTCTGCATGGCAAGAGGTTCAAGTCACATGTCCCAGCACAGCCCCCAGCAGTGTCAAAGCAGTCAGGACATGACTATTTGTTCTCTGGACTTCAGCCAAAGCCTCCTGGAGGCCTTTCCAGACATGAAAAGTAAAGCCTCAGGCCAGCTGGCGGCTTGATGGTTAGGGAGCTGGATTCTAGTGGCTGAATGCATGGTGGAGTCCCGAACCGGCAGCTTAAGAAACATGTTGGGCACATGTGCAATAGCGCCCCAAATTCCAAGAGGAGAATAGGGAAGAAGGGACTGCACAGCATAGCTATCCCTCCTACCCCCAGGGTGGGAGGAGGTTTTTTCTCTTTCTCTCTGTCTCTCTCCAGCAAGTGCACATGCCCTATAGTAAAACTAAAAGAAGAAGAAAAAGAAAAGAAGAAGGAGAAGAAAGCCCCAGTCGGGGTGCTCACGCCCAGTCATGCCAGTCGTTCCAAAGTCTGCTGATTACCTCTCACATCCTGGCACTCACGTTCTTAACTGGGCCTTGGTCATGCCTTTACCTAATGGGGTAGCAATAAATGCTCTCTGGCCTGAAGTTTCTGAACGCAGTTTGAGGTGTGCAAACACAGTCATTGCTATTGGTGTGTCTAAGATCTGGGGATGAGGGAGGTCCTTAGACTGCCTTAGAGGAAAACCTTTCTCCTTGAATGAAGGGTCCACCTTCTCTGAACTGCTAGTATTAATCTTTAGAATTCTTTTTTTTTTTTTTTTTTAGAATCTATGTTATTTTAAGCATGCCGTGATAACTCTTAAGGTAAAAGTGCTTGTTCAGAGCAGGATAAAATATGGTCTGGTCCTCTTAGCTAAAATAAAAGATTTTTAAGATGTTGAAAAATAAAGAAAAATTTAAATGACAGGGGCAATTTAAAAATTATTACTGTGGGGCTGGCTTCTCAGCCTTACTGTTCAGGCAGTCAGATCCCACATGGCTGACTACACAGGTCAAGTTCCAGACCCTGTGGCTAGAAAAATACGCTTGGTGTGTGTGTGTACATGCTCAAAATCCCAAAAGGAGAGAGATGATAGAGAGGGCATTGTGACATGACCAGTCTCCATTGAGGGGTACTTTGTCCTCTCCCTCTCTTTCTGGTGAATACATATCCTATAGTACTATATCCTATAGTAAAATAAAGTATCACTGTAAAAGTTATTTATGGTTGGAGACCAGCAGTTGGCACAATGGCTATGTTGCTGGACTCCCATGTAGTCAACTGTGGTTCGAGTCCCGGACCCGGTGGCTTAAATTCACACCGGGTGCATGTACGTTCGTGCCCAAGATCCCGAGAGGAGAACGGAGAAGGGACTATGGCATGGCCATCCCCCCTGGGGGGTGATTTCTCACTTTCTATCTTTCTGTCTCTCTCTGTATGGTGAGCGCACGCGCTCTATAGCAAAAAAAAAAAAAACCTCTCCAAAAAAAATGATTGATGATCAAAATCAGAGTACACACAATGTATACAACTTCAATTAATTAATCCAAAGAAGACAGGTAAAGATGAGCAATTCTTCTGAGTTGCCACTCGAGTCTAGTGTTTATAATGAAAAAGGCAAAGAGTCTCTTGATAAGAGATTAAAAAGTCAACAAACTCTCATAAAATTTTTTTTCTAAGGTCTTTACCTACATGTTTGCTAGCGAGGCAAAAGAATAAAGCCTAGACTTTTCCTTTATATACAGTGTGAACAGAAATGATATCATCTTTATTCAAGGACTCTTTCAATTTAGGTTTTCAAGGGGCCCTGTCCTTTGTCCCGTGGCTGCATGGCACAATGGAAATAAAGGTAAGCTCTCTGCTTGTGCCCATGCTGTTTCCTTTGGCTGGGAGGACCTTCCCTGCCTAGCCACTAGGTGAACTTTTACTCCTCCTTTGGGACCCAGCAAAGGTATCACCTCCTCTCTGAAGCCTCTTTTGATAAACTCAAGCATGTCTTCTTTCATTTGCTTCCTGTCTCTCCTCACCAGACAGTGAGCTCTTAAAGGAGCAGAGGTGCCTTCTTGATCAGCGCACTCCTGCACCCAGCACAAAGCTTGACCAACAGTAAGCCCTTAAGACCTGGTACCATTATTTGCCATGCACAAGGGGCCTTCAAGACATATATGGAAAATGTATTATAAAAGTGTATTATAGGGACCAGCAGTTAACTTAATGGCTAAGTTGCTGGACTCCCACGTAGTCGACCGTGGTTCACGTCCCGGACCCGGTGGCTTAAAACTCACGCCAGGCGCGTGTGCGTGCGTGCCCAAGATCCCGAGAGGAGAATGGAGGAGAAGGGATTGTGGCATGGCCAGCCCCCCTGGGGGGTGATTTCTTGCTTTCTTTCTCTCTGTCTCTCTCTGTCTGTCTGGCGAGCACACACGCCCTATAGCAAAAAAAAAAATAAAAAATAAAATAAAAAAATCTTCTCCAAAAAAAGAAAAAAAAAGGGTATTATAAAAAAGCACGATGGAGCCAACACGCGGTGTGATGGCTAAGGCACTGGAACCACACAGCAGACAGTGTAGTTCAGGTCCCAGACTCCACGGTTTGAAAAATATGCCAGGCATATGTGCATGCCTTAAATCCCTGGAGAGTGGAGGAGAAGGGATTATGATGTGCCCATCCCCTCTGGGGGCTGATTTTGTACTTCCCTCTCTCCGTCTCCCCATCTTTCCCTGGCAAGCACATGAACCTTATAGCAAAACACAAAAGCAAAAACAAAAAAAAATTATGTACGGGTTTCAAAATATTTCATACCAAAATAAACTTGCATTTTACTTCCATTTTTCAAGATATGAACTTTTTGAAGTCCCCTAGTATAAATATAAATCAATGCTTGCTGAATGCATGCATGTATGGCAACGGCAAGGAGGACAATTAGTAATAACAAATACTAAAAAAGTAGAGGGTCAATTCCCCGATTCAAATGCCACTCTCTTCAGGAAATATCCTGCAGACGTACCCAGAAATAATGCTTTACCAACTCTCTGGGTATCCCTTAATCCAGCACAATCAGCACCTACAATTAACCATCACACCTCTCTTTGGCTCAAGTTCCCTGCATAAACTGAAGCAAGAGACCAGCCTGAATACTGATATGAACAGGAGACAGGACTGCTACTTCCTTCTAGAACTACATTGCCCAAGGAGCAGCTCCCCTTTGGACAGTGCTGGTTTTTAAGTCCAAGACTTCAACTTCTCATCCTAACCTTGATTTTCTTTTACTTTTTTTTTTTTTTTTTGAGAGGTTTTTGCTATAGGGCGCCTGTGCTCGCCAGACAGACAGAGA
>NW_006159453.1:3949546-3959108 GCF_000334495.1 Tupaia belangeri chinensis | reverse complement strand
AATGTGTAGTCCCTTTTTTTTTTTTTTTTTTTTTTTTTTTTTTTAAAGTTTTTGCTGTAGCGTGCATGCCCTCACCAGAAAGACACGGAGAAACAGAGAAACAGAAAGTGAGAAATCCCCCCCAGGGGGGATGGCCACCACAATACCTTCTCCTCCATTCTCCTCTCAGGATGTTAGGCACGCACACACATGTCCCCGGTGAATTTTAAGCCACCAGGTCTGGAACTCGAACCGCGGTCTACTACATGGGAGTCCAGTGACATAGCCATTATGCCAACTGCTGGTACCCTTAACTTTGATTTTCAAATCATCTCTAGGTTGCACTGCCTTGAGAAGGTGTCAGATGAAGTTTCAAACAACACACTGACATAAAACTCTCTTAAATTCAGAGTGCCAGAATTTCTCCAATGAGTAAGAGAACCCCACAGGCTGGCTTCCCTCTTCCTGTCCTCCACTTTCTTGTCCCCAGCTCAAGCACTGTTCAGCCTCATCTTGACATTTCTGTCTGTGCTCATCTCTTCCCTCGGACAAGCACAAGTGCAGGGAGGAGATATCCCAACAAAGTGAGTTCTTTCATGAGCATTTTTAAACATTCAATTCACCACTTAGAAACAGCAATTATTCTCCTTCTTTTCAAATGTCCACGCCTCGGAGCCTTTTTATTTTTTTCAAGAAGAACTTCCCAATTCTTTTTATGGTAATTTTTCTGAGTTTTTGTTTTGTTTTGTTTTGTTTTTGAGGCATCCCAGTTTTCACTTGGCAAAACTATAATTAAGATTCCAACTTGCTATTTTATGTCACATCTGTGATTTATTCTCACTTAAACCTTTTATTTGAGCCAGATTAGAATACATAGCAATGTTGCCGCACAACATGACAGTTTTAAAGTAAATAGGATGTTGGGGGAAATTAATGTTTAATCTGCCCTAACTTGTTCTTTTCACGTTTGTGCTGCTTTGCTTAAATATTTTCCTTAATAAGAATATAATTTAGGACTTTGGGATTATTATTTCATAATTTGGTTTTCTTATTACACAGACCAGACTATTTTTCCTGACAGGAGACTATCAAAATGGTAATGTTTTCTTCTAGTACCATGTAAGCTACTAGCTGCTATATTAGTAATATGAATGATTTAGAAACTCTGAATGCAAATATCTTTTCTTTTTACTTCAGAATTTTGCCACTATCTTAATTTTAATTAAAAATCATTTATTTAATTTTATTTGTTATTATTATTATTATTTAATTTGACCAGAGAGAAGGAAAGTGACAAAGCAAGGTGCCAGGTCCAGGTCTTGAATCACAGTGGACCATGTGGGAGTTCGGCACCCTAACCACTGTGCCACGTACTGGCCCCTGAATGTCTTTTCTCAATGAACAAAGAACAGCAAAATATGGAAAAGTATCTTTCTGGGAAATTTTTCTCTCAGTCTCCCATTTCAGGGAAATCTGAAATAAATCCATTAACTCATTAAGAAGCAATTACTAAGTGTTGACTATGTGTCAGACGGTATTCCAAATAAATGGGATACACTGGAGGGCAGAACAGCTTGAACTTCCTGTCTGCCAAGAGCTTCTATTCTAGCAGGGCTGCAGATAGGTAATAACAAATATAAGTAAATGAGAAGCAATCGGGGAAAAATAATAAAACAAGGCGTGGGAATGGGTGTTGGTAGGGGACAGGTTTATTTATTTATTTCCTTCATGAGAAAGAGAAAGAGAGAGAGAAAGGGGTCTCCAACAGTGACCCTGTCCCCAGCCTTGCAGTGAGGGCATGCTCAGATACCCCTGGGACAGGAACCCAGCACCTTCCCACATGGTCTGCAGGATGATGCGGCAGCATCCCTACTGCCTGTGCCATGGCGACTAGCCTGGTTCCCAATTTTAGGTATGGTTGCCCGGTTAAGTGACATCTGAGGTGGGAAGGGTGCAGATCATAAAAGAGCCTCACAAGCCACTGTAAGATCTTTGGCTTTATTCTGAGTAAAATGTGGAGCTATCATAGGGTTTGGGCAAAGGCTTAGACTTGTATGCTGTTACAGGGTCGCTCTGGCTGCTGTGGGCAGGCTCAGGGCCACAGTGGATGCACGGGGACTAGTTAAATGACTGAGTGCCTTTAGGAGAGAGATGCTGGCAGATGGGACGGAAGTAGTAGCATGAAAGTTGTACTTAGAAAGTAGAGCCAGTGGGATCCCATGAGGGGTGCCACATGGGTCCCAAGAGTAAAAGAATCAAGGACGACTCCATGGTTTTTAGACCAGGCAACTGGAAGGAAGGGGGGAGGAGCATGTGGGAGGAACCAAGAGTTTGTTTTTGAACATGTTGAGACATCTTTTTTTAATTTTTTAATTTTTAATTTAATTTTATTTTTTTGTTTGGAGAGTTTTTTTTATTTTTATTTTTTTCCCTTCGTTATAGGGCGTGTGCACTCGCCAGACAGACAAAGAGAGACATAGAGACAGAAAGCGAAAAATCACCCCCCAGGGGGGATGGTCACGCCGCAATCCCTTCTCCTCCATTCTCCTCTTGGGATCTTGAGCATGCACGCACACGCACCCAGCGTGAGTTCAAGCCACCGGGTCCAGGACGCAAACCACAGCCAACTACATGGGAGTCCAGCGACATAGCCATTACACTAACTGCTGGTTTCCATGTTGAGACATCTTTTACATGTCTAAGTGAGAAAATGGACTAGGCACTCAGAAACACAAACGGAAGCAAAGGAGAGAGGACTGAGCTAGAGATACAAACGTGGAGTTGCTGCCTAGAGAGGGGTTCAACGCTGTATGACCGGGTGAGTCTACTGAAGGAAGAGAATTTGGTGTCTTGGAAGGCAAGAGAAGGCAGTTTACCGAAGACGTAGGAGTACTGAGTAGTGGCAAGGGCTGCCAAGGGAGCGGGTAAGGACCACAGATTGTTCAGTGTTCAGCAACGTGGAAGTCACTGGCTCCTTCGGCAAGATCAGTTTGGGGAGTCAAACCCTGACTTAATTGAGTTTAAGAGAAAATTAGGGGAAAGGAATTGGAGACAATGAGTCTAGACCATTCTTTTGAGATTTTAGATGAAAGGAGAGAAGAAAAATGGGGTAGGGAAAGCAGCGTCAAGAGAAATTGTATTCCTTAAGATAAGAGAAATAAAATAATTTTTAAAAATAGTGATGACAATCATCTGGCAGAGAATGGGCAAATGCATGCTGCAGAAGGTGGGGAACAATTGCCGAGTTGTCAACGGAGATGTTAGGACTGAGTGTGCATGACGGGGCTGGCTTTAGCTAAGAACATGGGTGGTTGGTCCATGGTGGAGCAGGCAGGGAGGCAAACCTGCACATGTGCAGGTGGTTCATTTTGATGTGTGTGTGTATGTGTATATATATACATATATACACACACATATATGTATATATACACATATATATGTGTGTGTATATACACATACACACATCAAAATATATATATACATATATATAAGTATATATGTATATATATATTTTGGCTAGAGGGTGCACGTGTTCACCAAGGTGAGACAGAGAGAAAGCATATCCCATATAGACAGGGTGATCATGTTGCAATACCTCCTCCTCCATTTCTTCCTCCCTTGGGGATTTTGGGCACTCTTGCACACGTCTGATGTGTTTCTCATGCTGCCAGGTCTAGGACTTGAACTGCATAGTCAGCCACGTGGGATCCAGCCACCTTAATCATCATGCACCAGCTGCCCTGTCCCACTTTTAAAAAGAATTATTTCCTTAATTTATTTATTATCATTATTATTTTAATTTTTTGAGAGATTTTTGCTAAAGGGCATGTGAACTCCCCAGAGAGTCAGAGAGGGACAGAAAGTGAGAAAATGACCACCCCATGGGTGATGGTCACACCACAATCCCTTTTCCTCCATTCTTATCCTGGGATTTTAAGCACACACGCATACAGGCCTGTGTGAGTTTCAAGCCACTGCATCCAGAATTCAAATTGCGGTTGGCCACATGAGAATCTAGCGCCTTAACCACTATGCCACCTGCTGACCTCATTATTTTAATTTTTGCTATAGGGCACATAAACAGAAAGAGAAAGAGAGAGGGAAAGTGAGACAGCACACCCCAGGTCTGGAAATTGAACTGCAGTCAGCCTTGTGGAATCTGGTGCCTTAACCACCATGCCACCTGCTGGCCCACCTTTCTTTCTTTCTTTCTTTCTTTCTTTCTTTCTTTCTTTCTTTCTTTCTTTCTTTCTTTCTTTCTTTTTTTTTTAATTTAGTGAGAACATTTGATTCAAGAATACCAACCAAGAAGCACTCTTATACAATTGACCCTAATTTAACCACTGTGTGAATCTGTTTTAGAAGGTATGGGTCCACTTCTTTCCTGTGAAGTTGCGGCTGATGAAGACACGTACCCCAGTTTTTCTAATCTCTATTTCACCATGTTATTTCTAACTAAGTAGTCTGGCAATGTCTTTTCCTCTTTGGGCTCATGTTACGTCATATGCTCATGCACGGTGTCCCCACACCCTCTGCCCCGTTCCATCCTCTCTACGCTGCCTTCCTCCCTTGACCTGCTCATTTTCAGTCATGCCCACCATGTCAGTTTCCACAGCTGTGAGGGAGACAATTCACCTCCTATCTCCTAGGCTGAGTTTAAATAAGTCAGAGAAGAGAAATGGCCTTCATCCATCTAAAAAAAGAAGAAAGGAAGAGACAGCACGGAGGAGAAAAGGAAGAGGTTGCTGGGTTACCACTTGCTGGAGCTGAGCTCCTGCTCCGTAATTTGGAAGTATTTGTGTATGCGAGTTCCTGTCTTCCCAGTGCGGTGGTGGTGTGGAGAGTGGCATAGACATAAAACAGGACGCTCTATCAGGTTGATGCCCACAGGGAGGTTCTGGGTTAGCATCTGGAGCCCTCCTTGAGTACATCGGCCACATCTGTGCCCATGCTTTGAGGCTGGCTGAAATTCGAGGGTGGATTGTGGTGTCAAGACCCAGTCAGAGATGCTGGCTCTTTGACTCTCCCATGGGAAGAAAAAACAAAACTTAATAAAATAAAATATGATGCATTAGATGTTGCATATTCTGTTAGCTGTGGTATTAGTAGAGGCATAACAAAGACATTTGGTGGCATTTATAATATGTGGACATACTTATAACAGGTAACATTTACTGACCAATGTCTATGTTCCAGGCATGTGGCTAAGAGTCTTCTACATACTGCCTCATTTAATCTTTGCCTTCACAATGGTCGACTATTTTTATCTCCATTTCAAAACCAAGAGAGGTGAGACAGACAGGGGGTATGTGGCGGGCAGTGGGGTGGGGAGAGGTGTATGTTCATGTAATTTTTAAAAAAAGAAGTATTTAATTTTATTTGTTATTGTTATTCAATAATAATAGAGAGAGAGGGAGAGGGAGAAAGCAAGCCACTAGGCCCAGGACTGAACTGCAGTCAGCCATATGAGAGTCCAGCACTTTAACCACCCCCCACACCACCTGCCGGCCCCTGGTCAAGTAATTTTAAGCCCTTCAGCATTACGACCACTTTTTAAGCAAATGTATTCCATATTTGTGTGTGATTATGCAGGTATATCCAGATTCAGCCCCTTCATCCCCAGGGCTATTTTTCACTTCACAAGGAATTCATTGTATTACTCACAAACTACCCTGGGGCTTTTGAGACCAATTTATAAAGCTGGATTTCCGCGCACTTTTTCAAAAACATGTTTGCTGATGATTGGAACTCATATAGTTTGGCATATGTCTGGCACTCTGCGAGGGGATAGGAAAAGGGAAAATGCAAAATCACTCCTCCAAGGAGTTCAGAGGCCTCTCTACTAGGGAAGTCAATTATTCATTCATTCAGTAAGTATTACTGAGTGTCTTAGAGCATGCTAAGGGCTATAGTTTAAGTAACTAAAAATCAACTTAGAATTTTAATACTTGGCAACAAGAGATGTGCAAATAATGGCCTTATCTTACATGGTTCTTCCAGAGAGCACCGTGATTAAGTACTCGGATCTCTAAAGCACGCCTGCCTGAGGTGAATGCCTCGATCTGCCACACGTACAGGCTGTGGGATCTTGAGCTAGTTACATAACCTCTTCAAGGTGTTTCTATGTCTATGAAATGAGGACGGTGTCTATCTCACCGGGCATCAGCAGACTAAAAGCAAACACACGTATTTAGAGCAGTGTCTGTGTATTAGCTGCTGCTATTATTATTGTAACATAGACTTACTGTGCGCTGCCAACAGTTGCCAATTCCTGAATACAGTAACCACGAAGGAGAGGAAGGGTTCTAGACATGTGGTAGAACAGAGCTTCCTTGTGGCCTTGTCTGCTTCAGCCCAGGCCTGTAGATGTGTCTACAGTAGCCTCAGCCATCTTTTACATCTCGTAATTTTAAAGTCAATATCCAATCAGTTATTGTCCTTTGCTGCTTCTTTCCTGATTGCTTCCCTTGAGGAAAAGGGGAAACTGCTGGTTGTTTTATTTATTCACTTCAGTTCTTTTTCATCATTTGTTGTTAGTAGAGTTCTTAATATTAAGTCATCTGGAAAGTCGTGACGTATTTTTCTGTTTTTCTATGCAAAAATGTGTCATGGCTTTCCCAATGACCCAGTAATATTACCTTGGCTAAAGTTTGAATCTTTGTGTCTCCCCAAGTTCATATGGTGATGTCTTAACCATCAAAGTGATGGTTTTAGCTGATGCCTTTGAGGAGTGATTAGATCATGAGAGCAGAGCCTTCATGGACCGGATTAGTGCTCCTATAAAGGGCCTGAGAGGCCTGGTGCGTGTAGTCAAGCAGACACAGGGGGAGGTGGCCAGTTCACAGCCTGAGACTTTGCTGAGTACATTAGGCACATGTGTGCCCCTAATCTGGGGCTGGCTGAAGCCGTGCAGAATCATAGCATCAAGACCCTTTTGGGAGCTCAGTACCTTTGGGTCTGTCTTTATCACTATGAAATAAATGAAGAAACCTTAAAAGGGGGAAGGTTGTTGAAAGAGATCCCTGGTCTCTTTGACCACATGAAGACATGGTGTGGTCAAAGAGACCAGGTGTCTCTCTGTGAACCAGTAAGAGAGCCACATCACCAGACACAAAATCTGTTGGGGCCTTGACCTTGGATTTACCAGCCTCCAGAAATAGCAGTAGTTTCTGTTATTTGTAAATTTAAGGTATTTTGTTTAATTGGTCTAAGACAATCTTATTAAAGTGGTTTTATTATTTTTCTGATTTTCAGTGTACTATGTGCTTAATATGAAACCAGAAATTGGCAGTAGAAAGGCCCTGATAATCCTACATCCAGAGACAACAAAAATGAAGAACTTGTTATATATGCTTTCAGAGTTCTTTGAAGTGTACATTCAAAACATGTATTTTAATTAAAAAAAAAAACCTCCCCAAATAAGGTCATGCTATTCATATGTTCTGCAACTTGCTTATTTCCACTTAGAAATGTTAGACATTTTTTTTCATAGGCACCTTTTTCCATGTAGGCACAAAAAGATCTTACTTTGTCAATCACTGCTTAAGGTTTCCTTCTACAGATCTTGCATAATTTGTTTACCCAGTTCCCTATTGGAATTTTATTATTACACTTTTATACCATTACATGTTTCTACTAATCCAAACAATGCTGCAACAAACATAACCATGCATGTATTTTTGTACCCACATGTAAATACTCCTGACATCATTTTCACACAGATAGGCCCAAAGTATAAATCCCTAAATGTGAGATTGCCTGTCTGTTCAAAGAGATTATGCATATTTATAGCCCTCCGAAGGGATCTGTTGAATTTACTCTCATATTTACACTGTGTGACAATGCTGGCTTCTCCACATTTGACTGTTTTATTTTTTTCATTTTTCGATTATTACCAATCTTGTATTTTTTTTTTTTTTTTCAAATCTAGTATTGCGGTCCAAAACGTAGGGAGAATCAAAAAGTGAAGCCAAGAGTATTTTTTACAAACAGCAAAACATCCTAAATTACTTACAGTAGTGGGTTGTTTTCAATCAAAATATCACACCACTAGTTGTTAACAGATTTTAAGCTGCTCTAACCTCCCAGATCAGCAAATCAGAGATTAGGTCATGTGCCACAGAATCTCTGCCCCACACACTTCCTGTTGGCTCTGGGCTGTTGAATGGGAGAATGGCAGGCCTGAGGGGCAGGGGAAGGAACGTGAGAAAGCAAGAGGGCAAAGAGCTCAAAACCTGGTGTCTCATCTTGTAACTGGTCTAGGGCAGTCACTTGAGTGGATGAGGTTTCCGAACCTCACTGTTCCTATCACTTTCTAGGCCGCTCTTTACTTCCGGTGCCTGATGACCAAGATTCAAGAACTCACCATCCAAGGGTCAATGCGATCACCTCTCTGATGCCTTTCTTGAAACCGTAGGAAACTGCTCTCTTCAAGGGCTCACTGCATCTGACCCAGGACTTTCCTTGTGTATGGTACGCTTAAGAACGTTAAGGCGCTAAGTTAATGGTGGCTGAATGTTTGCTGACAGGGAGAGATCTTGGTAGAAGAGAGATGAGACTCATCCTTCGCAGAAACACATAGATTCGGATAAAAGGAGGCATTGCAATATTAGGCTGAACCATGCATTTTGTCAGAACCAAATAATCCAAATACCTTTCCTGACTATTTTTTGGCCTCTGCCTTCGCCCACTCGCGAAAAACACTGCGAAATCCTTTGATTTAGCAAATCAAATAGGAAGATTATAGGGTTCGAAAACATCCCTTAGCAGAGGGCAACCTTTTCACCCGCTTGTTTCAGATATAAGAGGTTTTTTTGTTTGCAAAAGGGAACAGGGAAAGAAGGGCCAACTTTAATAAGAACGAGAACTGTGACTCCAAGAGAGCTGCAACAGCAGAGGCAGAACGAATGAAGCTGGTTAACTCTTCCTGCAAGGTAGGATTTGCGCGTGCCCCAAACCCAGGCGAGCACTTTCTCCGTCGATTTGGAAGGCGCTTACCGACTTTTTACGTTATTTTCTCTCTCTCCCTCCTCCCAGTCTTAATATCAGAGTTTTAGTGTACAGGCTAGGCTCCTTCGCCTGGAGGGTTCCTGACCTTGCCTCGCGCCTTACTGGCACTGAGCCCTGCCCAGATGCAAGTTTGACAGATAAGTGCTAGGGCGACGGCGATACACCGCTGCCGTCTCCGCCCCGTGCACCTGCTCGGCGTCCAAGCGGTCTCTCACCGTCAGTCCCCAACCCCGGGCCACCTCCCTCGCCACACAGCTCTCTTCCAGTGGGTCGGTCCTGGGTCGGTCCGCCTGCCCCGCTGCGGAAGCGCCCCGACCCCCGGCTGGCGCGACTGGGCCACCGGAGAAAGTGCTCGCAATCACATGGAGGCCCGGGCCCGCCCCATTGGCTGCGGCCGGGCCAGTCGCGGCGCTCGCCGGCTGCGGTTGGTCCCAGAGCTGCAGCGCCTGCACCGGCCCGGAGTCCATGTTACGCTTTGTCTAATTCCCCTCGTTACAGAGTCATGTGCTGCTGCTCTCGTCGTCGCCGCTGCCGCCACCCGTGGTGCCCCGGCTCCTCCGCCGCGCTTCGGGGT
>NW_006159453.1:3923045-3949457 GCF_000334495.1 Tupaia belangeri chinensis | reverse complement strand
CGCGCAACCTCGGCGCAGGCGTCCAGCCTTCCTGCGCGCGGCGCCGCGGCCCGAGCGCAGGCTGCGGCCGGGAACTCGTTCGGGGACGGGCGAGGGGGGCCGGGCTTCAGCCAGAGACCGCCCGGGCTGGAAGATCGTTCCGCTTTCGGCAATCCGGGAAGCGGGCGCTGTGGTCGCAGGCGGTGGGCCCTGCGAGAGGCGCGAGCAGACGGTCTGCCAAGAGCCTGCTCCATCTCGCGCGCGCTCCCTTCTCTCGCTTCCCTCCACCCAACTGGAAGGGCGGAGAGAGCTGGTCACGGCGTAGCCGATTCCTCCCGGAGGTGGGTGTCTGCGGTCTGGCCCTTGTGGGGCCCGGGGCCCGCCGGGCGGGGGCGGGGAGGTGAGGCCCGGTGCCCCGCCCCCCGCGCCGGCGGGAGGGAGCTGGGGGCCCGCAGGTGCACCAGCCCGCGGCGGGCCATCTCCGGGTTGGGTACCGGTATAATCCGCTTCTAGCTTGTTTGGAGGCGTGGGCTCTTGGGAGCGGGACTTCTGCTGGAATCCTGGCCAGGGGCTTGGAAAGGAAAGCTGGGGTGGTTGCTCAGAGGACCGTCACCTCCAATTACTAGAGGGTTGATAGAGGAGCCTTCCCCTTGCAGCCCCCTTTCATTTGGGGGTAGTCTTCGCAGATAAATGGAAATTTTGGATTTAAAAAGCCAACCACAGTGAAGAAGAACGGCTACAGGTCGAGGGAAGAAGTAGGTAGGTCCCAGCTGGAAAGGGAGAGGGGTGTGAGGTCCCAGGGACACTTAGCTGGGGAGTATGTGACCGAAAGTAGGGTGGCAGGGTTGTGGGAAAGAAAGAGCAAACGGAAACGAAAACGCAGGCGGGAAATAAGGCAGAGGGAGGGCTCAGCAGGTAGGTAGAGATGGGAAATGTAGGCACCGGGAGTCTAGCCCCATGTCCGCTTCAGCTGGGGCCACTTAACCAGTTGGTTGGCAGATTTCCTCCTTCTTGACGTTGAAAAATATTTTTTGTTGAGCAAGAAAGGTATGAGGACGTATTTTTGGAAGAGAGATAGAAGTGAAGCGCTGACTTCTGGAAACTTTTCTTGGCTGCTTAAATAATAAAATTCCGTTCAGGCAGTGTTTATTGAACACCTATTACGTGTTCTGTGTTGGAAGAGTCTGGACAGGCAGGGAATTCCCTTCTGCAGTAATTGTGGGGCTGTTTACTTCATAAACAACCAAGAGGCCTGTCCAAGTGCCAAAAATGACAGTGATTCAGACCTTCCCGCCCAAGCTTCTGGGGCCTCTCTTACAGACCTGTGGGGAGAAAAAAAAAAATCTTGCACCATAACCAGTAAGTGGGGTCTTTCGATGGTATTTATTTTTTCAGTCCATAAATAACTGACAAAATGCCTGCTGTCAGCTGTTAGATTGAAAGTTCTTGCTTTTCCTGTCTTGACACCAAGTGGCTAAAACTCTGTTAAGATTTAAGAGCAAGTTAGGAAAGAACCTGAGATCAAACAAAATTAGGTAGTTAAAATAAGGTTCTGGGAAAGTTTATGTGGTTATTTAAGGAGCTCTCCCTGTTGGAAATAATTAGATAATCCATAGAAGGGAGGGGGTCCAAAATCTTGAGTTGGCAGTTTATTTATATTTGAACATTTTATCTTAGATTTGTCTTGCTTTCATTGAGGGTGTGTGTATGTGTACTTTGTTGATTAAAACGTTACAGATTAGAAGGTTGGAGAGGGAGCTGTCCTTAGATGACCCAGTGCCCCCCCTTCATGACATGCTGAGTAGGTTATGATGCAACTGTTAAAGTATTGAGCCATATTTGTATCTTTTTTTATTGCTATGTTTTCAAGGTTTTTTTTTTTAAATAATAAACTTGGTCTTTTTTAATTTTTCTCAGTTTTTGTATTGTGCAGACCTTTGGGGGGGGGAATTAATTTTAGGAAATTCTGATGTGTTTGTTATGTCCAAATAGTTAAATTGTTTTGGTAGCTGTATTTTGGAAATTAGAGCTGCTCCCGTTCTCAGGACTAGGAGTTGTCATTAACTATAAAAGTCAAGATTTTATTAAAACTTATATTCGGGGCTGGCAGGTGGTGTGGCAGTTTAGGACAATGGACTCCTACATGGCCAACCACGGTTTGAGTCCTGGACCTGGCGGCTTGCTTTCTCACTTTCCCTCTCTCTTTCTGTCTCTTTTTCTGTCTTGCTCTTGCTCTGTCCCTCTCTGATCAAATTAAAAATAAATAATAAAGTTAAATAAAATAATTCTTAGAAAAACATATTCATGATCATGTAAGTTCTTGAAATAGTAGTTTGTAAGGAGATTTTATTTGTTCATAATTGGAGCTGGTATTGGACATTCTGAGAAATACCAGCTGAGGTTATCGAATGCCAGTCATAAGCAGAGAACTAGAGTGGGTGCTGTGAGGTCTGAGCGGGAAGGAGGGGATCCCTGCGGTAATCAGGGAGAGCAGGTGAGACAGGTGCATGCGTGGACAGCACTAGCCACGGTTATGATTGTCCAAGCGTTTAGGGTGTTTGGAGCCTGGCGAAGGTGCTGTGTGTGTTGTGGAGGGGCACACATCCCAATCGATTATTTTACAGTGATCTGGGATGCACTGGCCCCAGAGGAATACTATTGGGGAAGCTTTGAGATGTGTCATAGGTTAAAACAAATAGGGCCGTTTGCCTGGCTGGGGCACAAATACGACTCATGAAGGAAGGTAGAGGAAACCTAGTTAGTGGAAAACGTCACCACAAGTCAGTGGTGTTAATCCTTTGCCTCAAGACGGGTGTTCACCAAGGGACAATTTTGCCTTCTGGCAGACATTTGGCAATGTTTAGAGACATGTTTGGTTTTTATAGCCAGGGGGCAAATGCTGCAGGCAGCAGGTAAAGGCCAGAGGTGCTACTTAAACGCCCTGCAGTTCACAGGGTGCCACCTCTCCGCCCCAGACAGAGAGGGATCCTGCCCCAAATGTCAGTTGTGTCCGGTTGAGAAACCCTGCCTGGACAGTGAACATGAACACTGCCGTGGCATGTTCTGAGAAGTAATGTCACTTCTCAGCATAGGCCTGGAGGGAGGTGGTTCTTGCTAGGTGAGGGAGAACAGCATTAAAGCGAGGAAGCCATCCTGGGAGACTTGTGCAGAGACCTGAAATGATAGGGTGTGGGCAGATCTGAAGCAGAAGGAAGGGGTAGGGGGTAGGTTGGCAGGAATCTGTGGCAGATAAGCTAGCAGGGGAGTATAATATTGGGGTAAGTGGAGCATCACAGTCTCAGAATTGACATTTTCGAGAGCCCCTTTTCTAATTTTTTTTTTTACAATAGTAAATTCTCATAGGTGCTCGCTTGTAGGCTTAACCCTCAGGAACAGCAAACTCTACTTATGAAGATACGTCATTGCATCTTTGGACTGTTTGTATTAGTATAGATTGAGCAGTCCTAATCTCAAAATCTGACTTCCAAAATGCTCCAAAATCCAAAATTTTTTTAAAGAATTATTTTTTATTTAATTTTATTCATTGTCATTATTTTACCTTATTTATGTATTCATTTGAAGTTGACCAGAAATAGAAGGAAAGTGAGAAAGCAAGCTGCCAGGTCCAGGACTTGAATTGTGGTCAGCCATGGGGAGTCCTGCCACCTTAACCACCACGCCACCTGCCGGCCCTCCAAAATCCAAAACTTTTGAGCACTGACATGATGCCACAAGTGGAAAATTCCATATATGACTTCATATGGTGAATTGTAGTCAAAATACTGCAATACAGAATGTTGTATAAAATCATCTTTAGGCTATGTGTACCAGGTGTATATGAAACATAAATGAATTCTGCGTTTAGACTGGGTTCTCATCCCAGAGACAGCTCATTATGTACCTATGAATATTCTAAAATTTGGGACCAGCAGTTGGCGTAATGGTTATGTCGCTGGACTCCTACTTAGTCGACCTCTGTTCGAGTCCTGGTCCTGGAGGCTTAAACTCACACCAGGCACATGTACGTGTGTGCCCAAGATCTTGAGAGGAGAATGGAGGAGAAGGGATTGTGGCATGATCATGCCCCCTGGGGGGTGATTTCTCACTTTCTTTCTCTCTCTCTCTCTCTCTCTCTCTATCTTCCTGGTGAGCACATGCACCCTATAGCAAAAACCTCTCTTAAAAAAAAATTCTAAAATTTGAAAATTTCCTAAATTTAAAACACTTCTGGTCCCAAGCTTTTCAGATAAGGGATACTTAGCCTGTATTATTTGAGCTGAAGACTGCCTCCTTGAACTTGGTGCCATTGGTTCTGTTTCTCTGGAGCTACCCACTTCCCTAAGACTGCTCCTTGAATGCACAGACAGTATGATGTCCTCTTCCACTCGATTAACTTTTCTAATGCAAAATAGTCCCAAGTCTTTTTACGGTCTTGCCTCGGACACGGTTTCTAGATGTCTTTCTCATTTGTCAGCCTTTCTAATGAGAGCAGCAGCGGCTGGCATTGGGTACGCTAATCAAGATGCGACCTGGTCAGTGCACCACAGTAAGAGCTGCTCCCTGAGACCTGAACAAGAACCTCCACTCACTGCAGCGTCCGTTTATATTAACTGCCTTTAAAAAAAAGTGTCTAGCAGAGAATGGTGTCTGTAGGTTATGGACAGTCAGAACTCCCAGACAGTTATTAAATGAGCTGCTGCATTCTGCATTCATGGGCAAATATTTTACCGAGTTGTTAAATAAAAGTTTTTGTTCATTTTTAATAGTAAACCTTTTACGTTTGGTTTAGTCCTTTAGCCTTTTGGGATTTTTGAGTTTTGACTCCGTCTTCTACTCATATAAAAGGAGTGGAAGTGGAAGAAGATGACTTTGCTGAAAACTTTGTGGTCACTTAACTAGTGCTATGTGAAACCTAGTAGTTTGGGCAGTGCTGCTCCTGTTGCGAGCTGGGTGTGTGGAGTGATGGAGATAAGTTCCAGGGTCTCATTAGCCTTTCCTTTAGGGGCTTTTGAGGAATCTGTTCATGGCCGAGCCACACTGCATTTAGTTCTTGCAGTGTTTGCACCTGAAGTGCCGTTTTGAAATTGTTTGAGTCTGTTGCAAGCTTCTGAAATCTGTACTCCGTCCTTTGGGGCCTTCATAATTTTGTTTAGACATCTGGAAGAGAGTTTCTCATGTTTTATGCAAACCCAAGGCTTGCTAGTTCAGGTTGCTTTTGAAATTTGTGAGGAAGTAGACAGATAACTGGCAAATACCACGCGTGAACTTGGTTTCCACTCCTGCGAGGCTCTGCCCTGCTTTTCTCTCCTCTCTTCTGTGCTCTTCCCCCTCTCTTCTTTCTGCAAGTATGCCCAACACATGTCATTAGTGCAGCTTTACATGTAGGGAATGAGATATAATTGAGCCTTAAAACTTTCTCCCTAGAGCTGGGCTTGAACGTATCATAGATGTAATTTCATACTTGGATTTCACGGGTTTTCACTGAGAAAACATTAGAAAAGTACCATTTCTAATGTCTATTGAAGCAGGTACATCAGAAATCCTAGGTAATTTAGTGCCAAGTTCTCTATATGTTCTAGATCCAGCCAACCAAGTAGCCAGAAATAAATTAACTTGGTCTGGGTAGCCATCCCAGAGTGCTGAAGGAGTGCTAGAGCTAAATTCCAAGTGTCACGATCTGCTTGTGCACCTTCTTTGTTAGGATGGAGATGAAGAAATAGAAGGGAAATTTTGTGAATGTCTGAGAAAATAATTGACAACCTGTAGATATTATCACTTTATTATTTTATTTTTGATGATTAACATGTCTACTTTATTGTAAACTATGGTGCAATTATATTTACTATAGTAACTAAAACTGTAAATGTATTTTATCCAAAATAAAAATATAGATCAAAGTTCTATATTGATATAAATTTGCTAAAGGATTACCCAGTTTGAAAGATTTAGTGATGCAAATTTTTTTTTGTTTTTTAAATGTCTTTTTATATTTTATCATTTTCAAACTTACATTTAATTATTTTACATATTTGTAGAGTATGACTTTTTTTTAATTTCATTTTCTTCCATACATTCAATCACATTATTTTTTGTCTTACAAAATGGATATTTCAACAGGTGAAAGGCAGTGTCAAAGATGAAGTCACCTTAAAATTAAAGATGCAGTTGTATCACTTTGAATCAAAGTGGAAGGGTGATAGCTGGAAGGGTTCGGCCCTTGAACTTCATGGATGAAAATGTCCAAGGCACAGGGAGGTGATGTGATATAGCCTAAGTTTAAACATGCAGTGACAGAATGGACAGTAGAATTTATCTGCCTTTTAGATCACAAAGGCTAAGGATAAAGATTTCTCTTCTGTCCAGAGGTGTGTAAACAGTGGGGTCCCGCAGGCCTTATTTACATAATTGATCCAACAGAAGGAGCCCACAGTGGAATTTCTAGGTTTACAACTGACAGTAAACTCTTCTGGATTATGAAATATCTAACCAATGGGGATTTGCTCCAGGGAAACCACACTAGGATGTATTAATCATCAGAAGATTTGCAGGTGAGTTTCCTTCCAGGCAAATAGAAGGGATATTAAGGAGAAATTACAAAACTACCTGAGGATGGTGTTTTATTGGGAAAACCCAGGGAAGGCTCTAAAAAGACTTTCACAGAATATCTCAACTTGCTGTCGTAGATTAAAAGGATAGAAAATACTCAGTTTCATCAAGATGTTGAAGGAAAAACTAGAAAGCATGGCCTTGATGGTGTTTCCACTGTGCTGTATTCAAAGTTATGGGCCTCTCACCTTAGGAAAGACTTTAGAGTTAGATTGACCCGTAGAGTGGAACCTGGAAAGTTTGGACAGTCCTGCTGGAATGTAAGCTTCATGAGGTCAGGGCCCTTGCCCATCTGTTTCTCTGACAAAGATACTAGGATCTCTACTGTCTGGAGAGAGTCCACTGGAAGGGGATTCATGTAGCCCATACCACCACTAGGGTGGAGGGACATAGGAAGCCTTGACAGTTCACTTGTTTTCAGTAAACTTGATGGTGGTACTTGAACTGATTGCCTCCTTGTGTCTGTGCGCTCATACTCTGTCAGTGTGGGAAAGGCAGGGATGTATCCATCTTGTTAGCCAGTCATTTTTGAGTGTCTCACATATGCAGGCCCTCCCTTAAGTTTTTGTCATACAGAAGAATGAATAAAGGGCCAGTAGGTGGTGTGGAGGTTAAGGCAACTGGATCCCACATAGCCAACTTCTTGGTTTGAGTCCTGGACCTTGTGACTTGAGAAACAGCAGAGTCGTGTGCATGCATGCCCAAAATCCTGAGAGGAGAGTGGAGAAGGGCGTGGCCATCCATCCTTGGGGGATGATTTCTCACTTCCTCCCTCTCTCTTTCTCTCTGTCTCGCTCTGGGGAGCACATGCTCCCTATAGCAAACTTAGCAAAAGAATGAATAAAGAAGTGTATCTTAAAGCTTTATATAACATACATTCAGGATGAATGCAAAGAATTATAGCATTAGTTTTTCTTAGCCCTGGCTGGCATTAGAATTAGCATAGGGAATGTTTTTAAAATACTTGTGTTTGTGGACCAGGAGGTTGTGTGGAGTTTAAGGTGAGGGGATCTCACATGGCTGACTATGCAGTTGGAGTCCCAGACACAGTGGCTTGAAAAACCTGCCAGGCATGTGTGGCCAAAATCCTGGGAGGAGAATGGAGGAAAAGGAATTGCAGCATGGCCATGCCCCACAACTGGGGATTTCTCACTTTTTTTCTCTCTCTCTAGTGAGCACACACACCCTATAGTGCAAAAAAAAAAAGTGTTCAAACCCCTTCTCATGACTTTTTAATAGGTTTATATATGTATTTATGTATTTTATGTGAAAGAGGGAGAAAGACATACACCTTCAACAGAGTGTCTTGTGGGACCAGCAGTTAGCGTAATGACTATGTCACTGGACTCATATGTAATCTACTGCAGTTCGAGTCCCGGGCCCAGTGGCTTAAACTTACACCGAGTGCGTGTGCATGTGTGCTCAAGATCCCGAGAGGATAATGGAGGAGAAGGGATTGTGGTATGGCCGTCCCCCCCCGGGGGGGGAGTTTTTGCTTCCTGTCTCTCTGTCTCTGTCTTTCTGGCGAGCACACGCACCCTATAGCAAAAACCTCTCAAAAAAAAAAAAACACACACACACACACACACACACACACAAAACAGAGTGTCTTGCCATGATCCCTCCTACCCGCGACCTTCCCAGCTAGCCAGCATTACAGCTGTGTGCGTGTACATGCACACAGCCTGGGGACAGAACCCCACTTTTCTATATAGCTTTCAGCAATTTAGAGCATTTCACTACTGCTGCACCACCACAGCTGGGCCTCCCATACCTATTGAATCTGAATCTTGGGGG
Source organism: Tupaia belangeri chinensis (assembly GCF_000334495.1). Classification (NCBI taxonomy): domain Eukaryota; kingdom Metazoa; phylum Chordata; class Mammalia; order Scandentia; family Tupaiidae; genus Tupaia; species Tupaia belangeri. Next base: position 3,941,075 of record NW_006159453.1, on the reverse strand, counting down.
ATAGAATTTATCAGGAGTTGTGAAAAGAGCCTTTCCTGCCCCTAAGTGATTCTGTCCTGGAGCCAATGCAGAAAACCAACATCGTGCATAGTTTTGTATAAAAACTGGATACCAAGATACCTTCAGAAGAGATTTTGGAACATTTGTGGCTGACGAGCACATAATCGGCTATTCAGAGAGCTTTAGGGATATGTCTGTTACCTTAAAAAAGGATGACCAAGACAGCTGATGGTCCACAGCAGGGCCCTCAGTGCCTCCATTAGATGCTGCATCCTGGACTGGACGACATGATGGGGCCATGGTCATGTATGATTAAACATGGACTCATGATCCATCCTGGAGGGCTTGTTTCCAAGGTAGGCCTGGGATGACAGTTTCACCAGCCCAGAAAAAAGGAAAAAAATGAAGACAAAGCACTTCAGTTTTAAAAGCTTTTTAAGCTCTCTTTTTAAAAATAGCTTTTTAAAAATTATTCAGTTTCAAGGTTTTTTTTGTTCATTTGTTTGTTTTTAAATCTTGAGTTGCCCTTCCTACTTCGGGTTATGTTTTTTCTCCTTTTATGAAAGAATAGTGATGGTTTGTTTTCTGGTGTCATTTCTTGCTCAGGTTTTAACCTGACAATTTTATGACCGTCTTTCTTTTGAAGTTTTATTGGCTTGTGAAATCAAGTCTGGGAATGACTACTGCTCTGAGGTTTTCAAGATGTCTGTATCCTACCCTTGATACCTGTTATTGCAAAGGTTCACAAATAAGATGTTCGATTCTATTGCCAGTATTTCTTTTTCTTTTTTAAAAAGTTTATTTATGGTTTGAGAGCGAGAGAGAGAACGTACCTCATCACACCAAGATTTCCTTCCTCTAGCCCTTGAGCTCCTCAGGATGTTGGGCACACATGTGTACACATGGCATGTTTCACATCAGCCCAGGAGCTGAACACACAGTTTGCTGTGTGGCTTCTGGCTGCATGTTGATATGCTCCTGCCTCCATGGCTGTGGCTGGGCAGAGCATTTTTTTTTTTTTTTTAATAGTTCTTTACTGACTATACCAAACCTCTTGAGAATTACAACGTTCTAAATTGTTTACTTATTATAGATACACTTTTTTTTTTTTTTTTTTTTGCTAGGGCACTAGCCAGAAAGACAAAGAAAGACAGAGAGACGGAAAGTGAGAAATCGCCCCGCAAGGGGATGGCCATGCCACAATCCCTTCTCCTCCATTCTCCTCTCGGGATCTTGGACACGCACACACACGTGCCTGGTGTGAGTTTAAGCCACTGGGTCCGACTACATGGGAGTCTAGTGACATAGTCATTACGCCAACTGCTGGTTCCTTACACACTTACTTATATGCTTGCCAGAGAAGAAGAAAGCACCTCCCTCCCTCCATTAATGGGGCATGGTCACACTTCAATCCTTTTTCCTCTATTTCTCCACTTTGTCAAGATTTGTGGCACATAGATATGTTTTTTCAAGTCACTGGGGCTGGGGTTAGAATTGCAGTCGGCCATGTGGCTCCCGCTCCCAATGCACAGGGCTTAACCACTCTACTATGGGCTAACTCAAGAGCATTTCTTTTCTTAAAACTTTCTTCCTTGCCTCCTGTGCGGTGAGTCTTGTTGGGTCATTGAAAAATTCATGACGTGTTTTTGCATAGAAAAATACGTCTTGACTTTTCTGAAGACCTAATCATTAGGAATATTGCCAGAGAAGGCTTCACTTCCCCAACAACACACTAATCCCATTGTATCGGTAAATAACCAGTATTAATGAGTTGTACAGAGCAGAGAGAAAAGTTTTTGTAAGACACTTCTCTCTCTGAACAGCGTTGGAATCTATAAAGTTGTCTCTGGAGGCCTTACACTACAGAGACAGGCTGAAACCCATCAAATGAGAGATGAAATTCCATCTGTCAGAATTCTCTCCACTGATTGTTCCCAGCTCAATTTTAAACAATATTTTGAAATCAAAATCCTTAGGAAAACGGCCCTCATGGTGCTTTCAATGGCACCCTGCTGAATTGACTTAGATATAACTAGAGTTTTACACCTAGCTGGTCAAGAAGTGGTAGGACAATTTATGGACTACCTGAAGTTACTAATAATTATGGTTATTATTCATTAGGCATTTACTGATGGTCACATCTATGCCCGAGTTTACATGCATTCTCATTTCATTCTCAAGGCTGGAGAGGTTACACAATTGGCACAAGCACAAATTGGTGGAGGTGGAACTTGAAACCATGGTGCTTTCTTCCAAAGCCCGTTCTCCTATCTAATACACTGTTCTTTCTCATTTCTCTGTTTAGATGTTTTAGTATTCATTTATACCTGTATTTCTGTTAGATGAGAAGGAGATTCAGATTTTTTTTTTAGGAACCTTACAACTCACTTAGCTGCTGCATTTATTTGAAGTGTAGAGTTGTAGCCCCGCCCGAATCTTGTCATCCCATGGTGAGTTTAGAACACCTGGGGGGGGGAGTGTAAGGAAAGAAATTAATGAGAAAAATACAGAGGCAAGACATTTATGGGATGCAGACATGGATTATTACCCGTTGATGATAACGTGTTTCGCATCCTCCACTGGACTGAAGTGTATTCCTGTTGAGTAAATTCAACTTACAAATGAAGTGATGTATAGTGATTAAATGTACCAATAAAATTAAAAATAAAAATAAATGTTATCAAAGGGGGGAAAATTATCAACCTGTGCTAGCCAAGTGGCATGCTGGTTAATGTGGTTGAATCCCACATGGCTGACTACACGGGTACCAGCAGCTTGAAAAATACCAGGCAGATGCACACAATCCTGAGGAGAAGGGATTGAAGCATGGTCATCCCCCTGGGGGGAGGGGGGAGTTTACCTACTCTCCCCTATGTCTGTCTCTCTCCGGTGAGTGCATGTACCCTATAGCAAATTTAAAAAGAAAGAAAAAAAATAATGTATAAAGATGTCATTAATATTTGCTGTGGCGTTATGTCTTACCTGAATAAATGGTATAACATATAAGCAAGAAAAACAAGTAATCATTACTCATAGCATCAAAGTGAAAAAGAGCATGAATAAATTGGTACCCGTGTGTCTATATTATATTCATCGTCTGTTTTACTTATACGTGTGTTCTGCTCAAGCATAATCGTTCCAGTGGAGTAAATGCATTCTGTTACAATGTACACATTAACTGTTTTATTTTTCATTGGGAACCTGGTTGCAGTGTTACACGTCTTGCACAAACATACCCTCTTCTTGCATATGCACTTTAACTTAGTTCTTTGGAAATAGTTTATATTACAAAACATTTTCCTCTTTTGATTAGTACCCAGCAAATCACAGCTGCAATTTCTACCCTAATCAGAGAATTAATTGGGTACCAGCTACGGTTGGGAGGGTCTCAGGCAAATACACCAAACTAGGCCTGAGGTGGGCCTCACATAAGATGATTTCTGGCAGCCATTACCAGCTGGTCCTCAGGACAGAGTAATCAGGAGACAGTGGCGGCTGGGACTGGCCTGAACCAGAAAAGGGCGGTCCTGTCGAAACCAGATCTGTTTGGTGGCCGATTACTGTCCTCACACTGTGGGAATGTGGGCCAGTGTTGCCTGATCTGCTTTTCAGTGTAAGCTAGAAATCTGGCTTATTATGTAAAATGTGATTGTAAAATGTTGGCTAATTTAACCTTTTAAATAAGAACTTCCTGTAGACCAAACAAAATATCTTCGTGGGCTGGAAACAGTCTGTGAGCTTAAGGCCCTTAGAGATAGATAGCCCTTCAGTCGCCACATGAATGGAAGGACGGAAATTGACTAAAAGCACAGGGCATTTTAAAAACTCAGTTTGAATAGGAACAAATAAAAACTTGATTTATTCTCTTCTGCCTGATTCCCCCGCCCAACACACACACAGAACAAAACAAACCCCAAACCCTATTCCTGTAAGAGTGAGTTTCTGCCCTTTAACGTTGGTGTAATTATCTGGAGTGGATGCCCCTGAGGCCTTGTCCTGCCTCAGGAATAGTAGGTTCTGGAAGAGATAGGTAAGGGAAGACTCAGGAGGAGGGGAGGAGGATGGGCCTGGTGATAGAGTGAGGAGTAAGATCCCCTTGGAGCTGAGTAAAGAGATCATTTACCTCACGGGGCCAGCTGGTGAGGTGGTGGTTAAGGCAGTGGCTTGGAAAACCTGCCAGGTGTGTATGCATGCGTGCCCAAAATCCTTAAAGGAGAATGGAGAAAAAGGGATTGGGGCATGGCCATCCACCCTGAGGGGATGCTTTCTCACTCCTTCCTTATGGGAGGGGGGGTAAGATAACTTACCCCAGAAGACAAGGGAAAATTTTGTTCTCATTGTATTTTTATCTTGTATCTATTTTTTAGCTTTTGAATAATATTTAATGACATGAAAATGTAATTGAAATTAAAAATGCTGGAATCAAGCAGTATGACACACCCTAAAACCCCAGTATTGTCAATTCAAGGGTAATAGTCCTCAGGAGCAGGTGTAGTTCTTGTTCAAAGACTAAACCCGAGTGTCCACAGTCCACACTCTGGGGTAGGTGACGAGAATGAGAGGCAGGCACAGGTACATTCACTGGGATGTGGAGACTGAAGATTTGGTAGTCATGTGATGTGGACCATCACATTGAACAGCACAGGCAGGGCCCTGGTGAATTCAGGTTGTCTCAAGCAGAACCATTCTGTAAGTGCCAACATAAGGGCATCTTCTAGAATCATCTACCTTAGTTCATGTCATTCCAAAGAGAATTAAAAAATCATTGGCTTCCAGGACAGGAAAAGGCCTGTTTTCTGGCCTAAATCTAACCCTCTTATAATAAAATTAAAACTAATTAATGTTTTAAATTGTGCACTGTCAGCCCAGCTGAGACTCAGGTAAACCAGATCTCTCTGGAAATCTCCAATAGATATAAAGCCCAAGCCCACAGTTTAAGTGGACATTCCATACTTGCTCAAGCTATGGACTAGTAAAGACGACTTCGTATATCAGACTATCTCTGTCTAATCTTTTTGTTTGAGACGCCGGCTTTTTTGCCCCTGGAGGGTTGGTGTGCTTGGTGCTGCTTGGACTTGCCCCCATGGTCCCTTCGTGTGAGCCGTGGCAGCAGGGCCACATCGGCTCTGTCAGGGCACACTGCTTGGAGTACAATGTTGGGGTGGTCTTAGTTTCTGCCCCTAGTTGGGGTCCCTGGGCCATGCGCACCTTGCTCAACCTCGACCTGCATTGTGACACTGCTAAGTGCTCTGGTCTGTAGTTTTATCTGCTGTTCTGGAAAGAAGTCCAGGGTAAGGGTAACTTACACATCCTCTTCGAAAAGAGAAGAGTGGCAATATTTTAGAAGATCTCTGTAACTAGCTGAGTCTAGACTCCTACTCAGATAGGGGATTTTTAAAAGTGTTTTTTCTCTTTATCATTCCAAATACAGTGCACCATTCCTGGAATTTCAGCATTTTCAGGGGAAGGAAACCTGGTTGTCAGCAGGTTCTATCCAGTCCTTAGGACAGACAGTCATCCCTGTGTGATCTGAACCATGTCTTTCTCACCTGGTTTAACTTTAACTTTCTAGCACTTTGGTTGCTTTTAGAGTAAACACTCTATTTTTTTTTTTCTCATTATAGAAATCAGATTGTAGTGCTGAGTGCAGGTATCCTTGCGCTGTTGCTAGGAGAAGGAATAGTGCTGAGAGAAGGTATCCTTGCGCTGTTGCTAGGAGAAGGAAAATTCTTCAAATTCCACTACTTGGCCTTCTAGGGACCCTAGTCTGCAGATGGAAATCCTGGAAGATCCTACCAGGAAGTGAAATTTGTAAATAATCTTTGTGCTGGTTTGGGGTGTTATGGATTTATTTGTTGTACAAGGACTTGTACAACTTTAAACTTCTTTTCGTGTGTACTTGAAAGAGAACTTGATCCTAGTGACTAACCTGGAAATCCTACTAGGAGTTACTTACGGAGGACTTGCAGGTTATGTAGAATAGCTTTACTCTTCATAGTAGGCCCTGTCCTCCCAGGACCAAGAGCAGCTAATTCAAAGTCACACAGCTGATAAGCTAGTGATTCAAGGTCACATAGCTGGTATGCAGGGGCACTGTGATTTGAACCCAAGCAGCCTAGTTTCAGGAGCTGTGCCTTTTTTTTTTTTTTTCCTGGAGAGATTTTTGCTATAGGGCACGTGCACTCGCCAGACAGACAGAGACATAGAGACAGAAAGTGAGAAATCACCCCCCAGGGGGGATGGTCATGCCACAGTCCTTTCTCCTCCATTCTCCTCTCGGGATCTTGAGCACGCAATGCACATGCACCTGGCATGTGTTTAAGCCACCGGGTCCAGGACTCGAACCGTGGTCGACTACGTGGGAGTCCAGCGACTTAGCCATTACGCTAACTGCTGGTCCCAGGAGTTGTGCTTTTGATGGCCTCATTTGTGCCCCTGTGTTTTCAGAAAAGCAACAATCACAAATTTACTTTAGAAACTTTCGCTTTCCCCATACCACAGCCTGAAAATAAGCATCAGGGTTTGATTGAACAAAGATAGGAAAGACAATTCTGTTTTGCTGATGCCTTTTCCCCAACCCCAACTAGTGAAATTGTTGAGACCATTTCCATCGAGGAACAGAAAACTGACTAAAGAATTTTCCTGGAACTCTATGCGAAAATACTGGCCTGATCATTTTAAGAGCTGTTGGAGCCTCGTTGCTGTGACAACCCTCATCCTTGGCACCAGAGTTGTTTTGAAGAGCACAAACCCTATCTTGTTTTACCTGTACCTTTACAACTAGTCCATGTGGTGAGCTTCTAAGAGCTGCTAAGCTTCTGCCATGCTATTAGGGTTTAAAGATTGCTTTTGGCACTGCATGTAGGGCAGTGGAAAGGACCTTGCTTTTGGAGTTTAGAGGACTTGAGTTGTGGGCCTGGGGCATTGTTCTACAGACTTGGCGTGTGGCCTTCGGTTTCATTGCCTGTAAATGAAGGAGGGGATAATAACTGCGATCTGGTTTGGTGAGGGTAAAAAGCCATTGCATATGACAGTACTTTATTAACAGCAGTAGTGATGTGTGAGGCAGTGAGTTGACCAGCCTTGCCTTTGCATTTTCTATGGGTGGGGGTAAGGTAGGTGCTTGGGCGTGTTCGGGGGGGGGGGGGGGGGGGGGAAGCTCTTGTTAACCTGAACGCCTTTCCTTTCCTGTTCTCTCCTTACCTGCTGTTGAGTGTGGACAGTAGTGTGGGTGTTGACTGTTTCTGGCCCAAATTCCTTTCCTTGGATTTTCCCCCTCCTACTTTGGGCCAGCCTCCAATTTGCCTACAAAGTCCTGCTTGTTGTAAGGGTGAAGCAGCGATTCTCTGGGCAGCGACACAGTGGCTGCAGGCGGTTACTGTAGTTCAAAGCCAAAAGCCAGGCTGGAGTAGGAGGGACACGGACAGGGCTTGTTCCTTAGAATTGTATACATTGATTTTTGAAGGGAAGAAAGGGTAGTAAGAGATGCCGTCTCAATAGAAATATTATGCGATGTCCTTCATAACAGAACAAAATTGGATAAGGAGAAAGGGCTTTAAGAAGTCACTGTTTATTACATTGAAACAAATACTTTGTTTCTTTTCTTTTTTTGTAAAAGCACATACTTTTTGGCACTTAGTGGGTTTGCATGCAATTAGGAGGATGGGAAGCAAAAGTTAACAGTAAATAATAATCGCAGCTACAGCAGTTGTCATATTAGTGCATCGTATGTGGTCAGCCGTGGGCCACTTTTCATGTCTTCTCACTTCAGGCATGAAGGTTATTATCATTAGTGTCTATCTTAGTCTGTTGTGTTGCTAGTAACAGAATACCCAAGTCTGGGCAATTTAAAAGAAACAGAGGTTTGGTTTTGTCTGTTGATTCTTTAGATTTGCTACAGGGCACGTGCATGTGTGTGTGTTTGAGGGGAGGAGTTACGCCCAGTGGGGATGGCTGCTCCACAGTCCCCTCTCCTCCAGCCTCCTCTGGGGATTTTGGGCACACACGCACACATGCCCAACATGGTTTTCAAGGCTTGGGTCCAGGACTCGAACCTCACAGTTGGCCATGTGGAATCCAGTACCTTAACTGCCATACCACCTCCTGGGATGGAGGGTTAAACAGCTCACAGTTTGGGTGGTCTGAGGTCCAGGGTCTACTTCTGGTGAGAGCTTTCTTCCTAGTGGAGTCTCCTCGCACAGTGTGAGGTGGCTCAGGCATTACCTGGCAAAAGAGAACAAGAGCAGAGTATTGGTGACTGTGTCTTTGTCCGTAGATTGGCTCGGTTACCCACGAAGGCCCGTCCTGATGCTTAATCTCTCTAAAAGCCCTATCTTTCAGCACCTTACAATAGCTCACCAGATTTCAATCTTTGCAGATACCCAAAGATATTTCTTCCTTATGTTAGGTCATTGGGAAAGTCAAGATGCATTTTTCTGTTTCTCTCGGTGAAAATGCATCATGCCTTTCCCGATGACCCAATCTTCCCCACACATGAATTTTTCAAACCACAAAAGTGTCCCATTTTAGTGATTATAAAACTGAGGCTCAGCGTATTGAGATAACCTGCCCAGGGTTGCAGTGCTGGCAAGTAATTGGAAGAACTGATCTTTGAAGCTAGCTTGGTTTCTCATCCACAGTGCGAAAGATGAGTAAGACACGACCCTGCTGGGGGGCAGACTGGCATGTACACAGTTGAAAGCCCCCACCATGTGCACTGTATGCTGTCATTCTTGCAAGAGCTAATGTTTCTGGACGTTTGCTCCGAGGAAGGAGAAACTGCTTTTGAGTGGAAAGATCAGTGAAGGTTTCACAAGGAAAAATAATTCGAGCAGGGCCCTGAAAGAAGACAGAGGCGGGTAGGCAGAGAATTGGTGGGAGAGCCCAGCAGCCATGGGAGGGCAAAGTGCAGAGACAGGAAGTACCTGACGCATCTGGGCAGTGGCACTGGGACAGTGAGGGGTGTCGAAGGAACGGAGGCCAGAGAAAGTTGGGACAGATTATAGAGGGCCTGGAGTGCCCTGCTAAGGAATTTGGACTTCATTCCATTGCCTTTGAACAAAGGTTATTCCATTGAAGTTTCGTGTGTGTGTGTGTGTGTGTGTGTGTGTGTGTGTGTGTGTGGAGGGGGGTGTATTTCTTCTGACCTCTTGACTTCAGTGATTCTGCTGGGGCAGTGGAGAAAGGAGTAGAAAGTCTGCAATGGAGACTTCCCAACTGGATTGCCTCTTAGGATCTGGAAGCTTCTTAACTGGACAGACTGCAGTAGCACAACCCTCAGGGATCGAAGTGCTTTAGATCCAGGCGGGGCGGGATGTTTAATGACCCTGCAGGTGACTCTGCGAACAGCCAGGCGAGGGAGTGGTTTCTAAGGCGTTAGGACTTGGGGATAAAGCTAATGCGGGATTTGCCCGTGTATGGGTCATTTTTATGAACCATGGGAGGCAGCCAGTCATCAGAGGTTGGGGATGATCTGCCTATTTGGGTTTAACGGTTTGCTATTTATTCTGTGTAAAGGTTAAGCAGTAATCTCAGAGCATTGCCGTTTGACTGAAGTTTTTCACGTATGTTTTTCCCCATTCGTGTAGGATGGCCTTGACCATCATGCCCTTGTACTAGATCTCTCTTTCTCTTTTCCTCTTATTTATTTTTCATTTTGTGTATTTTAGAATAAAAGGGCATATGTAGGATTTTTGTCGTGTCCTGCCTTCACTGACTGACTGTCTCTGGTAGAACTTGAGCTTTGGCGTCTACTCTTTCGATTTTTTTGTTTTTGTTGTTTAGGTTTTTGCCACAGGGCATGTGTACTTGCTGGAGACAGAGAGGGGGAAAGTGAGAAATCCCCCGCCGTGGGGGATGGCTACAGTCCCTGGTCCATTTTCTTCTTGAGATTTTGGGTAGGCATGCACACCTGGCATGATTTTCAAGTTGCCAGGCCTGTCCTGGACTCAGACCGTGGTTGGCCATGTAGGAATCCAGCGCCTGAACCAGTGCGGCACCTGGCCCCTACTGCCTAGGTCCTAACCCGACTCTCTCTTGCTGGCCATCGGACAGTGGGAATGTTATTTAAATGTCTATAAAATGAAGATGTAACAGCATTTACCTGCTGGGTGTATTTGTGAGTACAGTTTATATAAAATGCGTACGGCAGCTGTTGGTGTGTGGGTCACCCTCAAGTGCTAGTCCTGTTGTTATTAATTTTGCAGATATCAAATATCTACCTTCCCTATATTTTTCACATGTTGAGAGCTTTACTTTGAAAAATAATGGCCAAACTGCTGTGGTGCAGGCAGTAGTTGTTGCTCTGTGATATGAGAGCATCTGTGAAGGGCCTGGGTTTGGTTCCCGGGTCACTTTGAATGCATTGGGCCTGCCCAGGATCGTGGCTGGCTGGAAGGCGGGGATGGGAAGGGGTTGCACCATGAAGAGATCCTCTGTGTGTGTGTGTAGTCTCTCTTTTTCCCTCTCTCTCTCTCCTTTCTCTTTTTTCTTTTCTTTTTTTTTTTTTTTTGAGAGGTTTTCGCTATAGGGCGCATGTGCTCGCCAGGCAGACAGAGAGAGACAGAGAGACAGAAAGCGAGAAATCACCCCCCAGGGGGGATGGTCATGCCACAATCTCTTCTCCATTCTCCTCTCGGGATCTTGGGCACGCATGCACACGCACCCGGCGTGTGTTTTAAGCCGCCGGGTCCGGGACTCAAACCGTGGTCGACTACGTGGGAGTCCAGTGACATAGCCATTACGCTAATTGCTGGTTCCCTCTCTCTACTCTCTTAATAATAAACTTTTAAGAACTCAACTTGCTGTCAGTGGCTTGGTGGTTAGGGCGCTGGACTCCCACATGGCCCAACTACAGTTCTGAGTTCCAGGCCTGTCAGCTTGCTTTCTTTCCCTCTCTTTCTCCCTCTGTCTCTGATGAGTGCATGTACCCTATAGCGGATTTATTTATTTATTTTGCTTTTATTTTTTTGAGAGATTTTTGCTATAGGGCACCAAAAAGCCAGAGAGAGACAGAGAGACAGAAAGCAAGAAATAACCCTCCCCCGCCCCCCCCAGTGGGGATGGCCATGCCGTAATCCCTTCTCCTCCATTCTCCTCTTGGGATCTTGGGCATTAATGCACACATGAATAAATCTGTGAAAAATAATCAACCTACTTTAGAAGTAAATAAAAATCAATTGTGGTGGAGAGTGGCAAGGATGACATATTAGCATGCTTTTTTTTAAAAAAAAGAATGATTTTATTTACCTTTATTTATTTTAATTTGACCAGAGTGGACAGAGAGAGAGAAAGCAAGCTGCCAGATCCAGGACTCAAACTGTGGTCGGCCATGTGGGAGTCCAGCGTCCTTAACCACCACGCCATCTGCTGGCCCCTATATTAGCATGTTTTAATTGTGCAATGTCCCATCTTTCCTTTCAAGGCTTTTTTATTTTCTAGAAACATAAGCTTTCCTCCTGTAAATGGGCCTGCTAGGAGACACTTAGAGTCCTCATCTGGGAAAGAATTTTCCCTTTCATGCTGGCTTCAGAATGAATAGTTTTAATTTGCTAGAGGACATGTGTACTCACCAGAGACAGAGGGAGGATGAGAGAAAGCGTGTCCCCATGCTATGTTCCCTGCTCCATTTTGCCTTTTGGGATTTGGGGCACAGATGCACACACATCTGGTGTGTTTTTCAAGCCACTGGGTCTGGGACTACCCTAAACAAACAGCCATGTAGGATCCAGTTGCCTTAAATCCCATGCGAGGAGCTGCAATAGAGTCTTTAGCCTCTTGAATTGTGCATTTCCTGGAACCCAGCCTGAAGATAGGCCGTTTTCTTCAAATGTTCCAGACCTCACGTACTCCTGTTTCTTGAGCTCTGAATCAGCTGCTAGCTTTTAAAGTATAATTTTTGCTGGGAAGACAAATAGCCTATCAAGGGAGAAGCTAGTTCTCAACATTAAAGAAATTAGAAATGATAATTTATGCTTAAAAAAATAATGTTACTCCAAGTTTTGGCTGTCCTCTCTCCCCCTTCTCTGCTGTTCTTTATTCTGCCATGTATTTGCAAACCATTCTCATGACCTTCTGTCTGCGCAGCATATTTGTAGTAGGGCCAGATTATACATACACCACTGGCTTTTTCATCTGACCTCTTCAATTCAGCCTTTGAGCCCTTTTTTTCTTTGGATTTTGCTAACAAAGTCTTCTTGCTGAAAGGAATATTATTTCCCATGGAACTTTATTAATGGCACATGGAGTAATAGGATCATACTCTGTGAAGTTCGGAGCCAAGGTCCTACAATGTAAAACATCCCATTTGCCACTGCTTGCTTTACTTACTTCAGCGCTGGCATCTTAGGTCAAGAGATGGTTACAACCCATTGGACAGCCTCAGCCCATCCTTGTAAATTAAAGGAAGCACAAAAGTGAAACTGCTTGTTTTTCTGCACCTCTCTGTTAATTTAACTAAGTCCATTGGCTAGTCCTCATTTGCCCTTCCTCACCTCCCAAATTAATGGTATGTGCAAATGTGATTATAACAGTGTGAATGATTTCTAAGATACTTCTGAATACAGATTGAATATTGTTCCTTGTGGCTTTTTCTCTTTGTAGCTGTATCCAGTGTTTCTTTTTTTTAGCCTGCATAACTCCTATGTGGTTTTTGTAGTCGCAGAAGTTGCAGTTGATTTCGTGATCCTGATTTCACAGGACACTGTATCCACTGCTTTACCAAGATCAAAGTACAAGGGGCTCATGGCATTCCCTTCCGTTGCTAACTCAGTTGTGCTGTAGCCAGGCAATCCTGGAGCCTTGAATCTAGATTTCTGGTCAAGGTGAGGCAGTAGCTCTTCTTCCTGACTTTTCCATTCTGCAAATGTCTTTCTTTTCCCTCTTCAGTTACTCAGCATGGGTGCAGCCTCCACACCCCTGACCTGCAGCTCTCAGCCCAATGCTCCTAGGACCAGTAGTTTTAAAGTCTTACTGGAAAAAGGAAAAATCTCGGGAGCGTTTAACACCCTCTTTTCCTTCTGTCATATTCATGGCGCTGTGCCCCATAACTTTCATGTTGGGAAAAGCAAGCCTATCCACTTGTGGCCTATTGGTAATTAGCTGTGTTGGTTAAAAGTAGACTCTGTCGCCAGCCAGGCTGCCTCAGTCTGCTATCCACTTATAGTGTGATTTTGAGCATGTTACTTAATTAACATCTCTGCATCTATTTTCTGATCTGTAATGTGGAGATAATGGTAATTCGTACCTCATAGGGTTATTATCCAGAATAATTGAGTTAATACATGTACAGAGGTTAGCATGTATTACACTAGAGTTGGTTTTAAAAATGATGAATAAGCTTTCAAAAGTTTAAAGTTTCTCGACTTTCCGGGTACATCATTCCTCTTTCATGCTATTTGCCTTCGCCATTCCATGAGAGGCCTAGGAAAGGAGACAAAAATCGAAGGATCCAATTTTGCAATCTTAAATTCTTCACAATTTTTTTTTCTACTAGACTTCATTATAATGGATAATTGAAAACATATTCAAGATAGTGATGTGTATGACATTCCCTATCAACTCTTTTATTATTTTCCTACTTTCACACGTATGAGCTTACAGATGTTAATATAGTTTTAAATAACATGTTTTTTTCTTAGTAATGACATTATATTTATTTAAAATGCTATGACTGATACTTTAAGGTTTTTTTTTTTTTTTTAAAGAATTATTTAGTTGGGGCTGGCAGGTGGCATGGTGGTTAAAGGTGCTGGACTTCCACATGGCTGACTGTGGTTCAAGTCCCAGACTTGGTGGCTTGCTTTCTCACTTTCTCCCTCTCTCTCTGATCAAACTGGAAAATAATAATAATAAATAAAGTTAAATAAAATAATTATTTTCAAAAACAATTCTTTATTTAATTTATTCATTCACTTATTTTTTAATTTGACCAGTGAGAGACAGAGAGAGAGAGGGAAAGTGAGAAAGCAAGCCAAGCAAGCCACCAGGTCTAAGGTTCAAACCCTGGTTGGCCATGTGGGACTCCAGCACTTCAACCACCATGCCACCTGCCTGATACTTTAAAGTTTTTAGTTTTTTGTTTGTTTGTTTGTTTTTTAATTAAGGTTTTTGCCTTGGGATTTATGCTTGCAGAACGAAGAGAAAAGGGAAGTATGAAATCGTCCTCCAGGTGAGCTGGCCACACAGCGACACCTTCACCTCTATTCTTCTCAGGATTTTCGGTAAGCACTCACGTGTGCCATGCTCATATGCCACTGGGTCAAGGATCCATGTAGTTGGCCATGTGGGATCCAGTGCCTGAACCACCATTGCCACCACTGGCCCAGTGGTTGGGCTTTTAAGTCTGCTATTTCAAAATTACAGTGCCCTGGGGCCAGCACTGTGGTACAGTGGTTAAGGTGCTGGACTACCACTTGGCTGACCATGGTTTCAAATTCTAGACCTGGCAGCTTGAAGCACACTGAGCATGTGTGCATGTGTGCCTCAAATCCAAGAGGAGAAGGGAGGAGAAGGGATTGCTGTGTGGTTATTACCCCCTCCCCCCAGGGGTGGCGATTGCTCACTTTTCTCTCTCTGTCTCCAGCAAGTGGCATGCCCTACAGCAAAAATATCTCTCTCTCTCAAAAAAAAAAAAAAATACAGTGCCCAAAGAGAATTGAAACAATTTTTGTTATTTAAAAACGTTTATATATCTGTTTATTGAGAGAGAGAGGAAAAAAAAAAAAAAAAAAAAACCCAGCCTCCTAGCCAGCCAGGAGCATGAGCGCGTGTTCTTGAGCTGGCATATATAGGTCAGCCAAGAACCAGGCCCCAGTCTTCCATATGGCTTCTAGCATCGCAGAGAGTCACACCATGGCTTTGCACCATGGCTGGGCCAAACAGTGTTTTTAAATAAGGAAGCAAAAATACTCACAACAGAATATGAACAGACAAAACATGCCTTCTAAAGAAAACGGTCTTGGTGGGCAGTGTTTAGTCTGCCTCACACCACAGTCGACAGTCAGCAAATAACCCAAGGCAGTGCTTGCTAACGGTCTGGACGGGCACATTTGAATACTCCTGACTTGTACCTAAGCATTTGCATTTAGTCACACTTTTATATCTTACCCTTCTTTCATATTATGCTCACTAAGTCACAGTACATCAACCAAAGTGGTGCATTTTCTGTACATGTTTGAATAATAACTAGAATAAGAGAGAAGACTTCGAATAATATATTGAGAGTTTATCACAGTTTGACCAGTGGATCTGTCTTATTATTTTATAAAATAATATCCAGCTGCAACCCAAGAGCAAGTTTAACCTCATTTATATTTACATACATGGCTCTGGCTTAAAATTTGTTGACCTGTTGCAAAATACATGTTTATACTTGACACTTGACCAAAATTTGGCAAGGTGGTGGTGGCATGATGCAGTTAAGAGAGTATATGACAGGGTAATGTTTTAAAAGCAAGATTTTCCTGAGAAAAAGATAATATAGAACAGACTAATAAATCCACAGCCAAAATGCACCCACTCATTTCTCTTCAATTAAAAGGAGGAAGGACAGACCCAGTGTGAGTTGCAGCTCCATTACCTAGGGCTTTGAGAAAATCACTTAACATCTGTGAGTTCCACTTCTGTAGCACAGTGATAATGACTCCTCCCTGCAAAGGCAGTTCTGGGAATTCAGCGAGGCAGAGCAGGTGGGGTTTGTCCTTTGTAAGTCAGCAAGAGATGAGTGGGTTCATAAGGTGGAAACTGGGGAGCCTGAGGCCCTGAGCTTAGGGAGGTAACAGCCTGGGAGATAACTAGCCACTGTGGCTCTGTGTTTCTACCTTGTGACTGGGTCTTCCACAGCATACTATTGGGGCTTAAAGTAGTATCCCCCTTCTCAGATGGCTCAAAACCAGGAAACTCCTCAGAAAGAACCTAAATCATCTTGCAGGCAGCTTTTTTAAAGGATGATTTGCAGCCCCTTGGTACATTTTGCTGTGGCAAATGACACTGGCTCCTTGATGATAGCTAATAACCCTCTGTGGGTAAATGCCAGTGAAGCCAGCCAGTTGGCTCTGAGAAAGGCTTCCTTGAAGGCCGTGGCCCAGGTTTTGCAGAGGCCAGCAGGTTGAGCGGGAGTGCCAGAGACCTTCCCAGAACGTCATATCGCATGTCCTACCCTGTAAGTGGAGACTGAGACAAGGGACACTCGAAGGCTGTTCGTGCAGAGAGGCTATCTCTTAGGCAACCAGAGGACTTGTCATTTTTCATTTTCTTATTTGTAAAAATCTATCTGTAGATCACTAGGAATCCTTAATTTATACAGAGAAATCTTGTGGCAAGATCTTTCTCTTGAAAAGAAGAAAGATAAGCAGCATTGTTCTTGGAGAGGAGTTCATCATTTCCTCCTCCACACCCATTAGTCCTCAGAAAAGCTCTCTCCGGTAACTTGATATGGAGCCTCTAAAATGGCTTTCACAGCGCTGCTGCCTTCATCGGTGGACTCTGGTACTTAGGGGTTAGAGACTGTCAAATCAAATATCTCAGATTATTCCAAAATCAGTTTTCATCTTTTGTGGCATCATTTGTGCCTACCTGGGAATGTATTTTCTCTCTTCTTAGGAGGCTGCGATTTATTTATTTATTTATTTATTTATTTATTTATTTATTATTGGTGAATAGAGGAAGAGAAACACCCTTCATGGGGACTGGTTATGTCATTCTCTTCTCTATTTCTCCCTTTTTTGGGCATGTCAGCATGTACACACACGGCCTACTGTGTTTCCCAAGCTATGGAGTCTAACACTCAGACCATGCTGTCAGCCATGTGGGATCCAGCTGCCTTAAAAACCAAGCCATGAAGCCAGCCCAAGGCTGTGGTTTACTGTTTCATTTTCTACTGGGCTGTGGTAAGGAGGAAACACTTCTTTATAATACTTAAAGGCGCAGGAGAATGGCGTACCCATCGGGAAGTATGCTATGATGCTCAGGGCTTACGGTGGTTAGGGTTAGGAAGCATGTCAGAAACTATGTTCTGTTCTCCACACTGTTCATTTTGGGAACCCTACCCAGAGTGAACATTACTAAATGTTTTTATTGTAGAGCAACGTTTTAGGTATAGGAACCCAAAGAGAGAATGCTGTTGCCTTCACTTCCAGCTGGCCCCTGCTCTGGAGGAAAGTTTGTGAGTGCAGGGGGCGCAGCATAGGTGAGGTGGGTTCCCAGGGCCCCCCGCCCCCACTCCACCATAAACTACTCTTCCATATTCTATTACCTGTTGGATAACTTTTATTGCCTGTTGGATAACTCAGGACAGTACTGGGACAAAACAGGAGTAGGTCCTTGCTGTTTTTAAGGAATGGCTTTGAATTTGTCAGAAACAGGGCGAGTTTTCAGAAGTTAGTCTAAATCTCACAAATTCCCAGATACAGGAACTAAGGCACTGCTGGTTTATTTATGCATGTTTCCTTTGCTTTTTCTTAAATTTTATTTTTCTTCAGAAGTTTTCTTGTTGGGCCGTCGAGTTATAATGAATAACAGAAATGAAGGCAGGGCCACCAGGAGATATTTTTGAAGATAATTATTGACAGGGTTTTTAAAATAAGAGAAGCTGTGAGCAAAATGCCATCCCTTGCTCTCTCTCTTCCAACCAGGTACTTTGTGGGGAAGACATTAGCTCCTTGAGAAAAAGCATTAAGTTTGTAAAAAAAAAAATTAATGAAGAATGGACAGGCCCAGGGTAAGCAAGACTTAGAAAAGGAAACAGGTGCACAGAGCAGGACCCTATAAGGACACTTAGCCCAGGAAGATTTTACTAATAAGCCCTCATGAGACTGTGAGTGTTTGGAGGGTAGGAATGTAGCAACTCACTATTCATGGCAGCCCCTCTGCCCAGCCCCTGCCATACTTGAAGGCTGTTGTCCTCACAGTTTATCTGAGCTCGACTTCAGCTCAGTGAAGTGGTGGAGAAGGATGAGCGAGATGCAGTTCATCACACTCTCTCCGCAAGTGTCTGGTCTTAGCATTGCCAGGCTCTTTTTTTTTTTTTTTGAG
>NW_006159453.1:3901595-3922132 GCF_000334495.1 Tupaia belangeri chinensis | reverse complement strand
CTCCATCGTGCGTACATCAGTGGGAGTGTGAGTTTTTTTTTTGAGAGGTTTTTGCTACAGGGCTCGTGCACTTGCCAGAGAGACAGAAAGCAAGAAATCACCCCCTAGGGGGTGTGGCCACGCTGCAATCCCTTCTCCATTTTCCTCTCAGGATCATGGGCACCCACACACACATGCCCGGCGTGAGTATAAGCCACCGGGTCCAGGGTCCAGGACTCAAACCACGGTCAACTACATGGGAGTTCGGCGACATAGCCATTACGCTAACTGCTGGTCCCATCATTGCCAGACTCTTGACTGGCCTTTTACTGTGCACTCTGTCTTGGCCTACTGCGTGCTACTGACAGGTGAGTGTAAACTAAGTGCTAAAGCAGAAGGGAATGGGAAATAAGAGAATGTCAACAGTTTTACTCAAAGTGGAGATTATGCATGTGTTTTTATAAATAACCTTTGCCTTTTTCTTCAAAAGACCCAGTTAGAGAAAAAACAATTCAGGGAACCAGTATTAGTCAGCCGATTAGGTTCTGAGCTGGACAGACTTTGTACCTTGGTGTATGACTGGCTATCCTAGAACCTTTTGAACTTTTGCCACCAAGTTATCCTGTAAAGGCTGACAGAGCCAGTAGTACATAATGGAAAGAGCATTGTGTCCTCTGCCCGACAGTCAAGGTCCGTATTACTCAGGTGGGTAAAGAACCAAGTTGGCTCAGGATTGCTTGTAAACCTCAAGATCTTTCTGAGATGAAAGCATCGGTCATGTGGGGTATGGGTCTTGACTTTTTCTTCTGGAATTCATTATTATTAAATCATCAGGGAAAGTCATTTTTCTATGTTTTTCTATGCAAAAATGTGTCATGACTTTCCCGACGACCCAATATTTTATTTTCCCTATGACTCAGTATTTTAGGAATAAGCATAGAAGAGAGGAAACTCCCCCAATTTGATGTTTGGGAAAGGTCTGCATTCAACTCTCCATTTGATCACTTTTGAGTAGGAACATCAGGGTAGTTATTTACTTCTCTGGCCCTGTTTCCTCCTCTGGGACTATGAGAACAGGTCTTTGGCAGGTCTGTTGGGGAATGTAAGGACCCAGAGGAGATGGACAGTGAGATTCTGTGTAGCCTCGAATAGGAATAGTAGTTCATATGCTCCATCTCTAATTCAGGCAGAAGCTGGCTTTTGTTGTGGCATAGTCACTGTATTGTTCTCGTTTGGAAACATGAATGACCTGTGTTTACACCAGTAGCATAATGATCAAGGAGCTGTTTGTAGAGAGGGTCCTATAGTGCCTTGTCACCTGGTAGACTTGGGGTGCAAGGGCAGGCGGGTGACACAGGCCAACTCCTCCAGCCGGCCCACTGTGCCGGTGGCAGGTCCTTCAGCCGTCGTTGACTGTTTAGCACTGCCCTGAAGTTCACTCAAGTCAGAGTTCAAGGAAATGAATGGGATCCCAGGATGCCGGAGCTTCTCCGATTCAGACACAGAGCAATCAAGCATCTTTTCCTGGAAGAATGTGTTGTACATTGTGTCCCTGTGGAGCTGGTGTGTGTGGATGTTGGTGGACTGAGGGTGAGAAGATGAAGTCGATGTTACTCCCTAGAGTGGAGACCCGCGGAGTAGTCCAGAGAGCCGCGGAGTGCTGTGTTTTGTTCTTGTGTCTCCCCCAGTCCGTGGCAGCTGGGTTGGTGGCAGCTGTGTGCACGCTTTCTCTTTTGAGTCAGCGGCGCAAGGCAAGTCATTTCCCATCCTGAAGCTCCTGGCTGCCGAGCTGCTCTGGATATGCTGGGATGTGGCTATTAACTTTAACCATTTGCATAAATCCAGCCTCCACTCCCCTAGAAAGGCTCGTCCTGTCCTTACACCTTCCCTGAGGTGATTCTTTCCAGGGTTGGGGGGCTGGGGAGGTGAGGAAAGAGGAGGAAAGAAGGCCGCCGGCTGACTGACCGCTCCACGCCAGCCCGCAGAGCGCAGACCCATTGACTGAGGTCCATGTGGGGAAGGGAGAGCCCAGGCAGGGGCTGGAAACGGAAGAGCTGCCAGCGCGGCTGGCGGCAAGGCCGCCGGCAGGGGGAGGCCCGAGCGAGGCCGACCCGCGAGGGGAGCTGGTGTGGCGGGGTGGCGGCCGGCCGGGCGGGCTGCGCCCCTCCCTGCACGCTGCCAACACTCGGATCTCTCGCTCTTTCTCTCCCCTGTGTTTTCAAACAGGAAGTGCACGGCTGTCTGTAACGTGCTGCCGGGTCCCAGGATGGAGGAGTGAAGTCTGCCGTCGCTGCGGTTCCAGCCTCCGGAGCCCGCCCCAGCCGAGTCTGCGGAGAGTGCCCTGAGGGAGCAGGGTGGCCGCCTGGTCCAGGTGCATAGGGCGGGGTCGGGGAGCCTGCAGGGCCGGGTGCTGGGCTGCCAGTTCACGGCTGCCAGGGCGCCCGCCGGGTGCCGGAGCGGCTCTCCAGCTCTGCGCGGCTGCCTCACTTGCAGGCTCTTTTGGAGGAGGAGGGATTTGTGCCCCCGCGCCCCACTGCTTCCTCGCCCCAGGGTCTCTGCCAGCTCTGCTGGCCGCCTGGGTGTGCCGGACCCGAGCTGGAAGACTTCGGGCAGCATGCACGCTGTGCCCAGGACCAGACCTGCCTGGGCGCCACAAGAGCAGGCGATTCCAGGCTGGGCTGCCTGCGCCCGGGAGCCTTCCGGGAGTCCCCGGCCACCCTCTCCACCCTCTCCTCCCGCTGCTGCTCGCTGCCTGGAGCAGCAGCTCTTTGTTCCTCACTCTCTGGGCCCGGGTTATCTACATAAATGTCGGTGTTATGAAGAGTGGTGCGAGGCTGGGGACTGAGGGAGGAGGAAGAGGATGAGGTGGGGATGAAGGGAAAGGTACTGAGGGGGTGGATCTGGGAGTGCAGGCTCAGAAATCTCACCTTCTGCTGAAACAGCGGAGCCTGTGTCTTGCTTTCTATTTGGAGAAAGCCCACTGTCACTAACTCTGGAACGAGTGATGCAGACACAGACCGGAAAGGTAGGACCCAGGAGGAGGGAGAGCGCAGTTAGGAGTTCAGTCTGCTGTCTGGCTCCGTAATCCACATGGTGTCTCAGCCAGGTTCCCTCGCTGAGACAGAGGTACTTCAAAAGTCTGAGCCAGACATCTTTATTTATTTGCCATCAAAATAAGATTGAGAGTGACTTTTTTTCAAATTCACTAAGAAGGTTATAATTTCAGATCTGCGTCTTGCTCCCTCTCCGATGTTCATAGGAAAAGAACAAAACACTAGGGAAAAGGTTGGTGTTAGGCTACAGATTTTTTTGCTTCCTAGTTTTCCCTGCTGCTGCTCTCTCTGCAGACTGAAGTCAAATTGCCTTGTTCCCCACTGAAAGCCTGGCCTTGTTTTCCGCCTATATTTATCTGTGTGGTGAAACTGCGGAGCTTGTGGAAGGACACTAAGGGGATGGGATGGCCACGAAGAATCAGTTTGATGGGATGACTCTAAGGCCACAAATTCACCGTTTGAACAGTATTAAAGCCAGTAGCATATTTTACTCTATTTTGGAAAAAGGGATGTGAGCACATGAGTAGAGGAGAGGAACGGGCCACTTGGCCAGGGTCTTTTTTACGTAGCGCAGAGAGAAAGTTCATACTTGTTACTGGGCGGCCCCGCTTTCGCAGAAGGCAGGGTTAGTTGAAGACTTTAAATTCACAATACGAGATGCTGACTATACCATTCTAATGTTGAAAAAGTGTATTATATACTTTTATTACATAATTAATTTTGCTTTGGGAAGAAAATCTTTTATATTCAGATAGGCTGGTAATTTGCACTTCCCCCTTCCCCTCCCCTTTTTTCATATCAGCAGTATCAGGTAATTTAAATGATGAAGTCCCATTTTTCTAATAGCGCATTAGAACTTGAATCACTTTTAAATACAGCTGCTTTGAGCATTGTGATAATATCAATAATTGGGATAATTATATTTAGCGGTAAGTAGCCAGGATACACTGTGAAAACTGAGCAATTAATGTCATACTTACTAGATAGACATGGACTTTTAAAAATTTGAATTTAATTTTTCAAAGGATTATTTTTTATTTAACATTATTATTATTATTGTTATTTTCCAGTTTGATCAAAGAAAGAGGGAGAGTGAGAGAGAGAGAGAAAGCTACGAGGTCCAGGACTCAAACCACAGTCTACCATGTGCGAGTCCAGTGCCTTTAACTTCCACACTACCTGCTGGCCCCTTCTGTTTATTTTTTAAATAATTATTTTATCTAACTTTAGTTATTATTACTATTATTATTTTCCAGTTTGATCAGAGAGAGAGAGAGAGAGAAAGAGAGAGAGAGAGGCAGGAAAAGTGAGAAGGTAAGCCAGGAGGCCCGGGACTTGAACTGCTGTTGGCCATGTGGGAGTCCAGTGCCTTTAACCACCACACCATCTGCTGGCCCCTTAAATGTGAACTTAATTGTGAGATGTCTGTGTTTATACCCCTTATCTTGCCAAATACATCACAAGATGAAAAGTGAGAATAAGTCATCAAGAGAGATTCTTGAAAGACCTGAAAACTATTGTTTTGACTCTATTTTTCTAGACAGGTAACCTTCTTGCTATTCAGTTTGTTAATTATTTAGGGACTTTCTTCAGCATCTGCCAGTCTGCTCTGTGGTACAGCAGAATGGCTTTTGTGCCCCTCCAAACCTGTCCTCTGTTTAGGAACAGGATGCGCTCCCTCCCTAGTGGCATTTACACTCAGGAATAATGTAACTGGCCCTTCGATGCTCATCGTCTGTTTACAGTGTGTATTCCCTGTGCTGTTGACAGTTGCTCCTTTCGATAGTGTGGCTGAAGTGAATTCTTTTACTTCAGTTGCTAGAGAAAGGAAGCTGAGGCTGTTAGGATGTGACTTGTCGCTGGTCATACCTTAAGTGGAGATGCTGGGCCTGGAACAAGGGTCTTTTGGTTTCAGTCCGTGGATCTTTTGTAGTTTGGAAAGTGGCTGTGTAAGGAAGAGATGGCAGTGCTGATTCAGGGGTCCTTTGCCCTTGGCAAAGAAAGCCGATGAGGGGGAGCAGCCTTATCACACCTCAGGTCATCTCCCATTCCTCTCCAGGCAGGCTCTGCCTGGACCTTTTTTTGTTTGTTTTCTTCCTCCCCTGTTTGAAATGTACACTTCCTGTGTGTCAGTGACCAGACTGAGCTGTATTGGGTTGTGTGATTGTATTCTGCTGGAATTCCAATGGTTTGTTTCAATTTACAAATATCTTTTGTCAAGTCTTAGGAAACAGTTATCTTTTATAAGGATTAAATTAGCATATTGAAACTTTTGAGAATAAAAGAAAGAGAACACCTCTAGTTTACCTCTAGGACAGCTTATGGCCTAGAAAACAAATTAATTAGTAAATAATGTACAGTCAGCTTTGGGTATCTTTGGATT
Source organism: Tupaia belangeri chinensis (assembly GCF_000334495.1). Lineage (NCBI taxonomy): Eukaryota > Metazoa > Chordata > Mammalia > Scandentia > Tupaiidae > Tupaia > Tupaia belangeri. Next base: position 3,916,717 of record NW_006159453.1, on the reverse strand, counting down.
CTGCATCTGGGGATTCAACCTACTATAGATTTCTTTCTTTTTTCTTTCTTTTTTTTTTTAATTGCCAGAGGAGTATGTACTCACCAGAGAGAAGGAAAAAAGGAGAGGGAGAAAGCACCCCTCCATTTCTCCATTGTGTCTGGACTCTGGGCATGAATGCACACACACCCAGCATGTTTTCCAAGATGCCAGGGTGAGGATTTGAACCATACTCAGCCATGTGAGATCCTGGTCCCTTAACCACTAAGTCACAGGGCCAGCTCAAATTGGAAATGTTTGAAAAAAAAAATTGGTTGCATTTGTACTGAACAGGTACAGACTTTTTTTTCTTGTCGCTATTCTCTAAGTAGTACAGTATAACAACTATTTACGTAGTGTTTACATTTGTTAGGTATTATAAGTCATCTAGAGCTGGTTTGAAGTTTACAGGAGGATATGCGTAGGTTATGTGTAAATAGTATGCTGTTTTATATAAGACCTAAGCATCCATGGACTTAGGTATCTGAGGGGAGGTCCTGGCACCAATCTCCAGGGAATACTGAGAGACAATGTCGATGACTTCTTATACCTTGCTACCACTGCCACCATAAATACCCCTACTCTTTTATCCTGGGTCAGGATAACCCAGTGAGAAGTTTGCATTACAGAAAAACATGGGCAAATCCATATATTTTTTAAGTTACATGAGAAATATTTTTGTAATATTCTCCAGTGGAAATAAGTTTAGTTTTCTTATCTTTGCAGTGATTAAAACTGAGGCTTTCCTTTCACTAGGGTCTTAATGATTCATCTAAAAGAATAGAAATGAAAGTTTAGAGTATACTTTCATGGGAAATGCTGGATATAATATTTACTTTTCAGTAATTGAAGCATCCTTCATAGTCTGTACCTCTCCATCCATTGTGACCTGTAAATTGTGTCCAAATATCAGGAGGAGGTGGAGAAGTTAGGAGAAGAAGGCAAAGATAACATGAGTGCCATCCTTTTGTAAGGGAGAAATAAAGTGATACACACCTATTTCTTCATCTGCCTGCACTGCTGTTCTGTTCGTATTGGTGAAGTGCAGTGGTTCGTGAACTAACCGTGTGTTCTTTCCAACACGGAGGCTAAGAATGAAAGAGGAGCTAGCTTTGATGTTAAATGCCAAGGAAAAGTGAATGGCCAGGAGAGAACCAGGAATAGAAATAAATGCAAGTTAAAATTTTCATATTTTCAAAACCCTCCTTTTTTTAAAAAATAAAACCCTCTCTTTTCTTCTTCATGTGTATTATAAAACAAAAATTAGCTTCCTTGTCAGAAATTATAGACTGTGAAGTGGTGGTTCTCAGCCCTTACAAAAATCAAAAAAAGCTTTTATTTAATACTAAAAGATGTCAAAAATTCTGACTTGTTCAGAGCTTTACATCTTATGTCTGAAGATTACGAATATTTCATGACAGTTATTTACTTTCACTCAACTGAATGTATAGTCTTCTTTTCTTTTTTTATTTTTCCCCCCTCTTTTGGAGAGGTTTTTGCTATAGGTGCGTGTGCTTGCCAGAAAGACAGAGGAAGACAGAGACAGAAAGCAAGAAATCACCCCTCAGGGGGGATGGCCACGCCTCAATCCCTTCTCCTCCATTCTCCTTTTGGGATCTTGGACATGCATGCACACAGGCCCAGCGTGAATTTAAGCCACTGGGTCCAGGACTTGAACTGCGGTCGACTACATGGGAGTCCAGCAACATAGCATTACACCAACTGCTGGTTCCCAACTCAATGTATATTCTAAATAGTGACCACAGAATTGTCTTGTATTTGTAAAAATCGTAGTGTATATGGGGTAATACAAGGGGTAATTAAAAAGTTCATAGGAAATGCATATTATGAAAAAAAAATCTGTGGATTTCAAATTTTTTAGCATCAAAATAAACTTGTACTTTTTCATTTTTCCATGAACTTTTGGCAGTCCTTTCATATGTGTGAGATAGGGGTTCATCTACGGGACTCTCCCTGTACCCATAAAGTCCACAGCCAAATTAAAACAACTGCTCCAGGCTGAAATGCTGAAATAGTGATGGAAAATGTGTGCACTGTGTTAGCCATCAGATTTTACAGAGCCCTGGTGAAATGTGTCTTCTTGGCTGTACTTTACATGGGTACTATGGAAAGTCCTGACCTGGGGTCTTACCTTGTTGGTGGGTTAACGCTTCCTCATGCTCAGCTTTGAGATCTTTGCGCAGTTCTTCAATGATGGATGGCTGGATTTCTTCTAAGAACATTTCCTCTACAGTACTTCTGTAAAAGTCCCTTCCTTGTGTTTGTGCAGGTAGGATTCTGACACCAGCTGCAGAATTATCACCGTCATAGCCACAGCTGCCACCACCAGCAGCCTTAAATTCGTTGCCCACAAGTTAAAAGAGGCTTTCAACCTTTACTTTAATGGTTCATAGTGTGGTTATGGAAGGAGAGATATTCTTTATCCTTGCTCCACAGTGGAAAAAACTGATTGATAAATTCATATCGAATCAGTTTATCTGGATTCTGTGCCTGTGGTTAGGACTGTGGTATTCTGCTAAGATAGGTTTAAGCAAGGCACTGAAATCTATTAGTGTATGTGATTATTTTATCTGCCCCCCCCTTTTTTTTTTTTAGAGGTTTTTGCTATAGGGCTCGTGCACTCACCAGACAGAGACAGAAAGACAGAAAGCGAGAAATCACCCCCTGGGGGGATGGCCATGCCTCAATCCCCTCTCCTCTATTCTCCTCTCGGGATCTTGGGCACGCATGCACATGCACCCGGCGTGAGTTTAAGCCACCGGCTCTGGGACTCGAATCACAGTCGACTATGTGGGAGTTCAGCGACATAGCCATTACGCTAACTGCTGGTCCCAACCCCCCCCCCTTTTTTTTTTAACATTTCCTATTTATTTTTTCTTTCTATCTCTTTCCTTTGCCTTCTCATCCCCATCCCTTTCTTCTGCCAGGGAGAGCGAGCCCTCCCAGTGGGGCATGGTTATGGTTCCCCCATAATCCTTTCTCCATTTCTCCATCCTGTCAGAATTTCAGGTACCCAGGCATGTGGCATATTTTTCAAGCCACTAGGGTGAAGATTCAAAGTGTGATGTGGCCATGTGGGATCTTGCTTGCTACATACTTGACTTCATCACTAGGCTATGGGCTAGCCCAACACTTGTTTATTGAACCCGTTGTGTATACCAGGCGCTTTAGCTGGATTAGCACTCATTCTCCTGGGACTGTGCAGGGTGGGCAATATCTCTTTTATATGCAGAAACACAGATTGCAAGTGATCCCGGTCACGTGGATAAGCCGAGACCTGGTCTCAGATCCAGATGTGTGCAGTTTCCAAAGCTAAAGCGAGTCCCTCCCTGCGGCTCCTACTTCCTCTGTCCGTAACCTAACCTGGGAAAAGAAATGGTCACGGTTTGTTTTGTCTTACCTCCTTCTCAGCAAAGGTTACATTAAACCATAGAAAATATGCAGCTGTTGGAAGAGTTGACATTTTTATAAGTATCTCATGTAGTATATATTGCTTTTTTTCCTAAAGAGCTTAGGTATATGAGATGTACTGGTCTTCATGAGAATTTCGGAGGCAGTGTTACCCATAGGCAGTACTGCTGGGTCAGAGGGTATGTGCATGCCTATTTCGCTAGGACCCTCACGGTTAAGTTTCTGCTGCCACCAGATATGGCATAACAACTTCTTTTTTTTTTTTTTTTGAGAGGTTTTTTCTATAGGGTGCGTCCGCTCGCCAGACATAGAGACAGAAAGTGAGAAATCACCCCCCAGGGGGGATGGTCACGCCGCATTCCCTTCTCCTCCATTCTCCTCTCGGGATCTTGGGCACACACGCACACACACCCGGCATGAGTTTTAAGCCACCGGGTCCAGGACGTGAACCGCAGTCAACTACATGGGAGTCCAGTGACATAGCCATTACGTTAACTACTGGTCCCAATAACTTTTTTTATTAACAGATTTCCTGAGTGTTGTCAACCCAATTAGATGTTAATTGTACTTGGTAGTTTACTTTGGCTTTTTTCCCCCAATTGCTGCTGAGGTTGAGTACCTTAATTTGCTTGTCCCATGAATTGTCTTTCACGTCTTTACAACCAGCCACTTTTTTACAGCCCCCTGTTTTTTCTGTTGGGTCTCTTCCATTTTTCTTACAAGAAGTCTCTTGAAAGAGTTTCTGCGAAGTTGCTTGTATATTCCAGAAATGAATCTCCTGTTGTCTTTAAATATGGTGAACACTTTCTTCTAACATGTCACTTCTCTGGTAACATTGTCTATGGTCCTTTCAGTAACAGCAGCAGAGATCTTTAATGCAGTTGAACGCATCAATTTTTAATACTATCACAGTCTATGTGTTTTGATCCTTTAAGAAATCCTTCTCTGTTGTGGGCTTATAATATCATCCCTTCTCACTTTCATTAGATTTACTTTTATCATTTGGGCTTGTAAACTATTTGGAATTGAGATGAATTTTTATTGTTTAAAAATTGGCCGTATTGTGAACCAGTTTCCCCCTCACCGTTTATCAAATAATCCACTCTTTCTAAAAGATGTTGGTGCCACCTCTGGTGTGCAAATGTTCACTTTCTGAGATCTCTGTTTTGTTCAATTGACTGGTGTAGCCCTGGGCCATTGATACATTGTTTTAATTGTTATATATACATTTGTATAACTTGATCCTATTAGCATGATTTCTTGTTACTTATTTATTTTTAAGGTTTTTGCATAGGGCACATGCAACACATGGCACCTGCTGGAAAGAAACAGAGAGAGACAGTGAGAGGAATGTGACAAATCATCTCCCACCGGGGATGGCCTCACCGCAGTTCCTCTTCCTCAATTCTCCTCCCAGGATCCTGGGGTGCATACACATGTGCCTGGTGTGATCTTCAAGCCGCTGGGTCCAGGACTTGAACTGTGGTCGGCCATGTGGGAGTCCAGTGCTATGACCACCATACCACCTGCTAGTCCTATTACATATGAGCATGATCGATGTAATATAAATTTACAAGGTCAAAAATGTGTATGGTTCGTTTAGGCAGATTTCTTACCATTATTTGCATAAGTATTAACTCATTCCATCTACAAATACGTTTTATAGTATTGTATCTAGTTATATCTATTGTGTCTATCTGGGAACATTCTTTAATTTACTTATTTGGCAACATAATTTAATTTCAACATTCCTGAGGTTATGTTTCCTCCTGTTTTACAATTCTTTAGTAGTTGCGGCTCCCTTTCACACTTGGTCATCTATGTAGGGAGTGCTTCCTCACTTAAAAGCTTCTCTTTCTTCTTCAGTACGCTCTATATACTGTAGTGCACATTCCCGGTATGGCTTTTGAATGAATGTTTTGAGGTATGATACATGGGCAAAACTCTTTAAAGCCTGTGAATTATAGATGTCTCTCTACTGGGAAGATTTATTACCAGTTTCAGCTTGGTTTTCCCCATGTTTACGGTGGTCCAGTCTGTTCTAAGTTCACCGAGTCTTTTTTTTTTTTTTTTTTTTTTGAGACTTTTTTTGCTATACGGAGTGTGCACTCCCTAGAGAGACAGAAACAGAGACAGAAAGTGAGAAATCACTCCCCAGCAGGGATGACCACACCACAGTCCCTTCTTCTCCAGTCTCCTCTTAGGATTTTGGGCACGCACGCACATGTGCCTGGTGGGAGTTTCAATCCACCGGGTCCAGGACTCGAACTGCAGTTGAGCATGTGGGAGTCCAGTGACGTAACCATTACGCTATCTGCTGGTTCCGGTTCACTGGGTTTTATTCTTCCTTGTCTCTCCAATTTATGTCACGTGAAGTACTAGGTCACGTTATTTGAGAAGCGGGTATTGACTTGCCTATGTAGAGGACATGCACTTTTCTTAGTTTATGAAATGTGATGGAACCATGCTGTATAAAATATGGATTATGAAATAAATATAAAATTATCTTGAGGGACAAATAATGATCTCAAAAATAGATAATGCATGACAGGGCTAGTCTAGGCCAAAGATGTTAGTCTTGCCATCAGTTCTAGGATTGTCTGGGTGATAGGACGAACTTTATTTTTTTCTTTCATCCCTAGTTTTAAAGGTGCTTTATGGATAATAAGAAAGCCGCAGTCTATTTAGTTAACTACTGAGATGTACTAAGATGGCACCAAGTGTGAGAAAATTATAGAATGCTCTGGAGTCTGAAACCTGCTGGGACAGGTAAGTCCAAGGTCTGTGGGCTGTTGGAATTGTTCCGCTGTGCTTGAAACAAGATTTATTAGATACTCACCTGAGTTTTATTATAATAACGCCAGCTAGTGACCTGAATGAACCTGTGTGCTCATTAAAGGACTTCATCAGTACGATGCTTTCTATTTCTTGTTCAGACTCCTCTGTGATTCCCTCTCCAGCTGTCGGATCCACCTGTTCTACCAGCCTTGTTTCTTATTCAATTATTCTGACATAATTGACAGCCAGATTACCTCACTTGTTCATCAGACTGCTTAGCTCTCAGTTCCCCTTGTCTCCTCTACCTCTGTATCCAGTCCTTGGGCTAAGTTCTGAGGACACAATGTGAATGTGACAGGAGGCCTGACTGCAGAGACAAGACCTTAGAATTCTGGGTACTTTTCAGCAGTACATCATGATAAATAATAATAAAGAGTAGGGCACAAAAGACAGAATGATTTGTTCTTTCTCGTTTGTGAGGGAAGAACTCCTGAAGGAGTTGATTTTGGTGCAGAAGATCGGAGGAATAAGATTACTCAGATTAGGCTGGAGAAAGACTGACCAGGCACAGAGAAACACCCCAGGTTCAGAGCCCCAAAGAGTTCAGTGTGTGAGGAGCAGGGAGTCTAAGGGGAATTCCAAAAGTTCAGGGAAGAAATTGAATGATACATATTCTTTTCTAAGGTTATTTCTTTTTTTCCTTTGAGATAGAGAGCGTGCACTCACGTGTGAGAGAGGCTTCTTCCCCAGGGTCTCATGACACAGTGATCCTCTTCCCCTGGGCCTCCAGCTAGGCAGGCTCTTGGGCACAGGTGCACCTGGCATGTCACAGGTCAGCTGAGGATCTAAACCTGCAGTCAGCCACGTGGCTTCCAGCACTGCAAGTCAGTAACTACTGCCTGTGTTACTGCTGCTGGGCCTTAACCTAGAAGTAAAAAACAGGTTTATTATGGCACACACACACACACACACACAAATATATCATGGGGTTTTTTCATAATACATATTTTTCATGAACTTTAGAATGATTGGAGCAGAGAAATGGTGGGGCAGAGGGAAGAGGAGGCTGAAGGTACATCTTGGTTCCGATTCTCAGGCTATGAATACCATTTCTGGACGTGTGGATTTTATTATCCTGACAGCACTGTAGAATCATCACAGATGAAATAAATACTTAATATAGGTGCAAAGGAAGCAGGGGGAAGTCCAGTGGCTGTTCCAGTAATCCAGGCAGAGCTAAGGTGGCGGCGATGAGAAATGTGAGCAGAGGATGGACTGGACAAACATTTACGAAAAATAATTCATTCCTGATGAGATGGAAAGTGGGAGAGGAGTAGGAGGAAGAAGAAAGATGAGTATTGATTTTTCTAGTTAGAATCATTATCTAAAAGCATCATTAGTAAGATTGGAAAACAACAGAAACAAGTTTGGAGAGAATAGTAAGGTTTTTTGTTTGTTTGTTTGTTTTCTTTTAAATAATTGCTAGAAGGTACCTACACTCACCAGAGAATGGGGGGGGGAAGCACCTCCCCGTAGAGTGTGGTCATACAGCAATCCGTACTCCCTTCTCTTCCATTTCTCCATCCTGTTGGGATTTGGGGCAAGCGCGCACGAGCGTACACACACACACACACACACACGTGCGTTTTATAAGCTACCACAGCCAAGGTTTGAACCACGGTTGGCCATCCAGGACTGTGAGGGACCTTGAGACAGCTAAAAGGAGCAGTTACCTTAGAAAAGGAGCTCCTTTAACCACTGGCTATGGTCCTGGCTCATGAGGTGTTTTTTTTTTTTTTTTTCAGTTTATTTCTTTCATGAGTAAGTGAGAAAGAGAGAAAGGCAGAGCAATATCACCCCCATCAGGGTCCCATGGCTGCAGTTCACCACCTGCCTCAGCCAGTCCTGGATTGGGGCACATACATGGCCAGCTTGCCCAGGGAGGGGTTTGGACGTGAACCCAGAACTTCCCTCATACAGTGTCATCTATTACCGCTGTGCCATGTCTGGCCCCGTGAGTTCAATTTGAAGTGAAACGGGGCTCTCTGTGAGACATTCTTCTGATTGTGAGACAGCTGGGTCTTAAGAGAGAAGTCAGGGCTGGAGACGTACTTGAGAGTGACTGGAACTGATTCTTGTGACCATACTTGAGAGTCTGCGGGGCCAGAGGATTAGCGACTGAGCCAGAAGAAGGGACGATAGAATCAGGAAAGCTAGAGGCAGAAGTGATGATGATATTGAGCCCCGGATTTCTTTCCACAGAGTCCCCCTGATACTGCTAATTGTTTTACAGAGGAGATAGCTAAGGCTTGGTGGTCTAGGGAAGACCTGTCAGGTGTGTTGGTGGTCACAGGCAGCTCAAGTAGAGTGAAGGCTGAATATGGCAGACTGGATTAGGCGGTTAGGTATTCAGTTTGTAGTAAGAAGAGTTCTCAAGTCTCAAACTGGAGTGTCAGGGGGGATAAAGAGTAGGCGCCGAGAAGTGGGGGCACTGCGTGGAGAGAGAATGCGTGTGCATGTTTTCTGTGAAGGAGTATTTTATGTGTGTGATGGTGCCTGGATCTTGTAGTTTGGTTGAGAGTGGTGGAGAGGAAGTTACTAAAAGTAGGAGAAGGAATTATTTAGTGTTATTTTAAAAATATTATTGATTTCATTTTATTAATTATTATTTTGTTTGCTATAGTGCACATGTGTTCACCAGAGAGAGGCACAGAGAGAAGGAAAGTGAGAAAGCAAGCCGCCAGGTCTGGGACTCAAACTCTGATCAGCCTTGTGGGAGTCCAATGCCTTAACCACCATGCCACCTGCCAGCCCCAAAAAGAAGGCATTATTAATGGAGGAAGGGTCCAGAAAAAATAGGGAGTTGAATTTTGGAACACAGACATGCTCAAAAGGGTTGCCTTTAGACTTTCATTCCACGAAAGGGACCGGCGGGGAGGAGGAATGCATGTGACTGTCGATTTATGTGCAAGTAAAGGGTAAAGACATTAAGAAAGTACATTCCTGGTGGTTGGGTGTTCTCAGTAAAGGAGGAAATGAAATCTGCTGGGAGTGAGGGACCTTGAGGAGACAGCTGAAGGAGCAGTTACCTTAGGAAAGGAGGTCATCGATGTCGGAGGAGTAATTGGCATGCATTGTTGAGGGCCCACCTAGAGTTTTGTCAGTGGGGTGAGGTGTCGATGGTGAATTTTCCCCTTGGTTGATGGAGTAATATGAATAACACAAGTTATATTTTAAAATAAAATACACCGGCCCTGCCTGAAACATTACCTTTAGATAGTTATTTAAGGAAGCTTAGGAATCCTTAAGGGGGAGAGGGAGGAAAAGGAGGACACAGGAGAAATGGACTAGACAAGAGGAATTCGAATTTTAGTGCTAGTTCTTCCCTTAGCAAGGGTCGTTTTAGAGAAGTCAGCTGATCTCTAAGGCCTCAGTTTCCCCATCATTCAATGGAGGAAGCTACACTTACTGTCCTCTCAAGTCTCCTGTAGCTCTCAGAACTTCTGTGAGACTCGTTCCTCAGGAGGCAAACTGAGTGGGCAAGAGAGGAAGAGTGGCTAGATTCCTGACATTGATCACTGATGGGTTCTTTGAATCACCACTCCCACACCAGTGCCTTGGAGCAGTTGTCAACAGGAGACCGGGACAGCTGGGCGATCACCACGCATAGGTGTCCGCGATGGTGCCTGCGCCCTGTGGTAGGAGAAGTGGCAACTAGAACGGGGAAGAACAGGTACATGAGGGGCCTTGTACACGGGGTAGGCAGGGTGGATTTGCCATGGCCCTATCCCCGGTGTGCCACAGTTCTCTGCAGAATCACTAGTCACAGATGGTCTGGTCATTTTGTAGGGGAGGTGAGGGGCTTTACATTGATCTGTATGTGTTTCTCTTCTCTGACAGCATTTTTTTTTTCATTGAGCTCATTTTTCCTTTTTAGTTAAATCCATGGCATTGTAGAGAGAACTGAACAGTTGGAGAAGGCTCAGTCCATATTAATGCATCTTATCTTTAGAGTCTTTCCTCCTTCCCACCTCCTTCACGGCACCTTAGTTTTCCTTGTCCGTAGAGAAATCAGAAAGAGTTTGAAGCAATTCAACACTTCTGAGTTAAATAAGTCCTTCCCCTGGGAGGTTTACTCTGCCGTTTTAACTGTCTATGCTTCCTTTTAACAACAGGGATAACATCTTACAGCCCTACAGGTGTGTCTAGCATTACAAGGTGGACCCAGGTCAGGTATGTGACTCTGGAGATTATTGTAATAATTTAACAAGCCTAAGCAGGTGATGGGATACTCTTTAAAAGTTAAGCCTTTAATCTTTCTCTGCTCTTACAGATTTAGGAGAAATCTGGGCATGTCCTTTTTTTCCCCCCATTAAGCTATTACACAACTTAATGCTTGGAAAATTCTTCACAGGAAGAAACAGGGTGTAACAGTTTTTGTGAGACATTTTTAAAAAAATTCATTCTTTTAGCTTAAGTCTGAGAATACTATTCTCACTCTACCCAACTGCTTTCATTGCTTTCTGAAAGTCTTCATTTCTTCACAAAGTTAACTATTCTTCCAAGTGAAACATAGTTTAGAAAAAGTGAAACCACTTAAACTCAAAGCTAAAGTATAGTCTATAAATGTGTTTCTTCCATTTCCTGAGAAACAACAGGAAGGATTTGCTTCCTCAGAATAAACCCAGTAGGGGACTCTCAGAGCAGAGGAGATCAAAGATTCTAGCCTTGTCACACAATGGGAAATTTGTGGTCATTTTTCTAACCTTAGAAACTGGTCTAATACTAGTTTTTGTTTTGTTTGCCCCAGCCCCCACCCCCCCATGAGGCATCAGCTTATGTATATACAATCCAGAAACACACCTCTGAGGCAGGTGCATTGGTGGGTACCTGAACTCCCAGATACCTAGGAGGCTGAGTCAGGATTGCAAGTTGAGGACAGCATGGGCAACATAGCAAGACCTCTCTCTTTAAAAAAAAAAAAGAAGAAGAAGAGGAGGAGGAGGAAGAGAGAAAAGAAGGAAAGGAGAGAGAGAGAGAGAGAAAAAAAAGAATGCACCCTTGATCTATTTTTTAGATATCCTGACCCTTAAAAAAAGTAAAAAGGGAAGAAAGAAAAGAAATGCATGTTTGACTTGTTAGTCCAAATGTTGACTATCTCAGATGTCCAGAAGAATCCATTTCCAAGTTGTGTATAATCAATATAGACATGCTAGCCAAATAGCAATGGGGGAAAAATCCTTTTTGATATTAATGTAGGAAGAATAGAGAAAAACTGGCTGACCTGTATCCACTACAGTTAAAGTTAAACTTACTAGATCAGTAAACTATTCCATAGCTGTGCTCATGGGAGAAGTTAAGCTCATGGCAAAAAGTGACCTGAACCAAAAAAGGAATCATACTGCAGTAATTTTATATGCACACACACACGTAAAGGTAGGAATAAGGACATTTATTAATATTTATCTATTTCCAGAAAGAGGTATGAGAGATGTTTTAATAAAAGGTGGTCGATTTTGTTACGATGGGCAGATTTTTATTTGTGAGATACAGCAAGATGAAGGACAAATATATGCACTTAGTATTCATCTGTTGTTAATGTCAAATATTTTCAGTATTCATCTGTCATTAATGTCAAATATTATGTCATTCTGTCTTCCCCAAGAGGTGCCAAATAGGTCAACATTTTGAAATATCGGACAGTGTTTATATTGAGAAAAAGTCCACATACATTGACAACTTGACAGAATTCTCCATAGTCTAAATTTTTTTCCTGTATTTGTCTTTCCATTAAAGGAAGAAAAGCAGATGCCAAAGCAATATATACCTTATAATCTGTCCACATACGTTGACAACTTGACAGAATTCTCCATTTTCCTGTATTTGTCTTTCCATTAAAGGAAGAAAAGCAGATGCCAAAGCAATATATACCTTATAATCTGAGTTTCTTCTTCAGTCCCTTTGTTTTATTTTATTTAATTTTTTTAAAAAGAGTTTTTGCTATAGGGCACGTGAGCTTGCCAGGGATGGAAAGCAAGAAATCACCCCACAGCGGGCTGGCCGTGCTACAATCCCTCCTCCTCCATTCTCTCAGGATTTTGAGCATTCACACACATGCACCTGGGTGAATTTAAGACACTGGGTCCAGGACTCAAACCATTATTGACCATGTGGGAGTCCAGCAACGTAACCACTGTGCCATCTGCTGATCCCCTTTATTTTTAACTTGACTCTTTACATTTAAAGTATGTCTCTTGCAAACAACATATAGTTAGGTCTTTCTTCCCCCCCATCTACTTGATGTTAATCTAATGTTATCTAATGTTATCTGCTTGATAACATTTTAATTGGTATATTTAGATCACTCATACTTAAAGTGATTGTTGATATAGTTGGATTAAAATCTACCATGTGTGTAACTGCTTCCTTTTGCATTTTCTTTTTTCCTCTTTTTCTGCTTCCTCTGGTTTTAGGTGAAAATTTTATATAATTCTATTTTATCTCCTTTTTTTAACATATCACTTATATTTCCCTTAGGAATTTTTTTTAGCAGTTACCCTCAAGTTTACAATTAATAGCAGTTTCTTAAAGAGGGGAAAAATATATTTGTGTATGTATGTGTATTCATAGAAAAATATTGGTAGGATATAAAACAACACATTAAGAGTAATTTTCTCTAGTTGGTAGGATTATTGATGATTTTTACTTTTTTATAGTTTTTCATATTTGATTTTCAAAAACTGGTGAGCAGACATTACTTTTATAATCAGAAACAATGAAGAAGCTCTTTTCATTTTAAAGGGAAAGAAAGAGGCAAATTGTAGCAAAACAAGCTGGAAAACTTGTATGATTTTAAACTTTATGCCTATGTCTGCTTCCAGCTTGAGATAACTTGTTGTCCCATAAGCACCTGGACTCCACTGGTAGAAAAAGGAAAGGGTTGGCTGCTTTCGCCTTGCACTAGGGAGGTTTTCAACCCCGGTCCTGCATCGGCTCTGCTTTCATAGTGACAATGAAACCTCAGAATGACATGAGATCTGTCTGCTGTGTGGTTTCTGGTTCATACAGACCTCTTTTTCTGCATAATTGAGGTTTTCTTTGCAAGGAATGTCTTTCTGTCTCTTTGTCTTTTAAAAAATAATAGCAGAATAAGAGCCCTCGAAAACCAGTTTTAAAATAGCTTTCCATACAAAACTTGTAATAGTTTTTGGTTTGGAAAGGGTGGAAAGGGAGCAGCAGGTGTAATAACTGTGGTAATAGGCAAAGTGGCTATAACCAAGCTGACAGTAAGGGTCCACCTGGATTCTAGGGAACTTAGCACCCCTTTGTGAAATACTAGAGAAAATTACCATTGTTGTTCTTTCTTACAATAATCGTTAGATCTTCTCAATTTCTTTGGGTTTGCATGTAAACCCAACCCTAGGTAAGATTTAAGATCATGGCAAGGCTTAGTGCAAAGAATTGATTGTTGATTTAAAAAAAAAAATGATGTTAATATTAGTTAACCTCACAGGTATCTTCAAGAAACTCCTAAGTTTTCTAAGTACCAGTTTACTACCCTGTAAAATTTGGACTCTTGTCTTCTGCTGTTTACCAGCAGCAGTAGAGTAAATAAATGAAAGTGACATTTTTTGAGTCTTCTGAAAGAAATCTAACAGCAAATGCCTATTTTCTATACTTCTAGGTAAAAAAAATATTATGAGTATCATTTTAATTTGTCTTACTATTGCAGCAGGGACATTTTATTTAAGATAAAAAATAAAGCAGTAGTCATAGTTTGTTTAAAACTAATGAAATGAAACATTTTGATATAAACAACAATTAGAAATGTATGAAATAAGTAAAAAAAGTTTTTTAAAGAATTATTTATTGAATTTTATTTTTTCATTTTATTTTTAATTTGATCAGAGAGAGACACAGAGAGAGTACAATAGGGAGACAGAGAGAGAGGGGGAACGTGAGAAAGCAAGCCACCAGGTTCAGGACTTGAACTGTGGTCGGCCATGTAGGAGTGTCCAGCATCTTAATCACCATGCCACCTGCTGGTCCCATAAAAAAGAATTCATTCACAATATATTGATTATTGCAACTATGTTAAAATATTAGTAAATTATTGTTATTAAATTTAAATTCTAAATTTTGGAGGGAACATGAAAATATAAACAATTGCTATGTAAAATTTAACAAAGTTTCTGTATAATAGTATGTTTCTTTTTCATCAACCTTACATGTGCTGGGTCGGAGGGAGAGTGAGAAAGCACTTCCCAAGAGAGATGGTCATGCTGTACCTCTCTCTTCTTTTGGGATTTTGGGCACCTACACATGCACCCATGTGTTTTTGAAGCTCCCAAGTTTGAGACCCAAACCATGTGACTGGCCATGTGGGATCTAGCCACCTTGACCACAAGGTGATTGGCTGGCCTTTTTTATATTGATAGTATTTTAATGTTATCTTATAAGCAGTAGAGAGGTCAGTAACCAAGTTTCTGGGAGGCTTACTAAATTTGAAATGTTATTGCTATTTGCAGTATAGATAATATTATTCACTAGATGTGGGCTGTAGGGATAGATGATTTGACTCTTGTTTTTTTTTAAACTCAGTTTTGAATGAGGGACTTGGTAATTGGAGATATCAGTGGAAGAGAACCGATGAATGTTCTAGGGGTCATGACCATCTTCGCCCACTTACCAGCAGTCCCCTGCCTTGACCCTCTACCCTGCTGTCTGTGGGCCCTCCCCTGCTTTTACTCATCCGGCTTTATGCCGTAACATGCTGTCTGCCTTTTTGTTCTTCAGGTACAGCTGTGAAAATTACTTGAGTGAGAAATGGTTTGGGGTTAAGGACTGTGAATAGAGGAAAGAAATAATCCTCTCATTATTTTAAATAAAGGGAA
>NW_006159453.1:3891273-3901521 GCF_000334495.1 Tupaia belangeri chinensis | reverse complement strand
GAGTGCTTTAATAACTACTCTGAGGGAAAGATTGGTAGGCACTAATTTCAACTTCCTTTTCATCCATTTATTTTGTGATGGGGCCTTTATGTTTCCTAATCATTAGCTCTTTGAAAGAAGTAAGAGCTTGTGCTCAGTCTTACACAGAGGCCAGGGCAAGGTCTGGCCACGACAGCAGTGCATTGGCAGGGACAGATTTTCATTCTGTGCTTCCAAGAGGTGATTGTGAATAGTGAAAAGTGAAACATTTTACATGACAAAAATTACTTTGGCAATACCCTGTAAAAATACTGAGCACCTAAATAATACTTACATAATTGCTGAATGAGTATACATGTTAGAAATATTTACATGCAATACAATTTTCTCTGCCTTTTTCAGTGTGTAATTCCAGATGACTAGTTAGTATATTTTGTGGAGCAAAAAGCGATGTTTTTACAACAAGCTCAAAATACTCTTTGCCAAATACTATTCCCACTTTATAGATGGAGCCTAAAAACCAAGTAGTTAATTTGAGTGGAAGGTCACTCGTTAGATGAACCTGTCTTTCCTAAGAAAGTTTTCATCAGTGCTGGGCAGGAAAGTATGCAAATCTCCTGCTTACGGCAGGCTCATATATGCACCATTCAAGATAGTTAAGCTTTTCTGGAAGAAATAAAAACTGCCTTTGTCCCAGAAGGTCATCAGGTTTGTAGCCAGTGAAGTTTCCTATCAAAGCCTTATCAGTAACATTAAAATGGAGAATGACAAATGTTAGACCATTTCAAGGAAAATCTAAAATCAAATATTTTTATAAAACTAGACTTAAAAACTGAGAGTAAAGAGCAGTGGATTAGTCAACTTAAAGAGGATGAAAGGGGACCTTCCATGGTTGGTTATTTCATGGAAGACAATGTATAGCAGGTCTTCAAAAAGTGTATGGAGAAGGCACAGTGTGAAAACTATGCATGAGCCAGCTCTGTGGCCCAGTGGTTCAAGGAGCCAGGTCCCACATGGCTCACCTTGATTCAAGTCCTGGCCCTGGTGGCTTGAAAAACATGCTGGGCACATGCCCTGCATATCCAAAAATCCCAACATGATGGAGAAATTAAAAAGATGGGATTGGGGCCAGCAGTTGGCGTAATGGCTATGTTGCTGGACTCCCATGTAGTTGACCGCGGTTTGAGTCCCGGACCTGGTGGCTTGAACTTACGCTGGGCATGCGTACATGCATGCCCAAGATCCCAAGAGGAGAATGGAGGAGAAGGGATTGTGGGATGGCCATCCCCCGCTGGGGGGTGATTTCTTGCTTTCTGTCATCTGTCTGTCTCTATCTTTCTGGCAAGTGCACATGCCCTATAACAAAAACCTCTAAAAAAAAAAAAAAGATGGGATTGAGGCATTAGCATGCCTCACTGAGGGTGCTTTCTCCCCACCCACCTTTTGTTTCTCTCTGTCTCTCTCTGGCAAGCACATGCACCCTCTTGGCAATGAAAAAAAAAAAAAAAAAAGAAACCAGAAAAAAAAGTCCATATTCAAATACTACCTCTGCCCACGGTCAGCTTTGTGACCCTAAGAAAGTAAGCTAAATTCTCTAAGCCTCAGTTTCCCCCTCTATAAAATGAGAACAGAAGGATGTGAAGTCTCCTGTGGATTTAACAGATGTAAAGCACTCGTAGTTATCCCTATTGACTCTGTGGTTCTGTAGTTTTCTACTTGGTGTACCTTTCTTTCTCTCTGTTCTTCCTTTGTTTCCTGTCCTCCTATTTATTCTTTTAGAGCCTTTAACACTTTTCTCACCTCACAATCCTCTCTTTTCTATGTTTGCCGTGGAGTCTGCCAGCAGTGCCCAGGGATGGCTCGAGCTCCTTTGGTAGCGTCACCATTCATGTCTGAGACCTGGGCAGGTCAGTGAGCAGGTGTTGTCTTCTTGGTATGTACCAAGTGAAGACTGATAAAGTCCAGACGTTGCTACTTCAGCTTTCCCATGAGCTTGGACCATGACATTTTCTGCCCTATAGTTGAGGGCCATGAAAATATCAGATAGTAATTGATATGGATAGAGAAAAATCTTTCTATTTAAGCATTATGAATATAGAAATCCGTGTTGATAATATTTTATTTTATTCCTCTACTTAAATTTCTTTTTTGGGGCCAGATTTCTGATTGCAAATCTTAAATTTGAGAGAAAAGAACAATAGGAGATTCTAGAAGGGTCAGAAGCCTCCATTCTAAGAGAAGCATTTCCACAACTTTGAGGAATAGTTGGCGGTACTAATAAGGCAACATAAAAAATGTATTCGTTACAAGCTATTTGAAGATCTACTTGCTTGGCAGAGTGATACCTTTTAGAAAAGTGATATAATTTCATTAGCACGTTCCTTATTACTAGAAGAAGATGATACTGTTAGAGAAATACAGATGGTTAGGAACCTTTGGGGTCACTCAGTGCAAGGGACTCTTTTTTAAATAATTAAATGGTGAATCAGAGAGGTGAAGTAACTTGTTCCTTAAAACAGAACTCAGATCTTTAAAGAAACAAATTAGGGAGATTTAGTAATCGCAGGGGTTTTTTTGTTGTTGTTTTTGTTTTTTAAATTGCCAGAGGGCATGTGTACTCAGCAGAGAGAGACAGGGGAAAACATGGAGGTTTGGCCACCCGGGGGTGTGGTCACACTGCAGTGCCTTCTCCATTTCGCCTACCCATCAGGGTTCTGGGCATGCATGCACATATGCCCGGCATATTTTTCAAGCTCCTGGAGTCAGGACTCAGAATTGTGGTCAGCCATGTGGGATCTGGCTCTCTTAACCACTAGGCTATGGGGCTAGCCCTGTAATTATTTTCTTTCATTCCAGTGCAGCACCATGAGTGGCGTCTGGACCTGGGAGTCATTTCTTGTGCTCTACCCTGTTCGCTGTTGCTGTTTAAACTAAGGCACTATTGAAAAACTTTCTGTTCTTACTGAGGTTATTTCTTTAGTCTACGTTTGATGATTTTTTTGAGAATTTTGGTGTATTTGGTTGCTGTAGGCAGGAGTAATCTAAATTGGCAAGTATCTGGACAGTTCTCTTATATTTATCACTTTTTTGATCTCTTACTATATGCTGAACATTTATATATATATATCTATATATCTATATATATATATATATGTGTGTGTGAGTGTGTGTTTATATATATATATATATATAAACACACAGCTGTGAAGGTGAGAACGCACACCACAGTCCCTCCTCCTCCATTCTCTTGGGATTTCGGGCATGCACATGCACGTGCCCACGCTTCTCAAGCTGCTGGACCTGGTACTTCAACTGTGCACTTGGCCGTGTGGGATCCAGCTGCCTTAGCCCCTCCTACTTCCTGCCACCTGCTGGCCTAGTGCTGGACATTTTTTATGTTTTTAAGTGCTTTTAGTGAGTTGACTCTAGGAGGTAGGTATAATTACAGGTACTTTGTCAGGTAAGGAAACAACGAGGCTCTGAAAGCCTAAAGGACTTGTTCCAGGTGTATAGCTCCGAACTAGATCCCAGGTGAATTTTCCAGAGCACATATTCATACTTGCTGCCATTCTCTGTGTTTTTTACTCCTCTCACTGCCTTCATTAATGGAGGAATGGGCGTAGTGTTGGAGACCTCACTGTGAGAGATTCTCCAGAGAAAGTTACCTGGCCTGGCTCCTTGGGTCCCAGCAGTGTTTTCCCAGATGAGGTGATGGAAGGCTAGTTTGTCTTTTTTGGTTTGTTATTTCAAAATAAAAATGATCTCTTACATATAACGTAAAACTACATGAATGTATCTTTTAGTTTATATTATAAAGGTAATAAATCCTCATTTAGAGAAATATGAACATGCATAAAAAGAGGGGAAAATTGGAAGTCAGCTTCGTAGCTCCACAGCCAGCTGATACAGAAGGGACGCCAATCTCAGCCGCATCGCTTCCCAGCCTTGTGATGATGTTGGGCAGGTTTTGTAGGCTTTGCATGCTTCAGTTGCCTGTATGTAAAACAAGAGTAAAAATAGCGCCTGTCTCATAGAGTTATGAAGGTTCAGTGGGTTCTTCTTTAGAACAGTACCTAGCACATAAGTAAGTGCAACCCAGGTGTTGATTAAATATTGATAAAAGAAATGATGACCTGTGTAAATAGTCTTCCTGCCCATGGCTCCGAAGGAGTTTGCAGAGGTTTTGCAAACCCAGAAGGCCGACCATGCAGTGCAGTGAGTGGAGAATGGATCGAAACTTGTGGAAACCGAGGCAGAGGAAGTTGGCTTCTGTTTGCCTCTGTAGTCATCCTGGTCACTAGGAATAGTAAAGAAGCTCTGCTGTCACTTTCCTGGTGCTAACCATGGTTATGCTTCTCCTTTTTTTAACTCCTCCCTTTTAGGGCTCTCACGGAAACCAAGCCTGTTTATTTGAAATGTTTCTGTTACAGGCTAGGCCAGACATGAATTTCCTTTCATGTGATATTTTCTGTGGTCTGTGTTAGTTTAGTTCTTCCTTTGTTTTCTTGTGCTTTGGTGTGAAGATGCCCTGTTTATAAAGAAAGCCTTGGTGTCTTTCATGTATAATGCATTCTTAAACTCATTCCAGTTGCCCTGACCCTTTGAGATTTTAAAATTGCTTTGTTCCGGTTTTGAAGCATTTTTGAAATATTAAAAATGTTCGTGAGGAGGTGGGTCATGGGAAAAACTTCCCGGGTTGTTTGTCCTTAGAAAATTGTGAATTTGCATGGAGAGGTTTTATTGGGGGGGGGTGTGTGTCAATTCTGCCAGGTGCATTGGTCACTTGAACTTGAGTTTTCACTTCTTTTGATATTTAAATCTTTATTCTTATGGTATGAAGTGCTGAGAGGGAGTCTCTTAAACCTAATTTGAGCTCTTGCCCATTGTCCCTTCAAAGAAAGGTCTTAAGTAATGCTTGAGTTTGCATGGAAGCACCATGTCAATAGAGAGGATCAAAAGATTTGTCTGTTCTCTGTTTTTGGTCTTTGAACCAAGACTTTGCACAAAGAACACAGACTTGTTTTGAATATCGCCGCCTCTGGGTGTGAGCGATTATGCAAGTCAATAGTATTTTTGTTTTTTGATTAAAAAAAAAACTGTTCATAATAGATGCAGAGGTATGAAATTGCAAGAGAAACAAAATTCTTTTTTCAAACAACTTGTACAAAGCAGTCTTTGAATGCAAGGGGTCCTCAGTTCACAAGGACTTCCTTCTCTACCTTGTGGAAGATGGCACTACCTGTCAGTTACCACTTGAGCATTTCCCATAATACATTCTCCAGCTCCTTCCTCCTGTGAGTTGCTGAGTTGGCTTTGATTCTATCTTGAACTTAAATTCTGACACTTTATCTGCTTCTCTTGAGTCTCTCCAATATGTTGCTCTGGTGCACACCTCCAGTGGTGGCCACCTTTGTGCCTCACCTGGACTACTGCAGCTGCCACCAGCTGCCCTCCTGGGGGCCATTGGATCCAAGTGCTCCCTGCACATTGAAGTCTGCTGGGTTTTTACAAAACAAAAATGCAGTATGCAGTGACTTGATGGAAACTCAAGTGACTTCTGCTTGTCCTCAGAACTCCTTATCAAGGGATTAAAAGTCAGACCCCATAAGACTTCAGGCCCTTGCGTGAGGAAGTCCCTGCTCTGTTCCTTCCCTCTCCCATCCTCCAGGAACACTCAGTTTCAGCCTTACGGAACTTCATTCTGTGCCTCTGTGTGCTAAGCTTTCTTCACCACAGGCTTTGACACAGGGTCTATTTGATGCCAACAACACTTTCTCCTCCTCTGCTACTTCACTTATGACTGGAGTGTCAGTTTTTTCCTTTTGTCTTAAATGCCATATCTTTCTCTTTTTATAATTATTTAATTTTATTCATTATTATTACTTTGTAAAATTTACTATAGGGCACATGTACTTACCAGAGAGAGGCAAAGAGAGAGGAAAAATGAGAAAGTGAGCCTCCAGGTCTGAGACTTGAACCATGATCAGCCATGTGGCAGTCTAGCACCTTAAACACCATGCCACCTGCTGGCCCCAAATGTCATATCTTTCAGGAAGCCCTCTTTAACCCCTAAACTAGATTAGATTAGGACCCCTGCTGTTTCCAAGGCACATCCCCAACATTTTACTTATTGCATTCATTTGTTTTTTTTTCTCATAGATTCCAAGCCTCATGAGGGCATAAATAAAACATGATTTCCTAGTGCTTTAGCCCAGTAGGATCTCAGATTTTTCTGAATGCATGAACATGGTCTAAATCATTCCCATATTATTGCTTAGAGTAATGCTTATAAAAAGCCTCTGAATTAATTCCTTCCCTTTAAAAAGAGCTTTCAGCAAACTACTTTTGTTGACTTCAATGAACTTTGCTTATGTACTAAGTATATACAAACAAAAGATGTATATTATTTACTTTAATGTAGCTTTTAAGCAACTATTAAAACATCTTAAAAAACACCAAAAAATGCAAAAAGTACTGTAAAGCCGTTTTACGTTAAATTATCGATATTAATATGAATGCTCTGTTGCCAAAGCTAAATTACCTGGGTGTTTATTTCTTTTCTTTTCTTTTCTTTTTTTCTTTTTTTCTGCTATAGGATGCGCTCACCAGAAAGACAGAGAGAGACATAGAGACAGAAAGTGAGAAATCACCCCCCAGAGGGGATGGCCATACCGTAGTTCCTTCTCCTCTCAGGATCATGGGCATGCACACACACACACGCCCGGTGTGAGTTTAAGCCACCGGGTGCGGGACTCGAACTGTAGTCGACTACATGGGATTTCAGCAACATAGCCATTATGCTAACTGCTGGTCCCTCTTTTATTTTTTAATGTGAAGTTGCTGCCTTGGGTCCCAGTATATGCTAAATGCATACGAGTCTTTTGACTTCAATAAAGTAATACCCAGAATACTTGTGTGCATAAGTATCTATTCAAAAGCACATTATGGGCTTTCAGGCCTTGCTTACTAGCTCAAGGTTGTCAGACTCCATCAGATCACAGTTCTGCCAGTGAGTACACAGGTTTGTTTGTTTGCTTTGCTTTTTAAAGAATTATTTATTTAAATTTGATTGTTATTACTTAAATTTTGCTATAGGGTGCATATGTTCACCAGAGAGATGGGAGGGGTGGTAGGAGGGAAAGTGAGAAAGCAATTCACCAAGTCTGGGACTTGAACCACCATCGGCCATGTGAGAGTCCAGTGTCTTAATCACCATTCCACCTGCTGGCCCCTTGAATCACAGTTTTACGGATCTGATGACTTCTAATTTTCCTCCTAGAACTGTAAATGTCTTGTTCATTCAAAGGTAAGGTTAGCATTTCAGAGTTCCTAAAGTCAGCATCAAACAGATCTAATTCCACTATTGGTATATCAGGAACATAGCATTTGTTAGTTTAGTTCTTATAGATGTGGAAGATTTTTCAAGTTTTCAGCATGCAGCTAAGTGTCAGCCTGTTAGGTCAACAGATGATGGAAGTGACTCATTCAGACTATTCAAAAACAACTTGAACGTCACTTTTTCTTATTGCTTCCTCTGTCATTTTTGCACTGCTAAGATAAAACCTTTGTTTTGCCCTTCCCTCACAAGTGAAACCATACCTTCATGACATCTGACCTTTGTGTGGTAAGAATGTAGGGGTTACATATCAAGTCTGCCTCTGCCCTTTCCTCATTACCTAACCTGCAGTAGTTCAGAGACGACGTTCCTCCACTGCTAGTTAGTTCATGGTGCCATAAAATCAAAGTCATGTTTGATGAAAGCATCTTCGGCTGCAGATTTATCACGTCATGCCATGAGGACTCATTAATGAGGAAGATGGGGTGGGGGGATGGGGAGGACTGCCACCATGACTGCAAACCTGGGCACTGCAGTGACGGAGCCATTCAGGTGGTCCTGTATATTTTTATGCATACCAGTTTCTTTTAGATTAGCATTGAAATGAAAACACAGAATCAAAAGATTGTTCTGGAAAAGCCACAGACTCTCACATGCACCGGGGGTCCTCCAGAGACCCTATGAGAATACTTGATTGTAGCACTCGTAGCAGACAGTCACAGATACATAGCCAGATCATTGTGTTTCTGGAGTGTTCTGGCTTATGTGGTCCCTTCCTTTCCTCCTCCACCTCTCTCCTGTCCCTGCATCTCACAAAACACTTTTTGACAAGGATGGCAAAGTTTTGTTTTCTGGTGTCACTAGGCCATACAGGCTCTGTGTTGGAGTCTCTCTGTGGCTGTTTCCAGTTACCTGGGTAACCCTGCAACCCTGTTCCCAAGGAGCGGAGAGTACCTGTGAGGAGGAGTGAGCAGTGAGGAGAGCTTGGATGTCAGATCGTGTACTTAACATTAAAAGGAAGAATTGGTGCCACTGTAAATCTCAAAGTTGAAGTTTATTAAGCCAACAAACATAACATCAGGTCTTTAGCCTAAGGTCCCAGCAAGTCACTTATGTTTTTATTTTTTTTCTTTTGGCATGTATATTTTTACATTTAACTACTTTATTGAGGTATAGTTGACATACCATACCATTGGCTCACCTAGAAGATACACTTCAGCAGTGTTTAATGTATTCATGGAGTTGTGAAACCATCACCACAATCCATTTTAGAACGTTGTATCACCCCCCAAGAAAGTCCATATCCATGAGAAGTCATTCCCTGTTCTCCCTAGTCCCACCAGCCCTGGCAAACACTAATCTCTGTAGATTTGCCTGTTCTAGGCATTGAATATAATTAGAGCCATATAACATATGGTCCTTTGTGACTGACTTTCACTGAGCATTGTGTTTTTAAGGTTCTGTCCTGTCATAACCGTATTTACATTTCTTTTTATTGCCAAACAGCATTCCATTGTATAAGATGCCATATCGTTAACGGTGTATCCTTCAGTAATATATTCACGTTGTTGTGGGACAGCTCTCCAGACCTTTCTCATCCTGCAACACTGAAAGTAGATATGTTGCATTTCGTCTCTCCATTCTCATTGGTGGATGGACATTGGTCTGTGTTGCACTTTTGGGCCATGGTGTATGAAGCGCTCAGAACAGTTACAAGCATGTCTTAGGGCAGAAAGCCATTTTCTTTTTCGTGTGTGTGTGTCTAGGAGTGGGGTTGATAGGCCTTTGCTGAACACTGAGGAACTGCCAGGCTGCACCATGTTACATTGCATCAGAAACACGTGAAGGATTCTGTCTCACCGTATTCTGGTTATTATCTTTTTGATTATAGCCATCTCAGAGATGTAAAGTGGCGTCTATCATGGCTTTCCATTTGCGTTGCTCTAATGACTTAGGATGTAGAACATTTTTCCAAGTTAAGATATTTAATTAAAAATTATTCTCAGGCCAGCTGGTTGCATGGCTATATCCCATATGGCTGACTGTGCGATTCAGGTCGCTCGAAGAACACACTGGGTGTCGGGGTGCAGCAGGTGGCGTGCTGGTTAAAGGCCCTGGAACTGTGGTTCAAGTCCCAGACCTAGCAGCTTGCTTTCTTGCTTTCCCTCTCTCTCTCATTCTTGCTCTGTCCCCTCTCTAGTCAAATTTAAAAATAGATAAAGTTAAATAAAGTAATTATTAAAAAGAAGAAGTGCTGCGTGCACATATATGTGTGTTCAAAACTCCAAAAGGAAGAAGAAACGGAAGAAAAGGAATTGCAGTGTGACCATTCCCCATGGAGGGAGGTTTCTTACCTTACCCTCTCCTCTGTCTCTCTCTTATGAGCACTCTTTGACAAATAAAAAAAAGATACGTGTGTGTGTGTGTGTGTGTGTGTGTATGTATGTATTTTTTCTTTTCTGTCTGTCTCTCTCCCTCCCTCCCTCTTTTCTCTCTCTCTCTCCCTCTCTCTCTCTCTCTCTCTCTCTCTCTCTCTCTCTGTCTTCCTTTCCTAGGGCCAACCCCACAGTGCAGTAGTTACATGCTGCATAGGCTCTCACATGACTGACAGCGCTTTGAATCTCAGCCCTGGGGACTTGAAACACATGCTGGGCTCGTACAAATAAGAGCCCCAAATCCTAATGGGATAGAGAAATGGAGGAGAAAGACTTGCTGTGTGATTGCTCCTCACTGAGGGTGTCTTCTCTCTTTCTGGCAAACACATGTGCCTTCTGGAAATTAAAAAAATAAATGAAATAGAATATGTATTTTTTTCTTATAATAAAGTTTTCCTAGATTCTCAGAGTTATAACTTAGGGAGGAAAGTTATCTTTTGTAAATTCTTGAAGGACAGGGGAGAGGCTGTGATCCAAACACCAAGGATTGGAGGATGG
>NW_006159453.1:3871271-3891218 GCF_000334495.1 Tupaia belangeri chinensis | reverse complement strand
GCAGTCTTTCATTTTCAAGAACTCACTGAATGGAATCTTTGTCTCTGATAAGCAAAGGGAGGGAAGGCTGAAGACAGGCCGTTAGAGATTCCCTTTCAGGGTGCTAAATTACCAGTGTAATCAAGCCAAAGAATGGCCTTCAAATTGTGGGGAACACAGAAGCCATCTTTATATTCCCCAGTACCTGGTCTGGTGTTTGGCACAGATTGCTCAGTCTTGGTTTTGAAGAAGAGGTAATCTTATGTGTAGCCAGCACACCCCGTTTAGAACTCTAAAGTGTACGAATTAGAAGCTAAGGATTCCTGCAGGGAACTTTACGAAGTAAAACGTGGTTGCCAAATAAAGCACTGTTTTAAGTTTGTTAAAACTACTGTGCACCCCCAGATTATGCAAATTTCTTCAAAACTATCTGCCTAATATCTCCCATGACTCCTACCACTCCCCACATACACATAGGAAAGA
The DNA here is from genome assembly GCF_000334495.1 of Tupaia belangeri chinensis. Lineage (NCBI taxonomy): Eukaryota > Metazoa > Chordata > Mammalia > Scandentia > Tupaiidae > Tupaia > Tupaia belangeri. The sequence goes on along the minus strand of NW_006159453.1, from coordinate 3,890,756 downwards.
TCATTGTGAGTTCCGTGATGCCAAGGAAGTTTATATGTATAAATATACCTCACCTCATTTCCCCCCAGTTAAGGCAAATCAATTCTTACAGTAGTAAAGAGATCATTGTTGAGTTCTAACTATAATGTATTCCAGGCACGGTGCTAAGCAGCATTCCTTGTGTCATTTCATTGACATAGCAACTCGGCAAGGTTGGTCTTGCTCGTATTCCCATATCACCAAAAAGGAGATTTAGGCTCAGCATGACTGAGTAACTTGCCCAGTATCACACCAGTTATACAGAGGAAGGACAGGAAGATTCTAGGCTTCCAGCCAGTGCTCTCAACCACTGTATTCAGTACAAACACATCTTTCTATCCCTCTTAGTCTTCGCAGATTTGTCGGAACTGGCAAGACATGGGATGAGAACGGTGTGTATAGAGAGATGCACTATTATTTTTGCAGAGATGTTGTGATTGCTGCTGGTGGCAGGTACTGTTGAGTATGGCAGGCCCCCCTCCCCGAGGGGTGTGGCCATACCTGCACCTGAGTGGTTGTTGCAGTCTTGTGCACACCTGTGAAGGCTGGACTTGGTCCTAGAGCCAGCAGAGGATTTCTTGCCTGAGGAGAGACGTGTTTCGATTTTCTTTTCTGTTGCACTGTAACTTGTCACACTGGAGGATGGACTAGGGTGGGGGTAGTGGCAGGTAGTTCAGCTGGAGTTAAAGCCGAGATTGAGGCTGCAGGGAGGAGAGGACCAGTATGAAAGCTGTCCAAGGTGAAGCCATTAGGACTTGGTAACTCGCTTGTGAGAAGAGAGGACTTGAAGATGGTGTCAACAATGCTAGCTTAGGGGGACCAGCAGATGGCCTGGTGGTTAAGGCACTGGACACTCCCACATGGCCTGTTGCAGTTCAAATACCGGACCTGGTGGCTTGCTTTCTCACTTTTCCTCTCTCTCTCTCTCTCTCTCTCTCTCTCTCTCTCTCTCTCTCTCTCTCTCTCTCTCTCTCTCTCTCTCTCTGTGTATCTCTCTCTCTGGTCAAATTAAAATAAATGAATGAATAAGTAAAATTAAATGGATAATTATGAAAAAAAAAAAAAAGAATGCTAGCTTAGGAGACTCAGCCAGGTGCCATTGTTGCCGTGCAGTTGGGTGGGATGTGGAAGTAGAGGCCAGCTATGGACTCAGCCTCAAGGCTCTGTTCTGCTGGCCTGAGAACCCTTGTGATCCTCTCGGAACTTGGGTGCTTTGGTTGACTTAGATGATAAATGAAGTTAAGTTGGTTTTGCCTTTTAGTATTCTAGAACATTGAGGACTGCACTACTTTGTCTCCTAGCTTCAGGTAGTTTTCTAAGGCAAGAAAAAGATTGAAACTCTTCAATATTTTTTGCCAGAGTTTTCCTATGTTGTTGCAAAATTTTTCCTTAAGTAGTTGTAATTGGAAGGGAAACTCAAAAAGCATTTTATCATTGAGGAAGTGAGAGACATTTCACTCACGCTCCTGCCGTCCCAAAGGAATTCAGTCTGAGAATGCAGGTGCTTGCATGTTCTTGCAGTTCCAGCCCGGCTACATGCGTTTTAGCTTTAGGCAAATAGACACTGTAAGAAGTAAGTGACAGCCTGGAGTGAGGTACACTGCCCAAGTCAGCTTAATGATTGTACCGAGGTGGTACATTTTAAGTGAACTAGTAACATTCTGAGCATTTTGTTCTTAGAATATTTAAATTTGGGTAGTTTCTATGGCATACTCCACACTTCCAACCTAGACATAGAATTCAACTTTTCAGTAATTCTGCTTCGAAATTGACTTCTGGGATGAGATAACGGAGTAATATAGAACCGAAGTGGTAGATGGCCGAGGTACTTCCTGTGTTGCTTCCTTCGTGCCTCAAGGTTGCAAAGTTATGTAAGTTGTTTACAGCGAAACGCTAGTGAGGAAAAGGGTTTTTTGCCAGTGCTAGAAGGTACAGACCCCAAGAATGTAATATGATGACTATCTTGGTCTTTCTTGCAGCTGTCTTCTGTTTACACAGTTAAATTATTTTCTGTCTGTCTAAGGTTAAGTGTCACTGTCGTGGATAATATAATGTAGCAAAGTTTGTATTTTTTGCTCTGTTAAAGAAGGTAAGTAGATGATTACCTGAGATCGAATTGGTATTTGGAGCCTCATTAATGATTAATTGAAAACACAGGAATACTCTTCTTATAAGTACCTGTATAAGCAATAGTGTTCTGATATTCAGCGGGTACCTCCTACCCCTTCTAAAAGGGTATATTTACTCTTAGACTTAAAATGTACTTGAATAGAATGCAAAATTTTGATTCTTGGAGTTTTTGTAGTAATACCATCTTAGTATGTAATTACTCTTAAGTCCTAATAATAAGAGAATTCCTTTTTTTTTTTCATTAACACTTTTGTTTCTGTCTACTACTTAAAGGAATACTATTACCTTAATTATTATCTCAAGACTTAATGATTTGTGTCAATCAACTTCATTATAAAACTTCTTGGGGATTTATAACTGGAAAACACTGGCATCTCATATTACCTATACCTACGATTTGGTATAGATGGTAGATAGATTTATTCCAATACATTCCATGATTCTTTACTTTTTGTTTTAATTTTTAATTCCATGAGTGAGAGGGAAAGAGAAAACAGTAGCACCTCCGACAGGGTCCTGGCAGTGACTTGTTTCTATAGAAATGCCCATTGAAAATCTTTGGATTTTATTTTTTTTTGTACTTTTACTATCTATCTGCTTTCGTTCAAAGGCTGTCTTCTGTTGTATTTATCCACTTTGGCTTTTGAAATCTTACAGCTTTTACTTTTACTTGTCATTGGGGTCGCTATATTTCTATTGACCTAGTATTGCTTAGTTCCATGGATAATTTCTTCCTCAGTAACTGATAATCTCTTGCAAAATTTTAAATTTATGTATTACATATCAGAATATTGCTTTCCCAAGAGTATATTGTCTCCAACTTAAATGCAAGTTCTTTAGGGACAAGTGCCACAGATTAAATTATCCACGGATAGCAGCTAGTGTAGTGCTAACTCCACGAGGCTTTCTCAGTAAGTGCTCTTTCAATCGAGTTGCCCTGGGTGCATGAGGGACAGCCTTCTCATCTGAAAGTGGAACATGGAGTGTTCTCTTAGCTGTTTTCAGAAATGTTGCCCACCCATTCCAGGCCAGCTCACTCATTGCCAAGACATAAGCTTTAAAACAGCCCAGGGTGATGGGGCGTAGAAGTACTTAGTTGTTGATATGTTTTTAAATTCTTTATGGTAGCTCATCTGTGGTGGTAACCAGAACTTTGTTCTATTGTTTGTTACAGAGGCAAGACATGAACTAACCCAGTCATGTTCTATACCAAACATATTGCTGTTCTTCCTTGTTCCATGGCTCCTAGCGAATTTTCTTTAAAGATAGCCATAGTCTCAGAAGTAGATCTACTTAATGATGAAGTGTCTGTGCATAGCAGTTCACCTTTCCTCTGGGTTTTATCTGCTTACTTAGTGCAAGTCCATTCCCCCGCAGCGAAGCTGGTATGTTTTGTTATCTTTTCCAACTGCGTCCTTCCCTTAGATGATTGTGCATAACCAGAGCCGCTACCATGGTGCCTTCCTCACTGTACTGTGTAAACAGTAAGTGCTTAGTAATGTATGTTCAGCGTTGATATGAATGGATATTTTAAGAGGTTTAACTATTCCTAGTTTACTAAATTTCCACAGATTTGAAAGGATTGGTGTAGAGTTGAAATAGAATCTTGGAAATTTTAGGTGAGAATAATGGGCAACTCCAGATGAATAAAAACTGGTTTTTAAGCTATATTACCCTCAGGTTGCTAGTCCAGAAATTGTACTTATTTTATCCAGACTGTGAACAGTTGTCTTGTTCTCACCAAAGGCAATTTGTTGAAATGTTCTCAGAAACAGTGTGTACAGGCTTCTGTAATTGTACAGGGGAGAGATCCTAGGGACCCAGGGAACATCGAGATACTGATTCAACCTGTGCTTTTTGCAAAATATTTGACCCCCTCCCCTCTAACTCAACAACCTTTCAAAGCTGTCAACACAAAGTTGCAACATAGGAGAAAGAGCAAGATCAGTTTCTGTGATACAGCCTTTGGGAAGAGGATGCTAGAGAAGAAATATGTTTCAGTGTGCAGTTGCATTTATACCCTTCTTAGGATCTCCTTGTATTTTTGAATGACCTTGAATATTTTGATAAGTTTAGTCCTTACAGAATCATTGAACTACCAAACACTAAAGACAGCTGGAAGTGGTGAAGGAGTAGGTGGGCTTTGAAGGTCATGGGTCCCTTACATGACTTCTCTTTGTACATGGCTCCATGTTTATGTCCCAAAATAGACTTGAGAATAGTGATATGTAACAAGCATATTATGGAATTAATAGAAGAGGGGTGTTAGTATCATGTAAAACAGGACCCTTTTTTTTAAGGTATTTTTTGTCATAGGGTGCATGCACATTCCAGAGAGAGAGACAGAGACAGTGAGAGAGAAAGTGAGATAGCACCCCCAGAGGGGATAGCCATGCCACAGTCCTTTCTTCTCCGTTTTCCTCTCTGGATTTTGGGCACACGTGCACATGTGCCCAGCGTGGTTTTCAAACCTCCAGGTTCGGGACTTGAACCACAGTCAGCCATTTGGGAGTCCATCTATACCAGCTGCTGGCCCCAACAGGACCCTTCTATAAAACTAAAACAAACATTTGAAGAATTATAATATGAAATATATCTTTGTTTCTGCGTGGAATTTGAAAACTATCGTAGTTTAAATGATTGAGTCAAAGTGTTGTCATGGTTCTCACAAACCTAAGTTTCATGGTTGTTAACCAAGCCCAAATATTTTTCTGAAAACAAATTTGTAAGGATAGAGTATCTGCTATATCATAGGGAATTTACAGTGCCCTTTGATGCTGAATGACCTAATCAGTTATTAATCTTTTCTATGGGGAATGTTTTTTTTCCTCATCAGCTGTCTAAAATATTTGGGAAATTATATCTTGTAGGAGTTACCATTCATCAGGAAATGCTTGTTCATAGATGTAAGCCAGACCACATGTAGCAGTAAATGTTATTTATCACTATGGAAACCAAAAATCACAAGTGGGATAGTCTTAAGTATTCCACTTCTTATGGGGATCAGTCATTTCCAGATTTGGTTCAGTGCACTCAAATGTTTATGTGGCATTTATGATCAAACGGTCTGTGAGAATTCTTCTACACACAGCCAAAGACATCATTAAAGGGAAAAACTAGGAGGAAAATTTGCCAGTTTATATAGATGATCAAGGTCCTAAATGTAGACTTCTATATTAAGAGGCAGAAGACTGGGGTTTTAACTTGGGTGCTGCCAAAGTTAATTATATGGTTTTGTACAAGTCTTTTAACCTCTTGAGCCTCAGTTTTCTCATTTAAAGGAGAAATTCATATCTACATGATAAATCTTTTTTCCCTCATTCTTTCAGGAGTAAGAAATTATTGGGTCATCGCAAAAAGTCATGACATGGTTTTCTGTGCAAAAGTGCGTCGTGGCTTTTTCCACGGATCCAATATTGTGTGTGTATGTGTGTTGAGAGAGGTGGGCTACTTGAATGCACCTTATATCAGGAGCAGTAAGGATTATTGTTATACTTGATCACCTAAAAAAAATTCTGAAAACTTGTGTTCAGGGATTAAAGTCAAATGTTGCATTTATCTGTGGCTCCTACCTTTCTTTCTCAAGTGATGTCTTAACAAATGATGGCACATGGGGTCGTGTGGTGAAATATACAGTAATACAGAATGGAGATAGTGAACTTGACTTGTAGCCAAAAGGCGGTTTACAGATTATAGTTTACAGATTATAATTGCTTTTCATAGGAAAAAGTAAGGATAATACCTTACACAGTAATCCAGAGATATTAAGAGGCTGGTGGAAGAGGAAGCTGGCTGAGTCAGTTTGTGAGAATGTTTATTCGTATATCCGTTTAATCCTTAGTTCTACCAGGACTGTGGCATGACTGTCATTTCAGTAGTTCCCATAATGGGGATGTCTCATGTATAGAGTTTGAATCATTCTAATGATTCAGTAGTGATTGTGAGAAGGAAAATGTGACTGTATAGACTTCAGAAAGTTTGTGGAACATGTATATTTTTGGAAATATTCATGTGTTTCAATTTTCTTGCACTAAAATGTACTTTAATTCTATCTCTTTTAAATGAGTACTTTGCAGTCCTTGCAGATGTACTGCTTTGTGGTTGATCTGGTTGTGTGTGGACATGACAACCTGTTACCCATCTTCCTTTCTTTATTTGGTAGATGTTTTTGCCTTAGGGTGTGTGTGTATGCTCATGAGAGAGACAGACAGAGACAGTAGAAGAGAAAGTGAGAAATCACCCCCGCAGGGGAATGACCACACTGCAATCCTTTCTCCTCCACTCTGCTCTCACGATTTTGGGCACGCACGCATATGCCTCCAGCATGAGTTTCAAGAAACCAGTCCCAGGACTTCAACCACGGTCGACTACATGAGAGTTCAGCGATATGATCATTACACCGTCTGCTGGTCTTGGCCAGTGTGTTTTTCATACCACCTGGGCCAGGACTCAAATCCTCATTGGCTTGGGATCTGGCTTTCTCTGCATAAGGCACTTAATTGTTTCTTTGTGGGACCAATGTCATAGTTTTTTGTTTTGTTTTGTTTTGCTTTGTTCTAAGCTTTTTCTCCATAGGGCACATGTACTTGCCAGAGAGAGAGAAAGAGAAAAAGTGAGAAATCACTTTCTTGGGGGTACAGCCATGCTGCTATTCTTCCCTATTCTCTTGGGATTTTGGTCACGTGTGTGCGTGTGTGTGCGCACACATACACACACACACACACACACACACGCCTAGTGTGAATTTCAAGCCACCAGAATATCGAACTGCAGTCAGTTGGCCATATGGAAGTTCCAGTAACCACCATGCCACCTACTGGCCCCCATAAATAGTTTTTGATCATAAATGCCAATGACTTTTTTGTTTAAAGGTTTTCGTCATAGGGCATGTATACTAGCTCTACAGAGACAGAGACAGTGAGAGGGAAAGTGAGAAATCACCCTCCTAGGGAGGATGGCCTCACTGCAACCCCTTCTCCATTCTCCTTGGATTTGGGGCACTCCCTCACACACACCTGGTATGATTTTTAAGCCATCATGTCCAGGACTTAAACCCTGGTTGGCCATATGGGAGTCTAGCACCTTAACCAGCCACCTTCTGGCCCCACCAAATGTTGGTTTTAAAGCTAGAAGCACAATCATGAATGTAACAAAGTCCTTTTTTTTTCTTTTCATAAAGACCATGTAGGAAATGAGCCTGGCAAGCATAGGTTAGATGTCCTGTACTGAATGATGGTGTTAAGAGAAATGAAGATAAGGAGACTGGGCCATGGAATAAGGGGGTGTTGAGTGTTCAAACAAGGCCTTTCATAGACAATAACACTTCCATCTTCTTAAAGGTTTTCTTTGTATCTATATTTCTCCATCCAACACGGTACCTGACACATAGGAGGTAATTACTAAAGCCTGAAGGGCATTTTTATTTATTTAATAAACCCTTACAGAGGACTTATTCTGAGACAAGCAATGTCCCAAGAGCTTTGCAAATATTAATGCATTTGATTTTCACAAGAATTTTTCTATCTAATGTTTTATAAGGAAATTGAGGCACAAAAATGTTGAAGAACTTACACAAGGTCATAGCTAACCATGAATTAATCCACTTATTAAAAAAAAAAGAAAAAATACATAGACTCTTGAAGATTGTGCTACCTCTGGATTCAGGAACACCCAGCAGGGTAGAACTCCACATGGTGGGAGCCTTGTGGGTGGAGCAAGTCAGCCTCTGAATTCCTTAAGAGTTCCCTTCTCTGCTTCCCAGGCCAGGCAGAGGGCTCCTTCCAGGCTGCCTTCCACCTAGAGCTCTTTCTGCTAGAGCAATCTGAACTACGCTATGTGCTTGGACTGGGACTTTCCTGGGACTGCCGAGGTTAAGTGACAGCTTTCTCTCTGTGGTTTGGGGATTCCAGCTACTAGAAGGGAACACACCACCTAACTCTCCATCTCTTCTCCCACCTATTTAAAAGGCAGGCAGTGGTTTTCATACTGGGTCCACCGACCAGCAGGATTAAAGCCCATCATGAGGCTCATGTGCCATGTAGATTCCTGGGCACTGCCTCAGATGCACTAAATCAGTCTCTGCAGAGGGGACACAAACATCTGTATTTTAAGCTTTTTAAGAACAACTGGCTTAGAGGATGTACACAAAGGAGATGGAGGAAGGAAAGAGAGTCACAGAGACAGTTTTCTCTCCACACAGAGCACAGGGAGTGTCTGTCACTCTCCCGCAGTTCTTAGCGGTTAGGGAAGAGCAGTTGTGGGATACTGGGAGATCAAATGTTAAGAGGAAATCCAAGTGAAAACTCCAGAGTCACCTGGAATAAAGGTTGGTCAACTGTGGCCCATAAGACAACCGCCTACTTGTGCAAATAAAGTTTTCTTGGAGCACGGCCACACTCATTTATGTATTGTCCTTGGACACACTGCGCTGCAATGGTAGAGCTGGGTAATTAATACAAATGCCGCACTGCCTGCAATGCCTGATATATTCACTGCATGGCCCTCTACAGAGTGCCCGGCAGCCAGAACCTCCAGTAAACCCTTCTGCAAAGGTAGACATTGTTTCATCTTCTCTGCCAGTGTGGTAGCCACTGGGCACTGTGACAGAATAACTGAAATGTTCATGTTACTTAGTTTTAATCTACTGAATTGTTGAAATTCCATTTAAAATGGCCGCATTTGGCTAGTAGCTATGGTGTTGGATAGCAGGACTAGAGTGAAGGTTTTAGAGTGCCGTTGGCCGTAAAGTCAAGTACTGACTGTGGTCTACGTCAGGCCTCTGGGAAAAGGGAGTCTAGGGGAAGGGACGTGTAGAAAAGGGTACAGTTTGGAAGAAATACAGACACAACTCAGGTTTTTTCTCTTGTGGTTATTACAAGTGACCTGTGTTACGGTGCACCTCTGCCACTTACTCTGCATTTTGACCTTGGTCAAGTTACTTAGCCTCCCACTGCCTAGGTTTTCTCATTTGTGAAACAAGATAATAATGGTATGTGCCTTTTATGGTTTTTAGGAGGTTTAAGCGTTTAAGTGCTTATAAAATGCTTTGCATATAGAACAACTTTTGTGCTTGCTGCTGTAATGATTTCACCTTTTTTGTGTGTGCCCTAGTTGAGGAGAGTAACCCTTGTGTATTTATCCCCCTCTCTTTTTATTTTAATTTTAAGAAAAGTAGATTCTGAACTCCTGGGCAATTTGTCCATTACCCTGGCTAATATAGGCGCTTCCTAATTTGGAGCCAGCTCTGCTTCGTGTCTGGCCATGTAGGTTCATTACGACTCACCCGGTTGCGTCCAGCGTGTGGCACGGGAGATGTGGTACTGCCCGGGCTTCCTGACGGTCCCTGTGAACACGGGTGGAGGGCCAGATTATTTTGTGGAAACGCTTCAAGAATAAGCTTGCCGTATTTCATTAGAAGCAGAACATTTCTTAGTGTTAGTTCTGGTTTCTAAGCAGAAGAAATCCTAGTAAGGCTTGAAAAGAAGTACATTTCTGTTTTATCCTGAGACAAGTCAGAATCTCCTAACATGAGTAAGCTTGGTGTCTTCCCTTTTATAGACGTGTGAGCAGGACCCAGAGATGGGAGTTGCAGTTGTTTGTGTAAGGGACAGCAGTAAAGAGACCAAAAGGTGGAAGGAAAAAAAAAAAAACAACCTCAGAATCATATCGCTATTTTTTGTTTTATTTTTTAAGGTTTTGCCATAGGGTACCTGTGCCAGAAAGAGACAGAGAGGGAACGTGAGAAACCGCACCCCCCAGGGGAAATGACCCAGCACATTCCCTTCCCCACTCTCCTGGGGTTTGGGGCATACATACACACGCTCTGAGCGTGATTTCCAAGCCACCAGGTCTGGGACTCTTAACCATGATTGGCCCTGTGGGAGTCCAATGCCTTAACCATTACATCCCCTGCTATGTGTTTTTTTGTTGGTTTTTGTTTTTTAATTGTGTGGTTGTTAACTTTCTCATCCTCGGTGTTATGTACTAATAATCCTGTGCGGTAGATTTGCTTTGGATTAACAGTATCACTTAAAGACTTTCCAAAAGCCAATGAATGCAGCCTCTCGGAAATGTCCGTTCAGGTTTTCTGAGACCGCAATGATGTCACAATACTTTGTAGCCCCAAGATCTGCTCTGCAAAGCTGGGGCATCAGTGTTAAACAGATACTGTGTGCTGAACAGCTGCTCTCCAAGGCTGCCCTTTTGATCTGGAGACCATGTTACAACACTCCTTGATAAGCGAATAATAGAAAGGAGCTTTGCCTAGATGGCAAAGGCTGTTTTATTATGCAGGTAGTTCGATTCTTTGACATGGCATATTCTGTTTGTTTTGTATTTTCTAGTTCTAGATTGGGCTCGAATGTATCTGGGATGCATTGAACCTGCTGAGTTTTTAATGGACTCATTTTACACCGAGCAGAAAGAATGAGGAAAATGGTCAACTATTAATATCCTCTAGCTTGAAACTATGTCTAGCCAGAAACTTTGGCCATCTGAGAGGATATGGGAGTCTCTGATGTGCCATGGCCCGTGAGGGATTTGGTTGTCTAGTAAGCACAGCTGTTTGGCTGCAGGCTCTGTTTTTCCATGCACATCACTGCACCTCCCTACTGGGTCTCTCCCTGCTGCATTTGCCTTCTAGACTTTTATCTACTCTTAGATTTACTCTTCCAGCACACTTATGTACAGCCCTTCACTCCCATACACATCGCTTCAGCTGAAACAGTAAGCAAGAGAAGCATTTCTCCTGTTATAAATTCATTATTTTTCTTCTTTTGTTTGAACCATAGAGAGAGGATACAGCTTGCAGTAGAGAAGCCGATGGTTCTGATGACCCATTTCCTGGGGGGTATAAACCTTATTCATAGAAATTGCAGAGCTATAGTTAATGAGTAGATGTTGTGAGAAGACTATTTTAAGCTCAACATAAGGAAACATTTGTTGGGAACCAGAGCTGGCCAGTAGTCTGTTGAGAGACCTTAGACATGCTCCATTAGACAATTTGTGAAGAATGTTAAAATGGATAGGAATGGAAAAGAAATTGGTGAGATGCCTTTTATGCTATGTTATTGGATACTTCAGAGATATACAAAGAATATTTTCTTGTTCAATCTGTGATGTGACCTTATTTATAATATTGTGTACAAGGAACTACAAGGTGAATAAGATTAACTTATCAATGTTACATGCTAGTAGATACCTTTGCTCTAGTGATGTATATGGTATAATCATCTTTCTTGCAAATTATTTATTTATTTATTTATTTATTTTGGAGAGGTTTTTGCTATAGGGCGCATGCGCTCGCCAGACAGAAAGAGACAGAGAGATAAAAAGTGAGAAATCACCCCCCGGGGGGATGGCCATGCCACAATCCCTTCTCCTCCATTCTCCTCTCAGGATCTTGGGCACGCATGCACATGCGCCTGGCGTGAGTTTAAGCCACTAAGTCAGGGACTGAACTGCAGTCGACTACGTGGGAGTCCAGCGACATAGCCATTACACTAACTGCTGGTCCCACAAACTATTTTAAAGTTAATGATCAGTTGAGTAAGAATACTATACTTGGTTGTACTCAGCAATGATTTGTTTGGGAGTGATTATTCCCATCACACTCTGCTAGCCTCACAGGGGAATAAAAATATAAATGAGGTGCTTCTTTAGCATTCCAAGTTGGAGAAATAAACATGTCCCTGTTAACCAGAATATAAATGAAGTTACGAGAAGGATTAAGATCAAGGGAACCAGCAGTTAGCGTAATGGCTACGTCACTGGACTCCCACGTAGTCGACCGCGGTTCGTGTCCCGGACCCGGTGGCTTAAAACTCACGCCAGGCGCGTGTGCGTGTGTGCGTGTGTGCCCATGATCCCGAGAGGAGAATGGAGGAGAAGGGATTGCGGCGTGACCATCCCCCCTGGGGGGTGATTTCTCGCTTTCTGTCTCTATGTCTCTCTCTGTCTGTCTGGCAAGCGCATGCGCCCTATAGTGAAAATCTCTCCAAAAAAAAAAAAAAAAAGATCAAATGGCTTGTAAAAATAAATGTCATAGGAACCATTTAATTCTTTCCGGAACTATCTGGAAAGGTGGTGTAGACTGAACTTTGAAAGACAAATGAGATTGGCAGAGGCAAGAAGAAGAATGAACACTTACTGGGTATTCACTAAGTGTGAGGCATCGTTCCTATGTGTTTGCACAGGTCTGTGAGGTCTGTCCTGCTTTCGTTTCACAGATGAGGAAGCTGGTTAGAACTGAGGAGGGAATTTGGTTTGCATATGTTAGGGAGGGAATGTTGAGTACTCTAATAGAGCTGAATGTGGGGTTTGTGGTATGGGGACCTGGATAAGAGATAGGAAAGGTGGATTGGGGTCAAATAATCTAATCCAAATGACATAGTTGGCGTTCCAGAGTCACTTCTAGGCCCTTCGGAAGCGGAGTGTTTAATGCAAACTGCATTGGCTTTGGAGTGAGGAGCTTTGGAGTCCAGTGCTAGACTGTCACACTGTGAAATCTCATTAGGTCTGACATTAACATAAACCAGAAGGAACACCAGACTAGTGTTGTGTTGTCGGAAAAGTTATGACACAGTTTTGCATGGAAAAACATAGAAAAAATATTTTTCCAACAACCCAATACTTAGGAAACCTAGGTTTGATTGTTTGGTTTTGGGTTTGTTTTGGTTTTATTTGTTGTTTACTTGCTGGGTGTCCTACAGAGATTCTGTCTCTTGATCCATAAATTAAAGGAATAATAAAGCGGCATTAAGAACATGTGAACATTTCATGTATGGTGCTATAGGAAGGACTTCATAAATATTGAATGAATCTAAATCAGAAAAGAAGATTTTTTTTTTGAGAGGTTTTATTTATTTATTTATTTATTTATTTATTTATTTTTTATTTTGGCTGTAGGGTGCATGCGCTTGCCAGAAAGACAGAGAGACAGAGAGACAGAAAGGGAGAAATCACCCCCCCAGGGGGGATGGCCACACCACAATCCCTTCTCCTCCATTCTCCTCTCAGGATCTTGGGCACACACATACATGCGCCCGGCATGAATTTAAGACGCCGGGTCCGGGACTTGAACCGCGGTTGACTACATGGGAGTCCAGTGACATAGCCATTTCACTAACTGCTGGTCCCCAGAAAAGAACATTTAAAGCAGCATTCTTGCCCAGCCAGCCAGATTACACACACACACACACACACACACACACACACACACACACACGTATGCAGGCACACACAGCACAGAGTAAACTCTCCATATCCACAGGTTCCACATCCACCTATTAAGCCAACCATTGATCAAAAATGTTAAATTGTTGCTGGTGTGAACTGGATGTGAACTGCAGGTCAGGCCTATGATGATCTGGTAGTGTAACTCGTGTAGAGACTCTTTTCCTCTGATTGCCATTATTTCGTAAACTATACAGTACAGCAACTGTGTGCATAGCATTGAATTGTATTACATATTTTAAGTATTCTAGAAGTGATTTTAACTTCAAGGCGTCTGGGAAGGTGTACGAAGGTTATGAGCCAATACTGCACCATTTTTATCTAGAACACTTGAGCATCAGCAGATTTTGCTATCTTATGTGTGGAGGTTGATCCTGGACAATAAGGCATGTTGTATTTCCTCTTTTTTAAAAAAAATTTAAACAGGGTCTCACTATATCCTCCTGTTCTAGCCTCCCAAGTAGCCGGAACTGCAGGAGTGTGCCACTGCCCAGCTTGGCTCTTCCCTTCCTGTCCCCTTCTAGCCTTCTGGAGTGGGCACCTCCTTTCTTCTCACTAGGCCTATTGCAGTAGTCTCTGAACTGATCTCTGCACTGCTATCCTGAATGTAGAGTGTCAAGTGAAAAACCAGGTTCTTACCCGCTGGCCCTCACTGTTCCAGCATTAATCTCTTCTCAGCTGCCTGTCTCATTTCCAGCTCCCTCTCTGTCCCTAATCCTTCTAGTCCAAACTGATTTCTCCTGCTTTCATTGCTCTTTACAACTCCAGACATTTTTCATTCAGTCGTCTATTCAGCCGGGGTTTATTGAGCACCCGATAAGTGTCACAGACTCTACTGGGACACACCCAATCATTCTACTGACCTAGCGTTATTTATAGGTGTATACATATTATCAGCACTTTGAGACCATAAGTTCCCTAAGGACTAGATTCTGTGTGTACACATTTGTACATAGCTTCAAACACCTTTTCATTAGCGACATCTAAACATATACTACATAAATGGCTAAACTCATGTTTGTTTCACACAGTCTTTTCAACTTCATGTATACAATTCTAGATGTACTATGGAATTTTTAGACACACTCAATGTTTGCATTTGTGAAATGAGTAAACTTTTCTTTAAAATTAAAGCATCATAGTCATTAAAAGAGATAGGTATTCTTTGGAATAACAGTACAAAAAAAAGTGGTATTAGTAGGTATTTTATATGTAATTCAGTCTGTGAAAAGAGCTAACATTTTCAGATAGTAAGATGTCTATTACCATCTGTAGATGAATTTTTTGTCACTTTCATAAAAATCTAAACGACTTAGAAATTAAAGTGCAGTTACCAAGTAAAGAATATTGTGAGAAATTAAAGAGGAAGTTAGGAATGAGTGGGGACTTGCAGCAGGATATGGATTCAGGTCTTAAGAGACTCAGTAGTTCACAAAATAGTGCAGCTGAGCCATTTTGGATTAATGCGTGTGTGTCTAGGTTGTATTTTGATTTTAAATTTGAATTACCCATTTAAGTTATAAAAGCATTATGATACATTTTAGGAAATGGTGAAAGAAAAATAACCTTAAACAATCACTGTTAATATCTCGATTTCTTTCCTTTCTGTTTCTAAAAGTGTAGTTCGAGTTGCAGTACACAGAACGTTTGAGAGACTGCATGTTTTTGCATACTGTTAGGCTATGCTATGATACTCCACTGAGAGGGTACCCCGTCATTGAACTGTGGCTGGACACTCAGCTTGCCTGCGGTGCTTTCCTGTTACACCCAAAGCTGTCACCTGAAATGCCCATCATTGTGTGCCTGGAGCTCTTCCTGGGCTTTAGCTTATTTCCTTAAGTCAGATTTTCAAAGCGGTCATTCTTCCCATTTAAAAAATAACAGTGGAACCATTTGATAAAATAATTTTCTCAAAATGTAATCCTTGTTTTTCTCTCTATTTGCCCCCTCTTTGGACAGTTAATGAAGAAATGACATCATCAGTTTATCCAAACAGTTGTTTGAATGTATTACACTGATCACAGCTTGAGTGATTTGGAAAAAATAATTTTATGCCTTTGTCCACCAAGTGAATTTAGCATCCGAATGATTATGAAAAAAATCTTGAACACATTCTTGCCACGCATCTCACCAAATCATGTTTTATGCTCAGTACAAATGTTTTTGTGATTTGGTAAGTGGCAAGTGTATGTGTAATCCGTTGCATCAGGATGTCTGGAGATGCATTCCCCTTGTTGGAGGTGACCACCTGCAGTGCTTCCTAGCAGCCCCAGCTCTGACGAAGAACTGTGGAAAGGAAACACAGTGTGGGTATGAAGCTGGAAGGCTAAAAGGGAAGTGGAAAATCTGTGGAAATTCTCCTTCAATTGTGGTTTTGTATTTGGGTTTTTTTGAAGGGAATGGGAAGGGGTTGAAATACAAAGGCTTTCTAGCTAAGGGTAACGAAATTTCCAGAGACAATGTATAAAATAGTCATCTAGGAAAAGAGAAGCGTAGTGGACTAGGGAAAATATACTAGGACTGCCAGGCTGAGCAATGATCAAAATATATTTTTTTAAATATTAGGTTTTTTTTTTTAATTATTCATTTAATTTTAGTTAGCATTATTCTTCAGTTAGAGCAGAAAGCAAGCCACCAGGTCTGGGACTCAAACCGCCGTTGGCCATGTGGGAGTCCAACGCCTTAACTACCACACACCCCCTGCCGGCCCTGATCATAAACTTTAAACGGTGATTGTCTGCTAGCATGATGAGTGCTTTCCTCTAGCCATGTTCAACAGCCTGCATACAGGTGCAGAGTTGGCAGGGTTTGGCTTTAACAAAATGATGGTTTTCCAGATGAGTAAGACAAAGAAAAGAGGAGGCAAGGGGAGCTGCAGTGGAGGAGAAGGCAGTATTTATAATAATATCAAATGCAAAGAGGATCTAGGAGGGCTGAGGAATGTGAAAACCTGTAGGATAGGTAGAATTTGGCCTCAGTGGGATTAGCAAATCATTAGAGGAAGGGATTTCGACAATTTAGAGTTTAAGAAATGTTTAAAAGATGAATTGAAATTTATTTATCTATTTATGTATTTCTTTGTTTGGATTAATCTATTTCTGAAGAGAGAGAGAAAGAACCTCAACAGGTCTTGATGAACTGATCTATCTCTAGCCTTGAGCCAGCCTGGATCATGGGCAAGTGCTTGCCCGGTGTGCTCAGGGAGGTCTCTGGACTTGAGCCAGGATTCTTCTGTGTGACACTGCCTTGCAGAGAGTTGCATTTTATTGCTGTATCACCATCTTGCCTCCATAAGTAGAACTTTCTAATTGACAAGATGCGAGAAGTCAGGGATGAGGCTCAGGCTTAAGCTTGGGTGGATCTGATGAAGGTGGTTTTCAAGCTCAGGTTTTCACAGTGCCAGGTGGGTCAGAGTATCAGGAAGTGAGGAGTAGAGGGGACTGTGGTATACTGAAAGGTCCTTCTGAAAGGCTGCTTAGCCGTGCTTGTTATTACCACGGGGTTTGTGGATGTCAGGCTCCTAGATCTTCAAGTATTTTAAAAGAGCATCAGGATTTTAGAATGCAATTTCCCAATGTATAAACGCTGACTTTTTAATTTTTTTTTTTTAAAGTGAACACAGTGGCAAATTGGGTTTAGATTCCAGATCACCACTTTTCCCCTTGAGGACATTTTTTTTCCCCGTCAGGGAAATAAGATTTATCTACATGAAGCTTTGTAACTCACTTTTGATAAACAATTTGAAGCCTCACAAGATGATGGAAAACCATGTACCAAGCTGTGTCGTCCAGACCCCAGACACTGGAGCAGCAGCTCTGGAAGGGGCACGTGGGAGGGTTACAGGTGACCAGCCTGTCAGTCTCTCAGCACGACCATGAATTCTTGGTGGTTTCCATCCCATTCACCTTGACCAGTTTCATTAAACTTGCTTTTTAACTTCTGCTTTTCACTTCCAAATTGACAGCTGAGTAAGGGGTCTCTGGTCTCATGACACAGAGGGGAAGAGGCAGGCATATCCATGTTGTCGTGGTAGTATATTCTTTTTTCCATTCGTTCATTCATTTATTTTAGTAGTCTAATAACTGCTACATGCCATACACTGAATTTACTGTTGGGAATTATTATTTAAGAATTAATTAATTAATTAATCATTTTAATTTGACCAGAGAGAAACAGGGTGAGAGAGAGAAAGAAAGCAAGCCACCAGGTCTGGGACTCAAACTATGGTTGACCATGTGGAGGTCCTGGGTCCTTAACTACCACACAGCCTGCCAGCCCCAGGAATTATTAAAAATTTATCATTCCTTAAGTCCACTTAAGGGTCAGCAGAAATTCTGATCCAACAAATGTTCCAAGACTCACCCAGACCCAGATAAGGAAGTAGGCATTTTTCCAAGGCATATTGGTTCCTAGAAGTGAAAAATTCTTTTTGACCCCCAAATTTAGATGGTAAGACAAGACCCATGATAGTAAACTGGTATTATTCTTTGGCTGTTCCATTAAATAGAGCTCGAGAAAGTACATCTTAATAAATGCTTATAGTTTGTGTTAATATTTTCCATCTTAGTTCTTACATTATTGTGTGCCTACTCAGTTTTGTTATCATTCACCCAGATAATAGTTATGTTTTTCTTTCTTTATAATTCAGTAAAAAATTCCATTTTTTTCCTAAATAAAAATGGTGAATTCTTAACAAAAAAACAAAAAGATAAGCAGAGAAGTTATAATGCCATTAGGTTTATTCTATAACTGACATATCCTGAATTCTGTGAGTCCATAGAAGATAAGAACTCTGGGTAATGTTAAAGAAAGGGGCTCATTTCCTTTCCCAATCTGCTTGGGAAAAGAAAAGCCACAGTACCTCCAGAAGCACATCCCACACTTTGAATTTTTCACTTTTGAACATTTGTATAGACTCTGTTTCTAGCAGACCACTGGGACCCAAATGCTTGAAAATATGTTGGTTGAATTAATGAATGCATAACCATTGCAAGTGAGAAATTGTTGCTGCCGTGGAGAGTGGTTCTGTTAGGAGTGACGTCTGAGCAGGCCTGGGAGAGGAGGGGGCCGTTCCATGTGAGAAGTGAGGAGGCTGCCGGCCAAGCCGGGTGGATGCATGAGCCACTCATGCAGCCCAGGAAACCGCACGGAGTTCTGTTTGGTGATGAGCCTAGGGCATCTCAGGAAACATGGAGAGAGGAGGGGAGCAGATAAAATGGATGGGGCTTTGACTGCCAGTCAGCAAATTCAGACTACTCAGCAGGTAGTAGAGTTTTTCAAGGGATATTCCAGAGGCTACTTTCAGAAACTACTTTTAAAAGCAACGTGGTGGGGTTGCAGGATAAAAATAGCATATTCTTTTTTAGAATGAAGGGTGACCCCAGCAGGCCTGGAGGCTAGGGGAAGGAACCACTGGGGTTTTCTGATGGTGCAAGGTCGCTGTTGATACAGTGACAGAGGAGAACAGCTCGCCTTTTGGAGGGGCCTGTCAGCTCAGGCACAGGACACCATCAGCAAAGCCCGCGCTGGAGACAGTTGCCATACTGCAGCCAGCCGGCCTTTGGGGCTGCTCTTAGGATGGCTAATCGTGGCGTTTCACCCAGCTGAGGAACAAGAAAGCAAACCAAGAAGAGGCTAAAGATAGACCCCTGGAGTGCTCCACATCTGTCAAGTTGTCCAAGCAGCGTAATGGGAATATTTAAGATTGGGCAGAAGATGCAGAACTCGGAGGGGTAATTACCTGCTCTGTAAAAGAATCCTTCATATCCTGCTCAGCACTAGCAGTCTGAATCTGTCTGTGGAGACACTGGGACTTTAGAAAAGCTGGATGTTGGAACCACCAGATGACATAATGGTTACGTCGCTGGGCTCCCATGTAGTTAACTGCAGTTCAAGTCCTGGACCTGGCAACTTGGAACTCATTCCAGGCATGTGTGCCTGCATGCCCCAAATCCCAAAAGGAGCCTGGAGGAGAAGGGATTATGGCTTGGCCATCCCCCCTGGGGAGTGATTTCTTGCTTTCTGTCTCTCTGTCTCTCCAGAGAGCACAAGCACCCTATAGCAAAAAAAAAAAAAAAAAAACAAAAAAAAAAAAAACTTCCTGTT
>NW_006159453.1:3861365-3870797 GCF_000334495.1 Tupaia belangeri chinensis | reverse complement strand
CTCTGTCTGCACGAGGAGCACAAACCCCCAAAAGAAAAAAAAAAAAAAAAAAAAAAAAAAAAAAAAAAACCTCTCTGTTAAAAAATAAAAGAAGAAGGAAAAAGAAAGAAAGAAAAGCGGGACATTTCCTGAAAGCCCAGACAGCTACCTGCTGTCAGTATCCAGCTCAGGTAGGGCATCTGGTCCTGAGAGAATGGGGTAATTTGATCCACGGCTTGTTCCTCATTCTTACAGAGAGTTGTGGGCAAAGTTTATAGGAAAGCAAATGAGCTAGTTTAGAGTGTTTCGGGTTAACCTCGTTTCCCTTCCTCGCTGCTGAAGAAAGTAGGGCACATCACTGAACGGCATCTGGCGGAGCTGGGGCTGCAGCCTGTACCTCAGCTTGCAGATGGGCTTTCTGCAAGTATCCCAAACGCGGAACACAGATTCTTTGTTTGTTCTATATATCTTCGTAGAAAGGAAAATGATCTCACAGTAAGCCTTTGGGTGGGCTGTCGACGAGGTAGACTGTGTGTGTAATGGAGCCTTTTCTATTTCCTGGCATTAGTCACTGAAGGAAAACACCCACATAATAATAAAAATAATACCTAACATCTGTTCAGCATTTGAGCACTCTCAAGTGCCACGTATCTTCACATCCAGTGTCAGAAATCATATATATTATATTCCAGCTAATCAGAGTAAAAAAGGGAGGTAGCAGGCATTTAGGGGATGCATTTATTTAGGGGAGGGCTTGGGAGGACAGGGAGGAGCGGGCTGCTTGTTTTTTCAAGCCCTGACACTGCGGAAGCAATGGCATGGATAAGAGCCATGGAGTTCGCAAGGCCTGTCACCTGGGTGACCTTCAGCGTAGTGCTTCGTGGCTCTAAGACCCTGCTTTCTCATTGCACACTGGAATGGGAATTCCTCTCCAAGTTGATTTAATGATGGAAAGTAATTAGCCTTGTCAAACTTCTTAGATACAGCCTGAATCAGAGAAGTGCACATTTTTAATTGTCAGAGGGCGCATGTAGCCATGTGAGAGACAGAGGGAGGAGAACTCTCTCTCCCGCCATGGGGCATGGTCATGCTGCAATCCTTTTTCTTCCATGTCAGCATCCCATCAGGATTTAGGGCAGGCACAGACACACAGTGTGTTTTTCTTTTTTTAATTTTTCTTTTAATTGACCAAGGGCATGTCCACTTGCCAGAGAGAGAGAGAGAGAGAAAGAAGAAATTACTTCTCAATGGAGCAGGGTCATACTGCAATCCCTTGTCCCACATTTCTCTGTCCTGTCAAGTTTTGGAGCTCACATGCATGCACACATGTCTGGCTTGTTTTCAAGCCACTAGGGCTGGGATTTGAACCATAGTTGGCCATGTGAGTTTCTGTTTTCTATGCACAACTCTTAACTGGGTTGCTACAGGGTTAGCCCAATAACTGGTCATTGGTAAAACAATCCACTTGTTTACTTACTCTTTGATCTTGGCATCAGCGACCTTTGTCCACCAGACCCAGGCTCTCACAGTTCTCATCTCCATTTCTCCTTAGGAGACATTGCATTTGCTCTTCTGTCCTAGTCTCGCTGACGCCATGCTTGGCCATACTTGGCCAGATTATGGAATCCACTTCCTGCCCATTGAGTGTCCCATTCTCCTGTCTCGCTCCATCCCTACCAGGTCTTTCCCAGCTCAGGGTATGGTTACACCTTCTAAAGCTGTTTTATGGTCTTGTGTATGAGCTCACGCTTTCTACCAATAAAATGAAACTCCCTTCAGAATTGGGTGTCCTCTGAAATCTGGCTCAATCTTTGACTTTCTTTTTTAGGACCACTCCTTAGTGTGAATGCTTTGTTCCAGTCACACGAGGCACCTCAGCCTTCGGGATGTGGAAAACGGTCCTTCCTGTGTGCGTCTGTTCATGCTGCTCTTCCTGCCTGAGATGCTGCCTATAGCATCATTCATATTTTAAAATATGCCTGTACAATAAGTCATGGAAGAAATGCGAGGCCCGAGGAACACATCTTCCTTCCAAAACGCTATGAGGAAATCCATGTCTTGCACATATCCTTCTTCATCCCATTGTATTTGTCTTGATCATTACTTTTCCAACAGTGTTGGAATACTTTAACTTCACAATGCTATCATCCATCCTAGTAAGGATAGTCCCAGAGTATTTATCTGCCTGGAGGAAGACGTGTTTAAGTTAGGGGGTTTGGGAAGGGCAAAAAGGCAATAGTAAGTTTCCTGTGTAGGCACATCAAGAAGCATTTTTCCAGACCCATCAGGGAATCCTTATTGTGATGTGGCTGGTCTCTCCTTCACTCTGTTCACTTGGGTGGAGTACACGGATTATGCCGGGCCATGAGTGAGGATCGGGTGCAGAGCGCCGTGTAGGGCCAAGTGCTCTTCTGTCTGCCTCGGGCATAGGAAACCTTGTGGGCTGTGGAGGCAGAATAGTGAAAAGTCATCCTGAACCCATGCCCAGCTTTCCTTGGCCTGGGTTGGCTCCAGCCGTAATGCGATGTTTCTTGGACTGTGTACAAATGCTATTTTGCTTAGTCTTCACAATGTGAAACTATTCTGATTCGTTGCAAAACTTCATCTCACTGACCTGCATTTTTCCTTCTATCCCATTATCTTTATCTCCATAAAGAAAAATTGGGTGAAGGGAGGGAGAGGACTAATAATGAGAGAATGTGTTTCTCGTCACACTTCATCTATGACAAATTTCACTGATCGAAATGCTCTTCCACTTTCTAGACGTCATCCATGGCAGTTAGGAGGGATGTTGTATCCTAACAGCTCTCTTCTCTCCAGTTCTTGAGTCTCTGAAGAATGGGAGAGACTCTGAAGGCAGAGAGGTGCTCTTCTCAAGAGGCCCAGGCAGGAGTAGTAATAGGTGCCTAAGAGCTAGCATTCCACTTAGGATTTTCTTTTTCTTCCAGATTTCTTCTTAGAAGGTGAAGTAGTGGAAGGCTTTGGCAGCTCCTGTAGTTCAGCTCACTCAGTTAAATTTCTCCTCCTTCAATAAAGTGAGTGCTCATTAAACCACAGTAGTAGCAATGTCTCTTTTTCTAACAGCACTTGATTATACAGACATCTTTTTTGAAACTTTAGAGCACTTAGTAATAAGCAAAATAGGGTGGGAGAGAGGAAACATTTTCTCTAGTTTTTAAGCTCAAAACATATGGTATATTCACAGTCCATAAGTTGACAGTAACACAGCCTGTTTAGAACAAGGGGAATATGCTTATGAGGTTAGCCAGGTCAGATACAGAATGCCTGTGGGGTATGATAACTTCATTATAAAATGAAAACCACACATTCATTCATAGGAGAGAGTGGAGGGAAGTGACGGATGTGTTAACAGTTGGTCAGAAAACTATCTGATCTGTTGTTGTTCCCTTTCCTTCTTTGTGTCTAATCGCCACATTTTCTTTGTTGAGTGTTAACTAACTTTATAATCGGAGTCACTTTAAAAGGGGCAGTTTTTAAAACGTGATGCCAAATCATGATGGGTGTATGCTGATTTGAAGTCTTCTAGATTTAGCA
Source organism: Tupaia belangeri chinensis (assembly GCF_000334495.1). Lineage (NCBI taxonomy): Eukaryota > Metazoa > Chordata > Mammalia > Scandentia > Tupaiidae > Tupaia > Tupaia belangeri. Next base: position 3,867,263 of record NW_006159453.1, on the reverse strand, counting down.
GCTGTTAAGTCAGTTTCACTCTGATCTGTATCCTCAATTTTTTTGAATCCAATTATTAAACTGCTAATCTAACCTGTTATTTGGGCCCAACTTTGAACCTGAAGAGGTATTTTATTGCTATTCTCTTTCTCTGCCATTTGCTATATCCTCTTAAGCTTTGTGAAATCAAAACCAGTCTTGGTGGTGCAAGTGGCAGGGGCCACCATTGTGGATACGGGAGCCACATGGGAATTCCAGGCTCAGATCTTGGTTCAGAACATGCCAGGTGCATCCATGTGCCTGGGATCCTGGCTTGCTGGGAGTGTGGAGGGGGAAGATCATGGCATGGTGAGGCCCTGTTGGGGGTACCTGTCTTTTTCCTTTTTCTCCCTATCCTTCTCTTAAAAAAAAAAAAAAAAAAAAAAACAGTTAGACTTTGAGGAGAGGGAGAAACTTTTTCTGCAACAATATTATGGATTTCAGTGTAGGACAGGACAGAGAGCCCTGTGGCATGGCACTGAAAGCTTCCCATTTGCTGGCCTAGATGAACATTTCGGGCCCTCAGTTATCACCTACTTATTCTTATTTTCTTTGTAATGTTAGCAGAACTCACTTATCTAGTTTCCTGGCTAATACAGATTAGGAGGCAACTAGTTTCCTGGCTAATACAGATTTCTTAGAGATGGGTGGACTGACCATAGTCTGAGAGTATGATATGATCCCTCAGAAGGAGACATGAAAGATGTGAAGGGACACATGGGGATGCACAACATTGTGCACTTGTCAAAACCCATACAACTTGGGACCAGCACTTAGTGTAATGGCTATGTCGCTGTACTCCCATGTAGTCAACCATGGTTCAAGTCTTGGACCTGGCAGCTTAAACTCACTCCGGGCGCATGTGCGTGTGTGCTCAAGATCCGGAGAGGAGAATGGAGGAGAAGGGATTGCAGCGTGGCCATCCCCCCTGAGGGGGTGATTTCTCCCTTCCTGTCTCTGTCTGTCTCTGTCTGTCTGGCGAGCGCATGCGCCCTATAGCAAAAACCTCTCAAAAAAAAAAAAAAAACCATACAACTTCATAGCTCACAGACTGAACGCTAATGTATGCCAATTGTGTAAGATGTGTTAGTATTTCATTCTGATAGGGTGTGATGAGAATGACACTTTAACTCTGGGGGCATCCTCTCTAAAATCCCTCATTCCAGGCTAATCATGAAAAAACTTGAAACGAATTTCAGCTGAGGGTCATTCCACAAATATCTGACTGGTACTCCTCAAAACTGTCAAGTCCATCAAAAAGAAAGTAAGTCTAGGGAACTGTCACAGCCAAGAGGAGCCTTAGGAGACAAGACCAACAATGTAATGTGGGATCCTGGAGCAGAAGAGTAGGTAAGAAGCAAGGAAATCTGCAAGAAGCGTGGACTTCAGTGAATAATAATGTGGGTCTGTTGATTATTAGTGACCGATGTGCCATATTAATGTATGATAGTAATAATATCTGCGTCTAGGGTGTATTGTGACTCATGGTAGTAGCTTCGCAGCATTTCTGTAAGTAGGTTTCTAAAGTGCTTATTAAAGAAATAAAATCAAAGACTCCAGGACTGCAAAGTCATCACAGGACAGGGCTGTACCACATCCAGGAACCGGGGGACCTCCTTGTTACAAAACTGTGTTGATGGATATTCTTGATAGCGGGGCTGAGTCGTCCAGAGCAGGTTTGCTGTAGCCTGAGTACAGCTCTCATCAGTTCTCACCAGTTTCCTCCTTAGAGCCAGCCTTGCCAGTATTGATAGCCTCAGGCTCTGTGTCCTCTCTCATCCATCCAGTCTTCTTGCATATACAGTTTGGCCTAGGAGTCCCGATATTAAAGAGTCAGGGCTGGGGGCCAGCAAATGGCATAATGGTTATGTTACTGGACTGACGCATGGTCAACTGCAGTTCAAATCCCAGGCCCAGCAGCTTAAAACAGGCTGGATACAGGCGTACCCAAGATCCTGAGAGGATAATGACGGAGAAGGGATTGTGGTGTGGCCATGCCCACCTGGGTGGTGATTTCTTTCTGGTGAACACATGTGCCCTATAACAAAAAGCTCTCAAAACACAAAGGGCTAAGGGGCTGATTTAGCATCTCCTTAGTCACTTTCTCTCCCAGCATAATCTCTGGTTCCTGGCTCAGGTGCAGCCTGGTTTTTTTTTTTTTTTTTTTTTCCTTTTTCTTTTCTCTTCTTCGTTCCTTTCTTTTTTTGCTGTAGGGTACATGCTCTGAGAGACATGGACAGGGGGAGAGTGAGGGAAAGTGAGAAAGCACCCCCAGGGGAGTGGCCACCCTACAATCTCTAGTCCTCCATTTTCCTTTCAGAATTTTGAGCATGTACACACGTTCTCAAGCCATGGGTCTGTGACTCAAACCACAGAGTTGGCCATGTGCTATCCAAGTACCTGAATCTGCATGCCATCTGCTGGTTCTCTTTTTTTTTTTTTTTTTTTTTTGCCATAGGGCCCATGGTCTCACCAGAGACAGAAGGAAAATGAGAAATCATCCTTTAGGGAGATGGCCATGCAGCAATCTTTTCTCTTCCATTTTTCTTTCTGGGTTTTGGGCATGCACACACGTACAGGCCACTGGGTCTGGGATTCAAACCTGTAGACTTGGTTATACGCGATCCAGCATCTTAACCACCATGCCACCGACTTGGCCCCCTTCATTTATTTTTTAATGTTTGATTTTCAAATATTTTTAAGTTTAAGGAAAAGTCACAGAAATAATACAAGGATTTCTGAAATACTCTCATCCACCTTCGCCTGATATCAATGCCTCACGTACTACAGAACAATTACAGAAACCTAGAAATCAGCATTCGGACCTTAGCTCCCTCCAGTTCGTGATAGGCTCCTCAGTTTTCCATTGACCTTGATGACGCTGACACCTAGGAGCACACTCACTAGTTGTTTTGTGCAGTTTGGGTTTTCTAGTACTGTCTTGGATTGATTGGGGTTTCCCATTTTTGACAAGAATACAGCAGGAGTGACGTGCTCTTCCCAGTTCGTTATCCTAAGACATCATGGTGCCACTGTGGCTTATCGCTGATAACGACTCTGCCCTTGGTTGGGGTGTGTCTGTCGGGCCACTGTGAAAGTAACTGGTTTTCTTTTGTATAAGTATCTCGTGGAAAGATACTTTGAAACTGTGCATGTTTCCCATCACTCATTTGCCCACTCACTTTAGCACCCACTGGTGAGGTTCGCCTGTAATAATTGCCACTGCAGTGTGCCTAATGGTGACGTTTGTATTTGCGTTATTCTTCCTGCACGTAGTCAATTGGAGTTCTGCTCTAAGAAGGAGCCGTCAAGGTGCATTCATTTTCAATAACTACCGCAATAACACTACTGTCTATACTACTAACACTAGTTAGTGCCCAGCCTTGTTAGGTCACTTGCTGAGTGCCCAGCACTGGGCTCCGCTCTTCATTTCTCTTTTTACAATATCCCTGAAGTAGCGCATCCATTCCCTAATCTTTTCTGGAGAACCTTCTCCGGCCTGTGTATGTGTCTGAATGCCTCTGCCTCTGTAACTCGCAGCTTGCCCCCTCTGCCTTGTCCTGCCTACCCCCGGTAATAACTGAGCTCTCTCTCCTCCAGCAGGCCTCCGCAGCTCCTGTTCCACGCATCATGCCCATCATATCATAAGTGCTCAGAAGCTATTCTTGAATGAAATCATTTTTTGTGCCTGTACAACCCTGATTCATTCTCCCAGAACGGGCTTCATTGTTGGGTTTCACAACCTTGTATCAAATCTTTGGGAGCCAAACCCCGTGTTTGCCCTGCATGAAGCTCGCAAGGATAAAAGCAGCCTTTTTCACAGGTGCTGCTGGCGTTAAGACAGGTGTTCTGACCGCCATCTCTGTACTCTTTGCGTTTTTAAATTATGTACCAGTCTTTCAACTGATCGCTATTAAATAGGGATCTTTGTTGGCTTAAGCCTGTTTTTGAACCCATGGAGATCTTTATGATAGCTGATTCAATTCTCCAGCCCATTTCCTGTCCTTTTCAGCTTTGTGCAACTTTAAAAATGTTCACTTTCCAAATAATTGGTAACAGCATGTTATAGGGCAGGACCAAGGTCATCCAGAGACCTATCCATCCACTCTCCACCCCCGGCATTGTCTAACTCTCCGGGTGCACTGGTTCAACCCATAAGAAATCTATAAAAGAAGTGTCTCTACTGATATTTCAACCAAATTCACAGGTTATTATGTTCGACTTTGTTCATTGTTTCCTGAATCAGAGTAGACCATCTAGTTTTCCTCACTATAGCACAGAGGGAATGTTCAGGCAACCAAAGTTTATTCGAAATTACAGATTCTTTAGGACTTCTTATTGACTTCTGGTTCATCTGTTCTTTCACTCATTTAGTCACACAATACATATAGAGTTACAGAACATCTGCTGTATGACAGGCACTGTTCGAGGTGCTGATAATAAGGTGTGGATCAAATAGACAAGATCGGGCTCCGCCGTGGGGGCGTGTGCTGCTGAGATGCTGTGCTCTGCAGTCTGGGGCCCTCTGGAAAGCCTGGGTTTGAAGCCTTACCTTCAACCTTAAAGGGCAGGTACGGTGGCATGTGTCTGTAAACCCAGTGACTCAGGAGGCTGAGACGGGAGGATGTCGAGTGAAACACTGTCTTTAAATAAAAAAAAGAGACTAAAACAGAAGAGCTGGACAGGATGGCCCACGGATACAGTCTCAGCTGGGAGACTGAGGCAGGAGGATTGAGATGTACAAGGATTCTCTCTCTTAAAAAAAAGATACCATGCCAACTTACAGATACACAAGCAAACAAACCACAAACAAGAGCCGTTCAGATAGTTAGAAAAGCTCTGAAGACAGTGAAATCAATGGGACTAATCAGGCAACTCCTCATTGAAGAGGTTGATGGACGGCATGAATGATGAGAAGAAAGGAGCCTGAGACAGTCTGGGGGAAGAAGAGGCCTTAGAGAAACTAGCAAGTGCAAAGACTTGGAGACACATGTGTGCGCTTAGCATGTTCAGAGAACAGAAGGGGGCCAGACAGTGGTGTAGCAGTAAAACACAACACTGTAAGGGCTGACCCATGTGGGAAGGCCGGGGTTCCTGTCCAGGGACCTTCCTGAATACACCCCTGTAATCTGGGGGTGGCTTCAGCTGGAGCTCCATCACAATGTATGGATCGTGTGGAAGGGACTGCCCCTCTCCCCTTGCATGCACTTGCTCAGGGGAGAAATATTAATAAATAACCTTTTTCCAGAAAAATTAGGAAAAGAAGGAACAGAAAGACAGTGGGCCAGACTGTCATTATAATTTCAGTTATTTAACAGATAAACTTAGCACTTTTTGTAATAATCATCTGATTTCGTGCTTTGTGCTCAGACAGCTAGAAAAACAGGTATACCAAAAGTGTAAGAAGAGAATTATATATTTGTTGCAGGACAAAACAAAATATTGGAAATTATGGGTTCCAGATTATACATTTCTTCTCTAGATTAAATACAGCGATATTCCCATAAGTAGAAGCTTGTCTGTGCTGCATGGGGCCTACGGTATCAATTTGGATGCATTCATATCTCGTGTAAGACTGCCTGAGGCATGTAGTTGGTTTTTAGAATTAAGACCTTTTGATGATTGCAGACCTGGTCTTCTTTTTTTTTTCCCCCAAATAGTGCATAATGCAGAATGTGCATAGCTCTGAATATCAGTAACCTCAAGATATGAAAGGAAATGCTTGGAAAATCCCTGGAACATAGAGTAGAAGTATTGTTCTTGCTTATCTGTGAGTGTTAACTTTCAGGACATAGGAAATGCAAATGACCCTTTATCTTTTTCTTTTTTTTAAAGAAATATTTTATTTAACTTCCTTTCCTCCCCTCCCCTCCCCTCCCC
>NW_006159453.1:3834171-3860525 GCF_000334495.1 Tupaia belangeri chinensis | reverse complement strand
TCTTCTCTTCTCTTCTCTTCTCTTCTCTTCTCTCTCATTTGACCAGAGAGGAACAGAATGAGAGAGAAAGAAAGTGAGGAAGCAAGCTGCCACATCTGGGACTCCAACTGCAACCAGCCACATGGGAGTTCAGTGCCCTGAACCACCACGCACCTGCTGGCCCATAATCCTTATCTTAAACATTCTTTGAAATAGCAAAAATTTAGAGAAGAAGAGATCCTTGAGTACATTAGACAGAATTACATTCCATTGAGTTTGGAGATAGGTAGTGTAATCCAAGCTAGTGATGTGAATTGGCTAAAAGTGAATTGAGAACAGAATAAACCAAGAAGATAAATTTCATATCCATTATCAGGACAGTCTTAGGTCAGCTGCATGATAGGAAGATAATGTATGCATATCACTATTTGGATGTGAGTGCCATAAGCCTGTTTCTCAAAGGCAGCGCCATAAGCCGTCAAAGACCTGTGTGTTGTCTTTCTTCAGGATACAAGTGTTCTCTGCCTCTTGTAGGTGAGTCAAGGATTGGCTTCTCTGGAATGGGAAGTTCTGTCAAGTTCAGAAGGAACCACACAGTTGAAAGACACAAACTTACACACACAAGAAAAAGAAAGAAATCAAAAGAAAAGAAAAAGAAAAAAGGACTCTTTTTTCCCTGCAGCATACTCTAGCTCTTTCATTCTTAGCTCCAGGTCCAGGTGATCCATAGGTGAAGATTTCCCACCTCCACCCCAGCCACCTGTCACTCAGTGAGCAAGTATTTAAGCTGTTGCTGCAGCAACTACAGTGAATGGTGTGAATCGGCTCCTATACTTGCTTATCAGAAGACAGCTAAATGTGCTGGATAATTATCAATCATACATAGGATCCTATAGCAAATGATTTGGGGAAACCCAATCCATACAGTTTCCTAGAACTAGAACTGAATATACTGGGAGTACAGGCAGGACGTTTATATTATTACCCAGGAAAAGAGAAGCCTGCTTTAGTCATAGACTCTATCACAAAGTCTACCAGATGACAATTAAATTCGTTTTTCTTATTTGACAAGAATTTGAAGTCTGTGTATTTATAAGCCTCGCAGACTTGATATGTTTTCTTCAAGCTATCATTGAAAACAAATAAATGGATTTTTTAAAAATCCTAGCTAGGCAGTTTTACCCCAGATATATGCTTAATTTTAAAGGCAACCTGAGTTAGCCCTGAGTAAGCTTAGAAATTTGTTCATAAGTACATATGTAATAAAACTTTTTGTATATAGTTAATACATGTATCTTCTAAGTAACATAATGTTGATTTGGAAATTACCCATAAATATGTATCTATGTATACCCTTTTGGGGGCTTGTCTTTAGTTTCTAGCTTTCTGTATAATAGATTTGATGTACATAGTTTTTTAAAAATTATTAAAATACTTTCATTATCTACAAATTTCTCTTCATATATGACATGTCTCATTTTCTACAACAATGACCTCCTAAAAATTGTAGAAATCCTAAAGTTATTTTTAGATGTCTTGAAAGAGCACTAAGAAAGTGAATAATCACACCTAATTTTTAAAGTGATTTTTGTGATCTGTTTATCATGTTTTCTTAAAGTAGTTTACATCTGTGTATAATTTGTGAGGTCCAAAATAGACTGTCTCTGGAGTATTATATCTAACTCTTTAGGGGTTACTTTTCCATGGGAAACATCAGGGGGAAAAAAGCTATGTTAGCAAATGTTTATTAATTTTTACATAGTGTATATATTATATCTCTCCTACTAGATGTTGCAGTTTTAATATAATGTAATCTCAATGTTGTACAGATGTTTTCTCTAGTAGACATAACATGATATATGAAATTTAGGTTTTTAGTCTAGCCCCCTACAATTCCTGTTTTAAGTAGCTTCTTAAAAGTACAGAGCCATTAATGGTCTATTTCCGGACCTTGGGGCAGAGATTAGAATGTTGGGGGTCAGTCCTTGAGGGCTCCCTTGTGATGAGTGGGAAGACAGAGGGGTGGATATGGGAAATAAAGGGATAGCTAGCTAGGAAAATGCCAGGAGAGAAGGGATCGTTAAATTTTGGATCAAGAGAAGACCTTAACATGTTGTCTAATGCCATTTTGTAGAAGGTGAAGCAGAGATCCAAAAGGTTTAAGTGGCTAATCTCGGTCACATAGCTGGTGGCTGAGCAGGACCTAGAACACCGGGCTCTGACTCCCAGCTCACTTTATACACAGGCAGGTACTCGGGGAGCTGAGAAATGAACCCCTCACCCCCAGGCTTAGCAGACAGAGGAGCTGTGATGAACTAATGCAGGTGAGTGGTACCTGGGGAATAGGGGAAGTCCCTGTAGGAGCGTCAGCTTTTCCCAGGCTATGCCTTTTTGTCATGTATGAGGACAGAGAAGGTGAGAATTAAGCAGAGAGATCAGGACTCTAGCCAAGGAGACTAGCATTCGGGACAGAGTCCAGTCTAAGAATGGGAAATTGCCATACCACACTAGTGAGGAGGGTGATTACTGTCACTACCTAATGGATACCTACAGCCCTCTAGCCATTGGGCCAGGCATTTTATTCCCACATATCATTTCATTTTCACAGTAACCCCTTTAGAAGGGTATGATGTTTACATTTTTGCAAAGCAGGATACCGATGGGCATTCAGAGTATGAAATGAGTTGCTCAGCGTCATATAGTTTGATTTGAAATAGAGGGTCATGATTTGAACCTGTCTGCATTAGCCAGATCGCATTTGATTTCTGCAGTGCTGTATTGCCAAGCCATAATCACAGATAAAAGGGCTGAGCAAATACAACAGAGATCTGGGGTGCGGGGTGGTAGGGTGTGTACCTGGGATGGCAAAGGAACAGCATTGTCATGGGGTAATAACTGAAGACCACCTCTCCTGTCACAGCAGATAACAGGAGGAATTCCCACATTTCCATACTTACTCCGGGAGCTGGTTAAAGATGTCTTGAAATAGGGCTTAATACTGGGAGGGAAAATCGTGGGCTCCTAAAGCTGTTAAAACTTTGCACACGAGGCAATAAGTGGTCAGAGGTACACCAGTCACTATGCCCGAGTTCACTGCCGATGGTCTAGAAGTGAGGTCACCACGACAGAAAGTACATTAAAAACTCTTCATAGTGGGAGAACTAGGAGGGGGAAGAATGAAATGCCATACTTTGACTAGAAAGCATAAATACCTAAGGATCTTTAAACAATATGAGTGTCTAGCTAAAAATAAAAACAAGAACTTCAAGAGAAGAGTTGTGCTCCACGTTTGCGGGGCAGGGAAGGGAAGGAAAGCGTTATTCACTGGCCATCTTACAGTGTTGCAGATATTAGGTGATTTCCAATCATAGACATTCTGTGAAGGAAATCATCTCATGTCCTGTGCATCAGGAAATTGAAGCTTAGAGAAAGCTCTGTCGGTGTGGGTCACAGAGCTAGGAAATGGATTTAAATCCAGGTGTGCTTGAGTCCAAAATCTACTGGAAGAGGAATTAGATTCGCATAGGAGTGACCCCAGCAGCCCAAGGACCAGTAGGTATCAAATATAGAGAGGTTAACCCCACAAAATGACCCCAAATCACTTTTCTTCTAATAAGCACTGTTTCCAGAATGAAACAGAGTACCTAAAAAACAACAACAAGAAAAGATTTGCTTTACAGAGATGTCATTTACATACCAGGATATTCACCCACTCTAACTTACAACTCCAGAGAGCCTTTTAACAAAGCAAGTTTCATGTCATTGGAGGTGTTTGAGTAGGAGAGGCTCCAGGCTCTCCCAAGTGTAGTACAGAAATGTTCTGCCTCTCTAGCCATGAAAGTTGTTTGTAAGTAATCAGAAGCAGTTTCAATACCTCCAGAGTGCTGAGTGGCTATTTCATTGAAGTGTTTTAAATTTTGATAGACACAGGGAAAGGAAAATTCCCAAAATGTTCCAGTTATGCTCGTCATCTTAATTTTGGATCAAAGATGTGCCATTCAGCTTTGAAAATACCCAGGCTTTTCGTTGGGGCTGCATGTTACAGTTTCAGAGAGCTTGAAAATAATTCAGATGCAAATTTAAGGGCCATACCCTAGGCAACTAAGTCAGCACTTCTGGGGTGGGGCCTAGCATTGGATGCTTTTTTAGAGGCAGCCCATGTTGTTCTAGAGTGCAGCTGTGCTGAAAACCACTTTCCTTGGCTGAAAAGTGGCTCAAGTGCTCTAGAAGGTCACCGAAGGTCAGACCCAAACCAAGCTGTCAGCTGCCTGGTTCCTGTCTGTTGTTGCTTCTCTGAGCCCTAATGGTGAATCAGACATAGCCCAGTGACTTCTCATTTGCCCACCGCTGCAGCTGTCCCATGGCCAGCGCTCTCAAGAAATCTGAGGCAGTGTCTCTAGTTCATGGGAGACAATTCGTTTCATGACCTTATAACCAGATAAGCTTCCTTTGTATCTAGTTCACATCCACCGGACATGTCTGCAAAGCTGGAGGACAGAATGGTCCTTGAGAAAAGAATTCATGTAAACTTCATGTCCATAGCTGATCCACATTCCTCTGAACAGTTATTCGCATATTGGAAAGTTTCGTACCTCTGTTCTTCAGGTGAGGAATGCCCACCTCAGAGGATCAGTGCATTCTTTTTTTTTTTTTTTTTTGTCTTCTGCTTGAAACTTACCTAGTTAACTGATTATAATGTGGCCTAGAGAAAGTCCAACCTGGGAGCCAAAGGGCATCAGAATTGATGCCCTGGGGGATCCTATAAAACCTTCTGAGCCTTGGTTTCATTGTCTATAAAGTGAAACCAACAGTTCTTGCCTACCAGTGTCCCTCTAAGAATTTACCTAAAGGCTATGCATGGCAATGCCTCGCAATTCTCCATTTATCGTATGTGCCATGTGCTGTCCTTGTCCCTGGGATACAAACACGAATGAGTGTTATGATCCCTGTCCTGCAGAATGTCATACCTTAGCCTAAATAAAAGAGTGTGGAGGGGCAGAAATGCACAGGATACTCTGGGAGAGTTGAACGATTAGGATTGGGTTGTGGCATGGAGATTTCTTGGAAAGTTTTCCACAGGCTCTGATAGCAGGCAAAGGTCAGAAATTCCTTCCACGGAAGGAAGCTGAATTTTCCAGACAGAGGAAGCAGAGTGAGAGAGGCTGGTAGCTGAGAACCTAGAAGAGGACTGTCATGACGTTAGCGCTGTTGGTGTCTTACTCAATTCTGGCCTTCTCTTGGGAGAAATGACTTTTTACCCATTAGGCTATATTGGAGAGGATTCAGTGTAAAGAAGGTGAGAAGTGCAGGTTGAAACAGCCATCAACTGTTTTCTTCTGTGTTTGTGATTTTGTGTAGGCATGTGGGACAGGAATGAGGTTGAGTCATGTATGTACATCATCCAAAACCTATGGTTAAAAATAACTTGGGTATAGACCACGTTAAACACTTGAGGTGGACGCTGAAGCATAGTGGTACTTAACAGCAAGGCTCTCTTGAGGAAGGAGGCTGATTTTATAAAGGAACCTTTAGAGCATTCTTTTCGGTCTGAATTGTATATAAACAGAGAGAGGCGGCCCAAGAACCTTGCAGAACACCAAGATGGAGCCTCCATTAAGTCCCCAGTAACTTTTTTGCTGTCTGCCTTGCTTTCCCAGCCAGCAAAACCACAGCAGGATCCCTTCAGAAACGATCCCTTCATGCACCTGCCTCAGTTGGTTTGTGTGTCTTATCCTGTCTCCTTCACGATTGCCCCATCTTAGGAATCTGGAATCATAAAGCCAGGAGATTCAGTAGTAATTTTAGTCCTTCTGTGATGGTTGGTGGGAGGGGAGCAGGGCAGGCATGGAAAGGGTGCATAATTCTTGTGCTATAGGCTTTCATGCCATAAACTGTCAGGGGTGCTCGCAGTGTCCTGGTGTAGCCAGGCTTCCTCTGGGCTGGGAAACAGACTATGCCTCATACATTTCTAGTCCAGCAAATCCTATCGCATAACCAAAAGGCAGAATCAAGGCGATAGCCAAGGGCCTGTCTCTCTTGCCTCTTCTGCTGACTCCGCAAACATGTAGTATCAGGCAGGGAGTCTACAGGGCTTTTCCATGGCTGCTTGCATTATGAGCTGTTTGAGCTCCGCTTCTCCATGCCCTGTATGTGTAAAATGTGCTGAGTGGAAAGAATTCTAAAGAGGCAGCCAGTAGGCCAGATGTCAGTGCCACCTCTGCCTCTAACTGGCAGTGAGGCCTTGGGTAAGTCAGCATCAGTAGGCTATAGTTTCTGTCTTGTAAAAGAAGGCTGGGTTTAGATCATTATTGAAGTTCTCTAGATTTCAGCTGGCAGGGATCCAAGCTTCTGACCTTGCTCTAACTGCATCATTGCCTGATCCTGGACTGTCCTCACCTCTACCCCACTCTTTCATTCTGTGTCCCCTTCATACTTCCTTTTCCCCTGTCCTGCCCAACTCCTCTTTTTCATTACTGCCTCTGTTTTCATGACTGCCTCTGTGTGTCTGGAGGGCATCCTTTGATGCCCAGGCAGAGCTAGATTACCGATGGGTGGGCTACATGTGTGTTTAGGGGGCAGGCCTGGAGAGCAGAGACACCACCACAAAATGTTTCTAAAAGAATGTAATGGGCCAACTATGGTGGTGCAAGCAGTAGGGCACAGCTGCACTGTGCCGAGCCATATGGGAAGGTCCAAGGTTTGAATCCCAAGATAACTTGAACATTCTGAGCACACTTGTGAACCAGGCTGGGGAGAAGATTGTACCTGACACAACTCTGTTACGGATTCCTGCCTGCTGTCACTCTTTCACTCATAAAATCAATGAGTAAATACACTTTAAAAAAATAGACATTTGTCTACATTAGAAAATAAAGGGGGGGCAGGCCCAGCCACAGTAGTGCACATTAGTAGACATTGTCACTTGTCAAACTGAGGCCACATGGGAGGCCCGGGTTTGATTCAAAGCCCTCCCTAATATCTGCATGTGGTGGTACACCTGTAGGTCCACCTTTTTGGGAAACTGAACCAGGAAGATTGGACCTAATGAGACCCTTTTTGTTTTGTTTTGTTTTTAAGACAAAGAACAAGGGCTGGCTCCGTGGCCTAGTGGTTGAGGATCCCATGTGGCCAACCCCACAGTTCACGTGCCATACCCAGAGGCTTGAGAAACACACTGGGCGTGTGTGTGTGTGTGTGTGTGTGTGTGCGCGCGCACAAAATCCCAAATGGAGGGAGAGGAGGGAAAAAGGAGAAGGGATTGCAGCATGACCATTCACCATAGCGGGGTTCTCTCCCCTCTCCCCCTTCTGTGTCTCTCCCTTTCTGATGCGCACACATGCCAAAAATAAAGACAAGACAGTCTTGATAATAAAGGCAGATTATGCCGGATTTCCTTATATTTAAGAGTTTTTTAATTTATGATTTAATTTCTGTTTGGAGGACACTATAATCTTTTCAGTACTGAGGCCCTTTGAGGGCTTCATTTTCCTTCCTCTTCTAAACTTCTTGGATGCAGCCTTTTCATGAAGGCCTCGCAGAGGTAGAGATGAGCACACCACTTTGCTCCATGCCCTTTTGTCCGTCCTAGCCATGTGCATGCTTCTTGTAGTGCAGTAAATAGATCTCTGTAGCCTGACTCACTAAGCCTTCACTTAATAGTGTAATTCCCAGGGGAACATCTCCACGAGGGCATCAGGCTCTGGAGCAGAGGTAGGCCCTGGAGAGAGGCACAAGAGTGTCCTCCAGAATTTATCATTCAGTGGAAATAATTTTCTCCACCACAATTAAATGCCAAAGTGGCTGTAAATATTTGAAAGAGTGCTATCAGAATTCAGAGGCAGCAAACTTCTCGAAGATCCTCTTGCAGAAGGGAACTTGAAGAGAAGGTGATAGAAAGTTCTGCCAGTTAAAAAAAATTGTAATTATCTGAGGACCAGCAGTTGGCATAATGGTTACATCGCTAGATTTTCATGTGGTTGACTGTGGTTCAATTCCTGGGCCTGGTGGCTTCAAACTCACACCAGGTGCATGTGAGTGCGTTCCCAAAATCCCAAGAGGAGACTGGAGGAGAAGGGATTCTGGCGCAGTGGTTCCCTCCAGGGAGTGATTTCTCCCTTGCTCTTTAAAAATGTACTTATCTGTATAGCCTGTTACTTTGTAAGCTCCATGTCTCATGATTGTGGGCTGCTGGCTGCTGCTACCCATTCTCAGAGCTACTTCAGACCAGTTTCTCCCAGATCCCAGCATTCTCTCTGTGTGTCTCCATCTCTTTTCTGCCCTGGCTTTGATCCTTCCCCCTCCAATAAGCCACTGTGGGCACCAAAAAGGCTGAGTTGAACCCCTGTGCCCACAGAATGAGAGGACTTTTTCTAATGGGTTGTGGCTCTGTGGTTGCCTAGGGAAACATTGGACTTTTTGCATAAACCCTGAGTAACCCCCAGTTCCTTATTTTCATAGTCTAGTTAAGCACACGGGGTTGTCATTGAAGTTAAACATTCTAAATGCGTGTTACATGCTACTCTGTGCTACATGCATATGTGAATGGACCTACCTCAGCCTTCACCCTCCATGGTCACTCCTGTCGTCTCCCTTTTATTGATAAAGAAACAAAGATGGAGATAGTAAGTAGCCTACCTTAGGTCACACAGCTAATCATAGGATGTTTAACATTACACTGTACTGTGCATTCAAAGGAAGATGATTGCGAGTGACATGATGGGGAGGGGGCAGTAAGTAGCACTTGGTACTTGAATAATTGAAGAACTGATTTTGAGGGTTTTATCCCTCATCACAATGAAAGTTGTTTGAATTGTTAAAAGATGGAATTTTTGAAACCGCTTCCCCTGAATATATTCAGTAACATCTTTTCTCTGTAATGCCATCTTTTCATTCTCCTGACTACATTTTTTTAAACCTACTAGTTAATCAAAATCAGGGTTGTCTGATATGGATATAAAAAAAAAGGACTTGACAATTTTATTATTTTCATATTTCACAGTACAAATGAAAACTGCACTTCTTTGTCTCACTTCTCTCCTCCAAAACTACTCTTATCTTTAATTTTTCTTAAAAGGAAGGGGGAGAAAGTCTTCCTTGACATGCTGTTAGAAAACACCGAGTCACAGCACCATGATTTCCTGGAGAAGTAGAGCAAGTTAATATAAAACTGACATAAGGGCCAGCAGTTAGCGTAATGGCTATGTCGCTGGACTCCCACGTAGTCGACCGCGGTTCGCGTCCCGGACCTGGTGGCTTAAAACTCACGCCGGGCCGTGTGTGCGTGCATACCCAAGATCCCGAGAGGAGAATGGAGGAGAAGGGATTGCGGCGTGACCATCCCCCCTGGGGGGCGATTTCTCGCTTTCTGTCTCTCTGTCTCTCTCTGTCTGTCTGGCAAGCACACGTGCCCTATAGCGAAAAACCTCTCTATATATATATATATAAAACTGACATAAAGAAGCCTCCCTTCATCCTTATCTGTCTGGCCTAGTGGGCACCACCATGGCCCGGGCAGGAGGTCTCATCATTGGGAGCCCAGGCATCATGGGCATGTGAACTCCCAGGGGTGGCCTCATTCCAGAAGCAGGTCCTGCTGGCACCATACCAGGAGGAGGAGGGCCCATCCTTGGCAGCATGGGAGGGCAAGGTGCTGGCATCTGCCAGGGCAAGGAGGACCCGGGAGACTGGGGGAAGGGGTGGGATCATCGCCCCGACAGGAGGAGGAGCAGAGAATGGAGTAGGAGGTCTCATCCTTGTTGAAAGGCAGCGGTTGTTTTTGTCCATCAGGCTTTGAGCCTGCCCTCCCATCCCTTTCTGATAGTAGTCTTTCACATCGTCTTTGTGTTTCCTACCACTGCAGCGTGTTTTTCTCACGGATGGAGAATCATGGGTGAGGTATGGATCACAGTAGTCACAATAAAACTTAGGCATGTTGCTCTGCAGGCTGTTGGCCACTCCGTTTTGCACTGCCCATAATAAGTGACCTGGATGCCTTTTCAATGAGGTTCTCCGTATCACATTGCCACATGTATTTCCTACCCAGGTGACACTATTCTCACTGCCGAGAGAAACACAAGATTAGCAGGAAGGCTGGCATTGGGTATTTCACGTCCCTTGCTCTGCAAGCAGCCACAGTCGCACAGATTGGAATATGTCTTTGCAAGATTCTGGTGCAAATGGTCAGTTTGTTTTAAGAAGGAGGGTTTCCTTCAGAAAGCTAAATGTTATTCTGCCTCTTTACCATGCTTACTTTTTGGAGTGTTTGCTGATGTTTCTAAGTGTAGTAATAACTGTGATTCATAAAAAAGAATCTCTAATTTTATGAACATTTCAATCCACTACTTCCCTTGAATGGAGTTCTTAAGACTAATTTTGTATCTTGAGTTACGTCCAGAAAATTTACAGTGAGCTCTAAACTGATTTTTTGCCAAAAACATATGTACACTTTTCTTTTTTTAGAGAGGTTTTTGCTATAGGGCTCATGCTCTCGCCAGAAAGACATAGAGAGGCAGAGAGACAGAAGGCGAGAAATCACCCCCCAGGGGGGATGGCCACACCGCAATCCCATCTTCTCCATTCTCCTCTCAGGATCTTGGGCATGCACACACACGCGCCCGCAAAAACATATATACACTTTTAAGATTCTCTTAATAAGTCTAGTGTCTAATATCCACATATTTTATTTAATGGTACTAGTGGCTTGGAGAACTATGGAATTCCCACTTTAGCCCGAGACCACCCAACCTCCATTTATTCAGGATTGCCCACTGTTGCTGGGACTCCCAGGACAAATAGAAAAGATGGAGGCTCAAGAATCCCTGAGGCCAGATGAAAATGCAAGTAATAGAGATAGAGATATCTTTCTGAGCACCCCGAAAGGATCTCTTTCACCTTCCCCCAATACTTCTGCAAAAGCCAAAGCATTTCATTCCTCAAGAGTCTCTGGGCTCAGCTGCAGTTTTTATTGGAGCTGAAAGGGACCATCTGACCACGGGTGAATTCAAGAAAGCCAGACCTTCAGGTTCTTTTTGGAGTTAGTGGAGCATCTTGTAATTTAGTGAGTGTGGAACCGTTTTGGAGAGATGAGCTGTCCACTGGTCTGCTTCGTGGGCTGTGCCTTTCTCAGTTGGGCTAGGGAGTAGAGGAAGGAGGGGAATGAAATGAGTTCACTCACTTTTCCTCCTTGAAAGTACTCTGCAGGAATACAGAAGGAGAGGTTCGGGGGGATCTGAGCTTGGTCGGTTAACTTGCCTTTCTGTCTATTCCAGAGTATTTCATTTATTTCTTGTTGGTGTGCTCCACCTAGAACTCCGTTTGCCACCTTGCAGTGCCCAGGTTTCAGGACCAGACACTGTAAAGCTGCAGGGAAGGATGGGAACCCGAGCATCCCAGTTCCACAATCATTGTTTAATAGAGAGTGCATCTGTTTTAGTATCAGAAGGCCTGGATTTGAGTCCCGGTGTTAAGTACCATTAATTTGCTGAGTAATCTAAGACAAGGAGTTGAACCTCTTCCACAGAGTTTTTACTCCTAACTTGAGGGTCGATGGTAACACTTCTTTCACAGGGTTGTTTGTGCGGTTGTGAGGATGACTTACAATGGCAGCACATGTGAAAGTCATTTGCAAGCGCTTCAGAATCCTTGCTGTCACAGTTCTGGCCACAGCTGGCTTTTTTGTTTGCGAGCACATGGCTATCGCTGCATGATTTTTACATGAAAACACTTCATTTTGAAGGTTTTTAATAATCCCTTTATAAAGGACTGATAGTTTAAAATACTCCGTTGTGAAAATTGGGATGAACTTGTAAAGAAATGACATAGTGGCTTTCAGATTTATTTCAGTACAAAGAACGCATCCTAAGGGTTTACTTTTCACCTGAGTCATTTGGCTTATTAAATATTTGGGAGAAATATTCCTTGGGGGAAAAAAACTCCACGTGTGTCTAAAATTGATTTCCATGTGCTAAATCATCAATAGTATTTTTTATTAGTGCTATTTCTCTTTTGAATACAGTTTAGATTGTTTTCCTCTAAGAATTCACATAGGAATTACATACCACATTTTGGACTGCCTTCCCAAGAATTTGGTGAAATGAGAAATAGTCAAAGATCCACTCACAAACAAGTAAGAGCACTAGTTTAATATTCCTCTCACCACGTTTTGCACATACATACTCGATAAATATTCACTGAAAACCATAAGATACACAAGATGAGGAAACTTACCTTCCCTTCAGGTTTGCACAGGCCCAGTGAATAACCCCTCTTCCATGCCAAAATTCAAAACCAGTTAGAAAGATCAAGGAGTTGGGCGGATAGATAGCAAAATACCGTCTTTATTACCAAAAGTGCTTTCTGGAAATTGTGAGTTTGGGTGTGCAGCCAGCTGTGCTTCCTGAAATTTCATCCCTGAATTAGATAGATTTACCTATCCTTTTCCTGGCATGGCAGGACAATAGAAGCTACAACCAGCAGGAGTCCAGAATTAATCACTTCTGCAGGCAGGCAGGCAGGCAGGCAGATCCCAAAGGGAAGGAAGAGGAAAGAGAAGTAATTAGTGAGGGACTAGGGAGAGGGGCTAGGTGTATTGTGGGGAATTCTCGGGAAGCAGGTGAATAAGAGTCCTCTCATTTCAGTACCTGCTGTGGGGTCTTCAAACTAGGTGAGACCTGGCCCCTGCTCACCAGGTACATTCCATAGGGAAGGAAGATAAGGCATCTCTACAGCTCTCCCTGCACCAGTTTGCCCTTCCTCGAAGCTATAGTTAAGCCTTTCAGTGTGGAAAGGAGCACACTCTAGGTAGCTGTGTAACTCCCTGACATTTCAACTGGTTCCCACCACTTTTCCCTTCTGGCCCCTTTCCTTTATCTGAAGCTTCTTTTCTAGTATCATTTTTAGGCTTTAAAAATTAATCCTCACTTGACTGAAAATTGAGGAATTACTCATCTTCGTGAAGTGCCAAGCAGCACTATTGATACCTGCCAGCCATCTGGTAGTGAACCCAGTATAGCCCAAAGGTGAATTCTACCCTAAATACAAGTGGGACAGAGAGTATACGTTATGGTAGCTGTTCAGCACAAGCCAAAACTCGTGTGTGGCAGCTGCCAAAGAATAGAATAGAGCCACTGTCATCGCTGTAGGAAATGTGTCGTTATACCAGTATTAATTTATTGCTTTAGAAATTGATTTGTTTTACTTAACCAACAGAACACCACAATCCCAACCCACCTTGCCTTTTCTTCTCTACTCTCCTCAACTTCTGTGCCCTTTCTAAAGTACAGAATTTTCCAGAATTCAAGGTGGGTCGTGATTGCCCAGGTTTCTGCTTGTCCACTGTGCCTTTCCTTTTCGTTGGTTGTTCTCAGCCAAACTTTCGGGAGCTGGTTGTCATCCAAAACCTGGGGCTAGCATTCTTCAGAAAAACCTGCTTGTGTATTGTGCCAACTTGTGTTAGCCACTCCGTGGTGCTCCCAGATGGTCTCTGGAGTAAGACCAGTTCATGTGCATTTGTAGCCCGCACTGGAGCAAAGACGCCAGAACCCAAGGGACACAGCTCTAACCTGCTGAGTCATCTCTGCTCAGCCTTGCGGCAAGGGCTCCCACGCTGCCTGCGGTCGGCTTTGCCTACTCATTGCTTTCCAGACTGTCAACAGCTGCTTTTTAAAAAGCAGGTCTGTGATAGCTCACGTTGAGGGGGCGTGAATCTAGGTAGAGCCTAGGAATCCAAATTTGCCATCACTGTGTTCCCTGGCTCGTCTTGATTTAGGTGTTACTTTATAAGAATTTAAAGCGGGGGGTGGGGGGGCAACTTGAGCTCTTCTAGACAAACCTGTCAGCATTTCTTCGTGCAGGGAAGCTATTATGATTTGTCATGTTCAGAACACAGAGGGTCCCAGAGGACTCCCCACCCATCTGTCAGGTGCTGGGCTTCCGGTCTTCCTTTATGCCTTCCTGCATGGGTGCCAGCAGCTTTCACGCTTCCCCAGCCACCAGGGGAGTGCATGAACTAGAAAGATAAATACTGAGGAACAGACAAGTACTCCATGAAATTTTTTTTGGAACTTGAAAGCTAAACGCTTTCAGGCCAAAAACCATATGTCTTTACTTCTTTTCTTTTCCCCGCCCTGGCCTTGTGTAACCTCACTCCTCTCTTACACCGTCACATTACGTTTTCGGTTAACCTTCTTCAAACTTTTTTTTTTTTCCCCTTTTTTTCTGCCCCTTCAGATGTTTTAGTCTTTTTTCAGTTCTGAATCAATCTCTGCCCTTAGGAGGTCTCTTTTTCTTCTGAGCGTTGGATCATGAATACACAGTTCATGCCCATAATATAGAGGAGAGCATGGAGGAGTTAAAAATGATACAGCTCTACAAGGTGATCACACCATGTTAGCACGCCAAAGAATCTCAGAGATTGAGACTGTAAGTCACCTTTTCCCTTAAACTTATTTACTTCAACTTTTAACTTAAAATGTACAAAATAAGGATTATTATTCATTGTCAGGTATGATCACCCTGTTTCTTTACTGCAGACACTTGAGATGGAAGTGTTAGTACCTGTAGAATATGGCTTAGGGCTCCAACAAAGAGGCATACCACATGTTGCTTCATAGCGTGATTTAAAGGTATTCCACGAACACTTGTTGCGTATCTTGCATACCAAGTAACTAGACTAACTGTTGATGACAAATCTACGAAGACCAAAAGACACTCTCTCTCAGCTAGAGTAACAGAGCCTTCTGGCTATGCATTTTAGTACATTTTCTAATGACTACCCTAACGGACTGAATGAAGTAGCATGAGAACTCAGAGGCCCAGCTAACTCTGCCTCTGGGTGGGGTGGGAAACCGAATACGTTTTCTCGAAGGACACTTTGAATTTTAAGTATAAACCGAATCTTAGAATCATTTGAGTGTATTTCTTTTATGAACAGGAGACCGAATTACAGGCACCCATAGCAGAGTTCTCACACGGAGATTCAATCCCCAGATTCAGCCAGCTCTGGACCCTGTGCATACACACACCCTGTGTGTTCAGGGAGGTCTCTAGGAGCACACGCAAAACCTTCCCATGTGGATCAGAGCATCAGGTTACTGCTGTGCCACCTTCTAGCAGCCCAGGAATCTTAGAATTTAGGCCTGGGAATGGCCTTAGAGACGATCTGTTACATTCTCCTCTTTCAGATAAGAAACCTTCAGATGCTAATTGCCCTTGCAGGGATCCACAAGCCCATCAATGTCAGAACTAGAGTTCTACTACAACTTTGCTATTTCCATTAGAAGTAGAACTTGGGGCACCCATGTGTTCTTCCCATAGACGTATCTGGGAGTATAGTTTCTATAGCCTGGTGTTTATAGCTTTCTCTTTGTCATAAAGCTGTCTTAGAAGGATTGATTGTTAAATTTCTTTTTTGTAGGATCCTAAAATAACAGTTCTCCTAGTAAAGGACTAGCTATTATTATTTCTAATATTTCATTACTAAACAGTAAAGGCAGGACAGTTGGGAAACCTGTTCATTGGAATAACTTGTAGCCCCCAGGTACTGTAGGAGCTGTAAATCATTGCGCCAAATATGCTAGAACATCACACATCAGAAGAATGGGAAAAATCTTATTGGTCTGTTTATGTAGGAGCTGTAAATCATTGCACCAAATATGCTAGAACATCACACATCATAATTAGGGAGAAAGAAGAATGGGAAAAATCTTATTGGTCTGTTTGCTGAGCATAGACCCTAGTATCTAATAGAAACATACCAAATAGCATTGGCTTATCTGAATGTCGAATCCTATCCTAAATAAACCTTGTCAATAAAAATATTACAATATAAATTAATTGTGATGATAAAGATGGGTTAGATGAGAGTTAGTATAATCTTTGAACCTTACAGAGGTGCCTAAAAGTTCTGTTCCTCTAAATTAATACTTAAATTTTTGACATGTTTCACACACACTTACAAATTAATTTTAGCCTATCGTTTGTAATTCCTGATGTATAGACTTAAGTAGACTAGTCTAATGCCCTTCAAAAGGCACTTGAATGCCTTTATTCCTTATATTTCTCAAAAATGGTTATATTTTTAAAGAATTATTTTACTTTATTTATTTATGTATTCATGTAGAGAGGGACAGAGTGAGAGAGAAATTGAGAAAGCAAGCCACCAGGTTGGGACTTGAACAGTTGGCCATGTGGGAGTCCAGCACCTTTTAAACACCACACCACCTGCTGGCCCCTAAAATGATTATCTAAAGAATTTATAAAACAACAAATAATGTGTTTAAAAGAAAAAAAAAATCATAGTTATATGGAAGTAGAACTGTTTCTTAAGTTTAGTGCTTGTTTGTTTGTTTTTGAGAGGTTTTCTCTATAAGGCACATGCGCTTGCCAGAGAGACAGAGAGATAGAAAGCGAGAAATCACCCCCCAGCGGGGATGGCCACGCCACAATCCCTTCTCCTCCGTTCTCCTCTTGGGATCACGGGCACGCACGCACATGTGCCTGGCGTGAATTTAAGCCACCAGGTCCGGGACACGAACCACAGTCGACTACGTGGGAGTCCAGCGACATAGCCATTACACTAACTGCTGGTCCCTTTTTTGTTTATTTTTATAAAACTTTTTGTAGGCCTTGCTGTATCTTTCCTGATGCCTGAAATAGATTTATTTTTAAGTAGGTTGAGGCCAGTTTAGAGCTGGTGCCAGTTCTTCTGGTGTCATTCATTCTCCCCAGTTAAAAGTTTCTCTCTCCCTCTCGTGTGTGTGTGTGTGTGTGTGTGTGTGTGTGTGCGTGTACATACTTATATTTAGTTTTGCTTCCTAGTCTATCACTTTTTAGCCTTGTGATTTTACCAGATATTACCTGACATTTCTGAGTTTCTTTTCTTCCCCACTTACAAAATTGGGGAAATAATTTACTTCAAGGCATGTATGAAATAGTCTTGTGAAACCCCTCCTCAATATGCCCAGAACATACTTGAATCTTCAGTAAGTTGTAGCTTGAATTCTTTTGCTTTGCTTTCTGTGAGTGTGTTATAAAGCATTAAGAAGAGTTACAGGGACCAGCAGTTGGCGTAATGGCTATGTCACTGGACTGCCATGTAGTCGACCACGGTTTAAGTCCCAGACCCACTGGCTTAAACTCACACCGGGCGCTTGTGTGTGTACATACCCAAGATCCTGAGAGGAAAGGGATTGTGGCATGGCCATCCCCCCTGTGGAGTGACTTCTCTCTTTCTGTCTGTCTCTCTCTTGTCTTTCTGGCAAGCGCATGTGCCCTATAGCAAAAACCCCTCAGGAAAAAAAAAAAAGTTAGGAAGCAAACCTGTTTTGTATTGAGAAAATGTATGTTCCTTCAAAAACATAATAAAGTTATGGTAAGTATAATTTTTTCCCCCTGCTTCTAAATTCTTTTGGGGTTCTGGTAAACATTTTTACAGCAGTAGTTTTTAGTGATTAATTTTGAGGTCTGAACCTAAGCATTATTGACTAAGATAAAAACCACAGACCCCAAGAGTCAGTCAGTGTCGATGTTGGTTTACAGCCAATGGATGAGTGATGTTTAACATATTAAATATTAAATGCAGAATATTTTGTGTTGGTGAGTGCTACTGATGTTGTGAATTAAAATATCCAGTTTGATTTATGGAAGTTTAATTTTATCTAGATACAGTTCATTTCCTCTGACAGTTAATACATAACAATGAGAAAATACTGTTAGCATCACAAAATACCCTAGCATTCTGTGTGACTACGAGGAGAACAAAACAAAAGTAATTTTTGTTATTTAAATGTTTATATTTTTGGTAGATACTCAAATACAAACCTTTACTGTTGTACTGAATTCTTCTCATTTTAGAGTACTGTAAACTATTTTTAAAGATAAAACTGAAACAATAAAAAGATGTTCTGGAATATGAGCATCCTTCCTGGTTTTGCTCTTCTATAATTTCTAAAACATTCGGGCTAGCGGGTGGTGTAGTGGTTTAGCTGCTGGAACCCCATATAGTTGACCTCAATTCGAGTCCCAGACCTAGCAGCCTGAAAGTCACTGGGTACATATGTGTGCATGCCCAGATCCCAAGAGGAGAATGGAGGAGAAGGAATTGCAGTGCCGCCATCCCTCCTGGGGGGTGATTTCTCACTTTCTGTCTCTGGTGAGCACACATGCCCTATAGCATCTCGCAGAAAGAAAAAAAATATTCTGATTTTAAAAATGTCATTTAAAACCCTGATGTAATCACTTTAAAGGTACATTATTTTCTGGGGCCGGCAGTGGCATGGTGGTTAAGGACACTGGACTCACACATGGCCGACTGTGGTTTGAGTCCTGGACCTGGCGGCTTGCTTTCTCACTTTTCGTCTCTATCTTCTTTCACTGTCTTACTCTCACCCTGTCCCTCTCTGATCAAAATTTAAATAAATAAATAAAGTTAAATGAAGTAATTCGTTAAAAAAAATTAAAAGTGCATCATTTTGTAAAATATAAACATTTTTGACTATCAAAAATGTGTTGACTTTAGCCAACCACGGTTCGCGTCCCAGACCCGGTGGCTTAAAATTCACACTGGGCGTGTGTGCATGCGTGCCCAAAATCCCAAGAGGAGAATGAAGGAGAAGGGATTGCAGCGTGGCCATCTCCCTTGGGGGATGATTTCTCACTTTCTGTCTTTCTATCTCTGTCTGTCTGGCGAGCACACATGCCCTATAGCAAAAAAAAAACAACTCTCCAAAAAAAAAAAAAAAAAAGATGTGTTGGCTTCACATCTGCCACTGGAAATAAAATTTTAAAATCATACTTGTGTCTTCCCTCAAAATTCTGCTCAAGTGTATTTCTGAAGCAAACAACTGACATACATTTCAGCATTGACTGATTGAACTTTATAAATTATTAAAAATGAGAATTGTTGGTTTAAACCCAATCTGAAACTTTCAATCTCTGAGAGTATTTTTTAGACTAGGAAGCCAAAAATACCTATTATTTCACTTCTGCAAATTACAACAGCAGCTAACTCAGGTAACCTTTATTTACCTGAATTAAGAACTGTTCTAACTCATTTACTTTGTCACAACAATCTTATGTGGTAGGTTGCTATTATTACTATAACTACTTTTACTACTGCCATTTCAAAAGTGAAATCAAAAGAGAGACCAAGTAAATTGCCCAAGTTCACACAGTTAGTAAATAGCAAAGTTGAAAGATCAATGAATGTATCAGACTGTGAAACTGGAAGCCACGTGTCGACTATGGTTTGAGTCCCTAGCCAGGTTGGCCTGAAAATATATAGTGCATATGTGTGGATGCTCAGGAGTCTGGCAGGATAGAGGGCTGAAGGACATGATTGCAGCATGACCAAGCCCTATGGAGGGTCTTTCTGCTCCCTTCCTATTCCCTGCCTCATGCATGTACTCTATCATAAATGATTTTTAAAGAAATTTATTTTTTAAATTGAACCCAGACAGTCTGGTTCTGGGATCTAGTATCAAAATGACTAACCATAGAGCTAAATATGCACCCAACTTTTGCAGACTTCCAAGTAGGAATTTGAGTAATACTCTGACAAATGTTATTTTTCAGAACTTTCTGAAGTATAATTTTCTACTGAAAATATCTAAGTTCTTTTAAATGATGTATTGGCTCTGAGTAGATGAGTGAAAGGAATTGTGCTGTACACTGAGATTGCTGACAATCTAAGGCTTGTTTTCTCAGAGTTTCAGCCCCAGAAGGGACATTGATGTGTTTGCAATCTGATTTCCTTCTTTTCCCAGTTTACAAATTAGAGGAATTCTTCCATGAGTCCCCCAGACAAACTTAGTCATTTCCTGCTCTGTGATCCC
The DNA here is from genome assembly GCF_000334495.1 of Tupaia belangeri chinensis. NCBI lineage: Eukaryota > Metazoa > Chordata > Mammalia > Scandentia > Tupaiidae > Tupaia > Tupaia belangeri. Next base: position 3,840,717 of record NW_006159453.1, on the reverse strand, counting down.
ACAACATTTTGTTCATACTCGATATTTTAAGTAAATACTGTACTGTTTTGTAATTAATCTGTTTATATGTCACTTCTTTCCATCCCCCACCTTTGCCCCTGAGTGAGTTCTTCAAGAGCTGGGACAAGGCCTGATGTATTTTTGTCTGCCACCAGACTGGTGACACATGTATGAATCATGTAGTTGGAAAGGTGATGAGACTTGCCCAGAGTAGATATCCTGAAATCTTAGTGACTTTCATAACCCCCAGTCTTAAATTTGTCACTCACATGTTGCCAGAGATGTTTACACATGATTTGAGCTATTACAAAAGAGTTAGGACATAGTTTCTTAATAGGTTCCTCTAGAGTAGCTCATTTATAAAGCACTAGTAATAGTGATTGTGACAGAAACAGTGATGACAATGGTTGTGGTAATGCCATTGCTGCCCACCCTACTATATCATGTTGAAGTTCAAACAAAATGAAAACATTCGTCAAAGTTTTGAAACTGGTAAAGCTCCTTAAATAATTACGTATATGGCTATTACTGCAGTGTGTTGTTATGTATGATTTGCAAAGAGTTTCTCATTCATCGTCTCATTTACTTTTCATTATACTTCTGTGAATGGGTGGTCTTGTGGTCATTTCACAGAGGAGAGAGCTGAGGTTGAGAGTCCCTCAGGGAGTGCCGTTGTCCTCTTCTATAGTATCCTTGGGCTCCCAGAGTCTCCAAGTGAGCCAAGAGAGAGACACTTTCGTGAGAAATGAGAGGCAGTCTCTTCTAGACCACTTCCTAGTTGTTGGGAAAGTCATGACGTATTTTTCTGTTTTTCTATGCAAAAATGTGTCATGACCTTCCCAACAACCCAGTATGTTTGTGTGTTTAAATGTGTTTCAGCTTATTCATTTTATCCACATGCAGAGTTTGGACACAAAGCTTTCTAAGATAAAATGAGCAGTTTGTTTTGAAGTGACCAAGCCATTGCCCACTGTGGGAGCAGTTGGCAGCAGTGTGGGGATTGGGTGGGTCCAGGCGGGAGGGGGCTCACCTCTCCATCGCCTTGTCTCAATGGGGAGTTCCTTACTGTGACTCTCAGAGGAAATGAAGGATGATAAACCCAGCTGCTGTTTCCTGTTTCTATAATTCTGAGATTTATTTTTTTTAAAGGATAGGATGCTTTATTTTTAAACCAGTGGAAAATACCCTCGACCTGTTCCTTGTTAACATTCACTTACAAACCAGATATACGCACTTGAGCTTTAAAGGGTATATATGCATCTGACGTTCTCATAATGCTGCCTGGGAAGGCTTGCTCGCTCTGTTTTTCAACAACAGAGCGAAAACCAATTAAGGCAGCTTTTACTGGGCAGGAAGCTCTCTGAGATTGATGGCAGACTATCTGATTTAGAGGAGGCCTGTAATTTATATCCATGATATGACTATCTCTCAGGCTGTGCCTATGTAATTCAAGTCTGCTTTCTCTTCTGCTTGCGATTGTGTCATTAGTGTATAGAGAGATGAGTCATTCAAGAAATGCACTACAGCCTCTCATACCCTTGTTTACAGAAAGTAGCCATTAGGTATGGACCAACTAGGATGCACCTTGCTGGGGTTCACTGTGTGACCCCTGACTCTAAACTCAAGTCATAGGTAGAGGTCCAGCTCGTAGTGTAGTGATGAAGCACTGCACAGAAGCAGCAGAACACCATGTGGCTGCTTCCCCGGGGGTCAAGTTGCAGCCCCCATGGCTTGAAAAACATGTCAAGCAAATGTGCATGAGTGGCCAAGATCCTGACGGGATGGAACACTGGAAGAAAGAGGATTACAGCATGACCATGCCCTACTGAGGGATGCTTTTCTCACTCTCTTCCTCATCTTTCTCCAATATGCACATCCCTTTGGGCATTAAAAAAAAAAAAAAAAGAAAAAGGAAAAGGTGAGCGAGTGATAGGTAAAAGGTTTTCTCTACTGCCATTTTCTCTCCCGTTTCCTAGTGTAGGAAGCAAGGAATGTGTATGGGCATCAATGTGCATATTTTCAGAATACTAAAAGAAATTTGTTTGGCGAAGTAGAAGTATAAGACAGTAGTAGTAAGTATACCGAAGTTCCTCACTGAGTAAGAATCTCAGTTCTGATTTAAGTCCCTTAGTCCCTCTCTTAATATTCTTAAAGTCATAGCTAAGACCTTATTCTATTTACAGTGGGAAAGGGGTACTTAGTTTGCACTGACGAGCTGGTTAACCTAAGTGAGGTATTTACTCCTTAAGAGTAGGAATTATGGGCCAGCTTGTAGCCTGGTGGATAAGGCAGCTGGATCTCACATGACTGACTGTGCTGTTCAAGTCTTGGACCCTACAGCTTGAGAAACATGCTAGGCACATGTGTGCACTTGCGTGCCCAAATTCCCAAAATGAGGGAGAGATGGAGAAAAAGGGTTTGTGGTGTGACCATTCCCTATGAGAGATGCTTTTTTGCTGTCTGTCTTTATCTGTTCGGTAAGCACACACACCTTATAAATTTTAAAAAGAAAGAAAAAAGAAAAGAATAGCAACTGTAATTATAGTTTATATTAAATAAATTCAGAATAAAAAAGAAATTACCTAAATGTAAAAAAGAGCTTATAGTGAATACCTGGTCTGACTTTATTAGCAACTCCTTTTGAAGATAAGTAAAAATTTGAGACTCTGACACTTATTGGAGGACTGTTCTAGTACATGCAATGTTACAGAACTCTCTAATTCTCTTTTTTTAGAGAGATTTTTGCTATAGGGTGCGTGTACTAGCCAGAGAGACAGAGAGACAGAAAATGAGAAGTCACCCCCGCCCCCTGGGGGAGATAGCCACAATTGCTTCTCCTCCAGTTTCCTCTTGGGATTCTGGGCACACATGCACACATGCCTGGCGTGAGTTTCAGGCCACCGGGTCCAGGACTCAAATCACAGTCGACTACGTGGGAGCCCAGCAATATAACCATTATGCCATCCACTGGTCCCAATTCTCTTTCTTTTTTTTCCACAGTTTTTTTTTTTTTTTTTTTTTTTTTTTTTTTTTTTAAGAGAGATCTTTGCTATAGGGCACATGTGCTCACCGGAGAGACAGAAACTAAGACACAGAAAGTGAAAAATCACCCTCCCCCACAGGGAGATGGTCATGCCACAATCTCTTCTCCCATTCTTCTCTCAAGATTTTGGGCATGCACACACAAACACCTGGCAGAAGTTTCAAGCCTCCAGGTCTGAGACTTGAACCGCTGTTGGTCATGTGGAAGTCCAGTGACATAACCATTACACTACCTCCTGGTCCTCAGAACTCTCCAATTCTAATCTCCCTTTCACATCCTGTTGCAAGTTTTTTGGGTATGAGTTTGATACTATTTATTTTTCTCACAGAAATTTGTAAGGATCAGATTAGTTGGAATCTGCGGAAGCTCTTTTTAAAAATCAAGATAATGGTAAAGATGTTGGATAAAACTGTTATTAAATGGTAGTAGGGTTGTAAATTGTAGTTTTATTTTGTGTCCTGAGGCAATCTTTAAATGCCGACATTTTCTCTATTTCACTTAAGAGGTCCTTCTAATTTGTCAATTTGGGGAAACTAATTTGAGCTCGTCTCTAATTAAAACAGCTGACAAGGACATGTATGGGCTTGGTAGGGTCAGATTGGGGCTTACCTCTTGGTCATAAGCTATGTGACCTTGGTCAGATCACTTAAACTCTCTAAACCTCCATTTTCCTCCTAGGGAAACTGGAACAGCAGTAGTACTGCTCACATTAACATGACAGTTTAATGAGTTCACGTATGTGAGCACTCGGTTACTGAACAGGGACTGTGTCCTTCCCATCTTCCCCTGCGCAATTTGAGCAGCTTCACTATTAAATGGTAACATACAGCCAAAGGTGGCCGCAGACACACCCCAGCAGCACGGGGCACCTACCCTTATCTCATCTTCTTCCCTCTATGCCATAGAAATGAGAAGTGAATGAAACTGCTCTGGGTCACTCATAGTCTTCTTAGGGATAGTAAGTATTTCTTTTCCCACCTTCTTCCTTTCTGTGTAATCCAACCTGAGTTCTTTGACTGCTTGACCTTTCCAGGGAGTTTCAGCAGACAAGGAAGTCTGACTCTTGAGTTACTTGAGCATAAACAGATCTACTCGTTCATCTGCCCAGGTGGTATATATTTTGGTAGTTTTGTTTTGTTTTGTCTTAGGTTATATGGGTTGTGTAATAATTTTGCAACGTACCTTTTTATTCTTTAAACTTTCTAAAAAAAAATCCTTTAAAGGTTTACAAATGGTTAAGTAACAGAGTGATTACCAAGGTTAATGTTTACTGGCTTTCTGAATGGAAAAGCAAACAGTATGTACCTAAACTCTGTTTAAGAATTTCCAGAGGATTTTGAATTCTTTAGTATTAACATCCGTATGTAATACACACTGTATTCACGCTAGGGAAAAAACTATTTTGTATGCTATAAAGATGTACAGCAATGAAATATAAATAAAAATATTAATATCCTTGTGAAGTTATAAGAGCATGCTGCAGAGTTGAGTTTAGTTTTAGTATTTAGTTTATGGTACAGAGAGATTATCTCTTTTTTTCTTTTTAAGAATTATTTTATTTATTTATTTCACATGAGTTTTGCCAGAGAAAGAGAGGGAGAGTTAGAAAGCAAGCTACCAGGTCCAGGATTCGAACCCCAGTAGCCCTTGTGGGAATTCCAGCCCCTTAACCACCCTGCCGCCTGCTAGCCCCGAGATTCTCTCTCTTCTGAAGTGCTTGGGACCGGAAGTGCCTTGGGGAGGGACCCAAGTCTAAACATGAAATTCATTTCTGTTTCATACACACATAACCTAAAATCATTTCATCTGATATTTTTGTATCACAGTGTTTTAACTGTTATCTGTCCCAGGTGCTCAGGTATAGAATTTTCCACTCTTCACATCATGTTGGAGCTCAAAATGTTTGGAGTTTTGGAGTAGTATGGATATCAGATTTTGGGATGAGGGATACTCGATCTGTATATGACGTGATTTTTCTGCTCAAAAATGAGAAACAAGAAGCTATATGAAACATACGTGAGTCCTTTTTCACCCTGCTGCTTTCAGGTTCTACCTCCCTACTTTCCACCTGTCTGTCTCACTTACCTCCCTCCTTACTGCTATCCCAGCCTTCTGTTTCTCTCCCCAGCCAAGTTTGGGAAGAACGTATTCGTTTTCCTGCTTGTTCCTTGCCCACCAGACTTCGTTGGTGGCCCTCAGGCTGGGGTCAAATGTGACGCACCTACCAGATCCAGCAGTCATTCTCGCTCCTCACCTTGTCACTAGCTGATGATGGTGACAGCTCCTAACTGTTCTTCCTCAGCTGTTTGCCTCCTTCGTAGTTCTCTCTTCTCAGATCTGTCCTCTCTCTCTCCTTTGCTGAATCCTTAGCCTGTTCCCTAAATGTTAGCGATCCCCAGGATTCTTCCTTTGGCCTTTTACTCTGTGTGTTTTCCTTGGGTTCTTCCTTCTACTGATTAGTTATAAATCTGTCATTTCATTCCAGATCCCTTTCTTGGGATTTCGATCAACTGACTACTAGATATTGCTATTGAGATTTATTACACCAATCCTTGCTATTCAAACGGAAATGTTAAATTTAGCTAGAAATCCCCTTGACTAGAGTAGCTTTCTCATTTATTACCCTTCTGACCTTTCCTCTTTCTAGTCCACCTACCATTCTCTGAGGAGAATTTTTTCTAAAATGAAGTGTCGATCTCATTGCACCACTTGTTAAAGCTCTCAAAAGGTCTTTACCGTGCCCTTCTAATTCGGATCTGATAAGATTAAACTTCCCCTGAGCCCTACTCCTGGAAGGTCTCCCATCCTTTCATTTTCCAAAAGCCCACCTCATTCTTTATTAGTTCTGGGAAACCACAAAGGACCACCTTGCTCTCAAAAATTCTGAGATTAAACTCATCTCTGTCCTTCTTCCTGACTCCCAGAAGACTCTTGGAGGACTCCCTTGTTTACCTGCTTCTAGAAAACTACAGGGTCCTCCCTTTTGTTTTTGAGACAGCCCTCACGAATGAATGTTTTAGTGCAGCAGCCTGAATAAAGTCATCTTAATTGTCCAGTGCATTTTATGTCTTACAGCTCTTACCCTATTCATTTTATTATGGTCATCATTATTATAACTCTATATTTGTATTTTTTTAACATAATATCTATGTTAATATGTTGCTTATAATAGCAGTATATCTTACAAATTATCCTTTTTAATCAACATGTTTGTTGTTTATTAATATAAATACTGTTTATTGGGTCATCAGAAAAGTTATGCCACATCTTTGCATGGAAAAATATGTCATATTTTCCAGTGACCCAGCAGTTTATGTTTCTTTAGGGATAAGAATGAACAATAGGGACCAGCAGGTGGCATGGTGGTTAAGGACACTGGGCTCCCACATGGCTGACCCTGGTTTGAGTCCCAGACTTGGTGGCTTGCTTTCTTACATTCTCTCTTTCTCACTTTCTCTCTCTCTCTGTCTCTCTTCTTTCCTCCCTCCCATCCCTCCTTCCAC
>NW_006159453.1:3829259-3834153 GCF_000334495.1 Tupaia belangeri chinensis | reverse complement strand
TCCCTCTCTCACTCTCTGGTCAAATTAAAATAAATAAATAAATAAAGTTAAATAAAATAATTCTTTAAAAAAGAGAGTGAACTATAAAATAAATCTATCAAAGTCTTTCTATTTCTGGATCTTTTATTTAAGAGGTATGTTTTTAGTAGTCAAGAGATTTTACTGATTGTGGACCAGCTGAACTGCTGTTAACAAAGAGATGACCAGTGCCAGTCTGTGGCATGGTGGATAAGGCTGCTAGATGTCACATGGCCTACCGCACAGTTTAAGTCCCAGACCGAGCAGCTTGGGATACATGCTTGGGCACATGCGTGTGTATGCCCAGAATCCAAAAGGAGGGAGAGAAAGAGCAGATGGGATTGGAGCATAACCTTCCCCCAAGAGTGCTCTCCCACTTGCTCTTTCTTTCTCTTTCTCTGTCTATCTCTCATGTGTGTGCACACTCATGAGCCTACTGGCAAAAATATTTTTTAAAAAGAGAGTTCTCAAGTAGAATAATTTAAATAAGGTAAATGTTTATTTGCTCCACACAGAATAGTGCAGGTTTGAGCAGCCAGGGGCTGGTAGGAGAGCCCCGTCATTCTTTCCCCATGGTTTCTAAAGTTGTGCCTGGCCCCATATTTAGCCAGCAGGAAAAAATAGAAAAGGGAAGCCCAAGCAAGTAGCCTCATGTTTATGGATTACCAGGAAGTTGAACTCCTCACATCCTGTTGGCCTAACTTCAATCCATAGCTGGCTGCAAATGAGGCTGGGAAATGTTCTCTGAATGAACACAGTACCCAGCTACACTGGGCGTTTGTTTTTAAAAAAGAGAAAATAAGAATGGTTTTTTGGAGATATTCAGTGGTTTTTACCACAGAATGAAGCACTAATTTGATAAAACATCAGCCTGAGGAGAAATGAGTGATTGTGTTGCACTTGTAGCCCTCTGGACCTACCCTGAAAGATTCAGCAGCCACATGTAGGTAACAGGATTTAACACCTCTTATATTTTCCCTTCCCCTTCCAGAAAGGCATAGAATACAGAACTAAGGACATATTTTTAAAAGGTAGTTTGGAGCTCATATCTTCAGCCCATGCTATTGTGAAAATTGGTGGTATGGGATATATGAGCACACAGCATGGAATTTCTCTATATAATTTCCGTGTGTTTCATCACTTTTTTTTTCACATTTAGTACAACTTTTGGTATCACTAGATTGTCCTCTTCAAAACATTTTCTGAAAGGTAATATTAACATATTTTTTTTCTAAGTGGAAAAACTGTTCATTTCTGGTCATCTCGTGTCCTTTGCTCTCAGATGTGTAAATGAGTATCATCTATCAATGTGTTACATAATTTGGGTCAGTTTCCTGTCAGATGTGCCTTGGCACAGCCGTAACAGAATAAATACATGCGTGCCGACATACAAATCCTCTCAGCGCATGGTGCTGGGTAGCCCCGTGCGCTGGGCATCCTTAACTCTTCCCCATTTCGTGCAGTATGTAACATCACTCTCTACAGTCCTGATGTGGGAAAGTGTGAGAAATGCTACATATGGCATTTCACTATAACAGAGATTATATTCTCAAATGATTAATGATTTTTTTCCTCATTTTTGCTATAGCATAAATGTCTCTCAGAGAGAGACAGAGAAAGGGAATATAAGAAATCACCCCCCAGGGGGATGGCCATGCTGCAATCCCTTCTCCTCCATTCTTCTCTCAGGACTTTGGGCACACACTTCACATCCATCCAGCATGTTTTCAAGCCACTGGGTCCAGCACTTGAGTGAAGGGTGCAGTAGGCCATGTGGGATCCAACTGCCTCAACCTCCCCGCCATCTGCTGGCCCTCATTAACGATCTTTTGGAGTTTAGACGGTCCTTAATTTCTGCAGTATTTGACTGCTTTTTACCTTTACTCTCTATGGGTTTTCTTCTTTTCTATTCTCCTCTCTTTCTTTCATTGAATTTTATTTTCTCTCAAGACTACATAATCCTTTTTTTCCCTCTGTTGTCACTACATTCCAAATCCTGGGTTTTAAGGAGTCCCCATCTTCCCCTAATTATTTAGATATCTAGAGCCAATTTCCAGGAGAGGTTGGGGTAGGACCATTCAGTGAGTGTGTCTGCCGTGTGCTCAGTATTACACTGTGTGGTATGTACACATTGTCACAGACATTTTCTTTAATCCCTGTTTCATTGATAAGAAAAACAGAGGCCCGAATCTATACAGTTAGTGATGTGAGACATTCTCTTTGTTCCCATATTACGGATGAATCAGTTAGAGGTGGAAGTGTATGAAAACTCAGACAGTGAATTCCTTAAGCCATGTTCTTGTCCATTTTGCTATCACCCTGGTAAAAATCGAAGAGCTATTTTATATTAGCTCAATAGCACCAGTAGGAGACATGGAGGCTGAAGTGGCTAGTTCCCGTGTGATTGTCTGTGCAGTTCGTGTCCTGGACTCGGCAGCATCACAATTACTCAATTTCTCCCTCTCTCTGCAGTGAATACACATGCCCTGGGGCAAAACTAACTAAATTAGCTCAATCAAAGAGATTCTATGTTATTTGTATGTACAGGCCATTTATTGATTATCTTTGCATGGATTTAAAGTATTTGGTTTTGGGACCAGCATTTAGCGTACTGGCTATGTCACTGAACTCCCATGTAGTCAACTGCAGTTTGAGTCCAGGACCCGGCGGCTTACACTCACACCGGGCGCATGTGCCTACGTGCCCAAGATCCCGAGAGGAGAATGGAGAAGGGATTGTGGCGTGGCCATCCCCCCGGGGGGTGATTTCTCACTTTCTGTCTCTCTGTCTCTCTCTATCTTTCTGGCAAGCGCACGTGCTCTATAGTGAAAACCTCTCAAAAATAAATAAGTAAATAAAAGTATTTGGTTTTACTCTCACATTTTCCCCTGCTATCTTTGTCCCCCCTTGACTACTACCCTACTTCTCAACTATTTGTTACTTCTAACTTGTTAACTCATTTAATACTGACCTAAAGAAAACCCAACCAACAATGAAACTTTGCTGCCTTTTGCTATATTCCTAAAAGAGATAATGAAGGGTTTTTTGGGTTTTGTTTTTTTTTTGTATTTTTCTTTTTCTTTCTTTCTTTCTTTTTTCTTTTTTACTAGTTTCTATTTCAGTTATTCCAGAAACCAGATTCAGTTAGCATGAATAATCAATGACAGGCTTCGATGGGAGGATTCTTTAGGTATTGTAAGCTGGCTCTCTATTACCTTCTACACAGTATTGCACAATGCCGTGTCTCGAAGCAGAGGTGAAGACAAAATGAACTATTTGGGGGTTTGAAATTGTGCTGTGCCAACCACAGAAATATTACAAAAGGATAATTATCAATCATGTGGATGTTGATAACAGTAAAGTAATATTTTTTCAACTAAGCTCATAGATGCCATAGTATATTTCTTGCCCAAGTGTGGGAAGAGACTTACATTTCTTTTCAAGAAGATTCTAAGGGCTTATGAAAAGAGATTCCGTTACAATAAAATCATGTAAATTAGAATAAAAGAACACAGGAATGGACCAATGAAATGGAGAATTAAGAGAAATCCAGGGCCATTCTAGCTACCTTCTCTTTTTTACCTTCCCTGTCCAATCTATTCCTAAATCCTGCTGTTATTTCTGTGGTCTAATTAGTTCTTAAATCCATCCATTTTATTCCGTCTGTTCTCTACCATGCACAGCCTGGTTTTAGCTACCTTCATCTGTCCTTTGCCTGGAGTAAGGTAGTAGCTGCCTCCTGAGTTCACATTTTCCCTTATTTACCTTAATACCAGGCCCAGAGTGAGCTTTGAAGGGGCACAGGTCTGATCACTGGCCACCTTCCACCTCCAGCTAACAACACAGCAGTGACTTCCCACACTGCCCTCCACTTGGTAACATCAGACCCAGCTCCTAGGGTCCTGCTCATCATGCACTGCCTGCTTTTCTCTCTTCAGTTCCAAGCTACTGACCTTCAGTTCCTCGGATATTATTTGCTCTCCCTCTTTCCACGGCACCTTTGCACCGTCTGGGCCAGCCTAATCTTACACTTTTGCTTCATACCTCAACTCAGTCAGGACCTCAGAAAACTCTTCTCATCTTGCCAACTGGAGAAAACCTCTCACTGTCCTCTTTCATAACACCATGCAACCAGGGGACGGTCCAAGCTTCCTGGGATCTGAAAAGTGTGGAATTTGTGGGGTGTTGTTTAGGTTAAAGAGCATGAAGTGGGAAATACAAAGTGGGAGCAGGGCCTTGGAAAGGTTAGGGTCCTAATACAAGAGTTATTCAATATTTCCACTATGCAGCAAGCTGACCTCTCTGTCTGTTCCTCTCTGTGGTATCTCTATGAGGCCTCTGTCTGTTCCTCTCTGTGGTATCTCTATGCAGTTAACAATTTAATTAAATGAACCCGTCTTTCTCCTGCACTATGCATGGTGTGAAAAAGGATATACCTCATCTTCTTTTATCTATGAGAATAAGTTCCAAGACGCCCCAATGGCTGCCTGAAAGCTCAGATCGTACCCAACTATCTGCACCATGCTTTTTCTATACATACATAACCTAGATATTGTTCAATTGATAAATTAAGCACAGTAAGAGATTAGCAGTAGTAACTAATAGTAGAACAATTAGAACAATATACTATGATAAAAGTTATGGGAATATGTTCTCTCTCTCAAAATACCTTATTGACCCAGCTTTTGTGGTAGCTTACTGGACTATGGAGCTGGAAGCCACATGTCAACCCCAGTCCAAGTCCCTTTCCCAGTCAGCTTGATAACACATGAGTTGTGCAGGAGCCTAGGACCCTGGTGGGCTGGAGGACTAGAGGAAGGCAATCTCAGTGTGTCCAGACCCTATGGAGGATGCTTTTTGTCTTTTTCTCTTTCCC
>NW_006159453.1:3824252-3829215 GCF_000334495.1 Tupaia belangeri chinensis | reverse complement strand
CCAGACAGACAGAGAGAGACAGAGATACAGAAAGCGAGGAATCACCTCCCCGGGGGGATGGCCATGCCACAATCCCTTCTCCTCCATTCTCCTCTAGGGATCTTGGGCACGCACGCACACACACCCGGTGTGAGTTTTAAGCTACCAGGTCCAGGATGCGAACCGTGGTCGACCATGTGGGAGTCCAGCGACATAGCCATTACACTAACTGCTGGTCTCCCCTCTCTGTTTTCATGTGCACACCTGCTCTGTCAGACTCTCACTGTCTCTGTCTCTCTCTGGTAACCACACATGCCTTAAACCTTAAAACACACACACGAAAGGCACTCACCATAAAGAAGATATATTAAAATATCTAATTATACTCACCTGTTATAGTTGACTGCTAGTAACTGAAATTGCAGGAAATGAAACTGTGGATAAGGGTACCAGGACCTGCTCAGCCAAACACATTTTTCTGAGTGGGGAGGGCTGTGGATTAGAAATAAATGCAACAACAAACATGCAAAGACACACAAGCATAGAAAAGTGAGGCTCAGGTAGGCCCAATTTCTCTGATGGAGAAGTTGCAACCAGGAACGGGCCTCAGATTTATTCTTTTAAAGGGCAGAAAATGGGGTTAGAGGAAATGGAATGCAAAGCCAGTTGTTTTGGAATGTAAAATCATTTGAAGATGTGAAAATGCCTGGCACCATCTAATTTTTCTGATCTTTTTTGGGGGGCAAAATCTGATAAACAGATGCGGCTTCCTTTAGCCTCATGCTGCCCTACAGTATCAGATGTGGACAACAACAGAAAGATAACCGGTAACAGGCAGATAGCATTTTTGTATGCAAATGGCCTCATAGCCATTGCTAAAGAAGCTCACAGAAGCATGTTTCTGCATGTGTCTAAAGGTCACTTATTTTCTCAGATTGGCCACTCTCCACATAAGGGCATGACTATTCTATGAATTTGCTCACTAAGGAATGTGCAGTAATGTGAACACGAGTCTGCCGTTTGTGTATTTCTTGGGTGGAGAGATAAATGAATGTATGAATAATTAAATGAAGGCTTAGACTAAGGGAAAATGCTTATAGTGCCCTTGTAAAAGTTAGCTGAATGTCTTGAAAGCCAGAGCCAAGTAGAGAACATCGGGATCCCTTCGCTTTTTACACCAGTTTGTCATGAAAGACCAACTTTTCTTGGTATCAAGATGTAAAGGTGAATTTTTATAGGGTTCTTTATATAAAACACCTTAGTCCACACAGTCAATAGTAACAGCAGCCTTCCAGGTACTTGCTCAGCACTTTGATACGGTATTCTGCTTAACAGTTAGATAGGGCATTCGCCACTACGTCAGCCAGTGTTTCTGCATCCACTGCCTGTGCAGAAGGGCAGAAAATCCTATGCAGGACAAAGGGAAGGCCTAAGGCTCTGGGTCTTCATCGCAGCAGAGAGCCTCCCTCTCTGGAACTCCTTGCTCCCTGCCCTTTCATATCGCATGGTTATGTGCTAAGGTGGTGCTTGTTCACCTCTGCCCCAGAGATCATCCTGCATATCACCTGCCCTCCATCAGGAATAGATACTGGCTTTAGCCCCTTGTGAGATTATGCCCAAGATTCCGTTGTCTTTGTTTTTCAGTGGAATGCTTACTTGCGAGCCAGACCGCATGCAGATAATCTGTTGGAACAAGCTAACTTTGGAATAACCTGTTTAAAAGAGTTGTGATGTACTGTCCATCTGGATGTTGAAAAATGCCTGTCAGAGCTGATCGTGTTGACTTTGCCATAATTAATAGTGACCTTTTCTCACTACAGTATTTGGTTCAGGCTCAGTACCGTCTAATGTGCTCCTAAATATTGTTACAGGTCTGTGTGATTCATTCTGCTAACATACCTTTATTAAGTGCCTATCCTGTGCCATGCCCTGGGGACATGCAGATAAAAGAAATTCTCCTTCCATTAGCAAAGAAATTCAAACCCACAGGGAGGGAGAAAGATCTGACAGTTCTGCAAGTGTCTGGAACACTGATGTCTAACTTCGCGTTCATTTTTAGTCCTCGTTGCTACGGTTTTCTAATAAACGACGAATAGCATTTTTAACCCAAAAAAGCTACCTATCAAAGGGTTTGAATCTCTCTCAGTATCTGAGTATCTTTCTCTCCTAACTCCTGTTTTTAAGGGATAATAATATAAGCACCAGTGCAAGGTACGCAGGGGCTTGTCAGCAGTTTCCCACACCAGGAATAAGGATTGGCAGGTTCCCACTGTCCATATCCAGAGCAGGTGTCCATGGGTGTGTGAACAGAGGGACTTTCTGTCCCAGGTATAACTAGAAGGCGATGTGATAGACTTCCTGGGACCACAGAAAGCGACCTAGGGTGTCAAGAACTCTGCCCTAGTTCACTTTACTCTGTGCAGTGGCGTGTCAGGCATACTCTAGAGAAACAATATTAAAAGTGAATAAACCTGAAAGGAAAATGGTCATCTGTGGTCTAGGACATGTCTTTCAGATGCGGGATGGGGGGGCAAGGAAATTAGAATTGCAAAGCTCCCCTCAGAAATCCCACTGACTGCCTCATAAACTGCATGAAGTTGAGATTATAAGGGTTGCGTTAAATGCTTCACTCTTAGCTTGGGATGACTTTCTCTAGACCTTTTATTAAAAGGTCTCTTAGCTACAGGACTCTCTTTTAGGGGCTAAACATATCGTTATCGCCCTGCTGTTTTGTTGTTGTTTTTACCCTAGAGCCTGTGATCTCTGAGACCCAGCCCTCCAAGGGGAATGGCCCAGCTGCAATCCCTTCTCCATTTTGTGGGGATCTAGGGGCCATACACACAGGTGTCTGGCATGTTTTTCAGCTGCCCCAATCTCTGCACTGTCTGCTGCCTCTGCCATCCTCTCCCCCCACGTTTACTCTAGATTGCTTTCACAGTGAAGACATCTAATTATTTTGTAATTTACTAGAGAATGCATGTGCTTATCAGAGAGAGAGAGAAAAAAAAAAAAAAAGATAGCCCCCATCGGTTGCTCCTCCATTTCTCTCTCTTACTGGGATTTTGGGCATGTGTGCATATGTGCCCAGCATGTTCTCAAACTGCTGGGTCCAGAACTCGAACCTCGCTCATGGGATCCTGCCACCTTACCCACCACACCACAGGCTGGCCTCTGTTTTTCTGTTGTTTGCTTTTTTAATTATTCCCCCTTCTAATCCTTAGAGCCTGTACCAGACCTGTAGCAAATGCTCTGTAGATGTTTCAGTGAAATGAAGTTTCTAGTGCAGAGTACACTGGGTGGTGTCTATAGGTAATAAGGCATTTGTGAAATTCTGTTGACCCAAGTTCATGATGAAGGGAAGGTTGGTGATAACCCAGAGAGGAAACTGGGGTTGTGTGGAAAAAATGTGGAAACCATTGATTTACAGCCTTTTTTTATTGTTCTATAAATGAGATTTCATCTTCACATTCTCAAATGTGGTCTTCACTTAAGATTTGAAAGCTACAAGAAAAAGAAAAAAAATTCACAGCATATATTAATATATTTTGTTAATTATTAAGACTTTTTACAAGAAAAACAGTTTTACCTTAGACCTACTGACACGTATTTAAATTTTTGTTCCTTAGCTTTGAAAGAATTCTCTGTGAATAGCAATATTCTGGAGAAATCTCAAAAGAGGTACTAAAATATACTTTACATTAAGTTCTTTTTATATTTCACAAGTTTTGAGATTTCTTTAGTCCTCTTCCTTCAGGTGTTAAATGAATTTATAAAAAGCATTTGTTGTTAGCAAAATGCGTGGATTTTGCCCAGTGTGAATTTTGATATTGATCGGTTTTCCATACGTAATTTTTAAAAATCTGGAGCTTTCCTCGCCACACACCCACATGCACAAGGACACACACACACAAAAACTTGTTACAGTGTTAGAAGGCATCTATATTTTTAAGGTATGACTTTTTCCTTTTGTTCTTTGTCCTTTATTTTTTTAAAGGGAAAATTACATGAAAATGTTATTGAGGCACTAATACAATTGAAGCTATCCTTTTACCTAGCCATCTGCTCTAGCTTTAAAGTATGTGCTGAAAGACTATACATAATAAATCATTTTTAATTTTCTGTACATGTTTTCTGTTGCCGTTGTTGTTGAGAGGTTTTTGCTGTAGGGTGCGTGCGCTCGCCAGAAAGACAGAGAGATAGAAAGCGAGAAATCACCCCCCAGGGGGGATGGTCATGCCTCAATCCCTTCTCCTCCATTCTCTTCTCGGGATCTTGGGCAGGCACGCACATGCACCCAGCATGAGTTTAAGCCACCTGGTCCGGGACTTGAACTGCGATCTACTACATGGGAGTTCAGCGACATAGCCATTAAGCTAACTGCTGGTTCCTATGCATGTATTTTTAAAGCCAGAATATTTTAAGGGGAACTGATACTAGTGAATTATGTTTTCTTTAAATATCAATTATATCCAACTATATATGAATTATCATAGCTTGCATGGTTATAATATTCATAACTTGATATTTACATATATGATTAGAGGTCTGTTAAAAAAAACTATTTCTCCTTTCTCATTTTTGCAATAAAAGCATTTGCTATTATTTTAAATAACTAGTTTATTATTTTATTTATTTATTTTAATTGGACCAGAGAGGGGGAGAAGAAAAAAAAAAAAAAGAAAGAAAGAAAGCCACCAGGTCCAGGACATGAACTGTGGCCGGCTACGTGGGAGTCCAGTGCTCTTAACCACCACTCCACCTACGGGACCCAGCATTTGCTATTTTTTTGACTGTCAGCTTTTGATAGTTGATTTGGTTGTGTATGCATCTGTATGTACATGTACAGACATGCTTATGTGTATATTGAGGATGTGAGGAGAGTTATTTGTAGTAAGTGTAGTTTATTAATAAGTCTTTATAAACTTTGTTTTGTTTTCCTTTAATTTGACTCTCACCTGTTTCGTGGCTGTTCTGTCATTTACGC
>NW_006159453.1:3823848-3824235 GCF_000334495.1 Tupaia belangeri chinensis | reverse complement strand
GCTGATTGTTTTTACTATAAAGCACTGTAGACAGAAAACAAAAGTTCACGTTTGACTGGATAGGAAATTCATACCTACATAAAAAAGTAAGTATTAGATTGATTAGTCAAGCCATTTCCTTCTTCTTACATTAAACTCTCTTTCTTTACATAACATTTCAAAGCCATTTGATGTCCTGGTTTTAGTAGGGATACTGAAAAGCTCCAAGTACGTGCAGATCTACCTTTTCAAGTTTTAATTCTTTTACAGTTTTGATGCTAGATTTTTGTGTGTTGCTGGTAATAAACTCATTAATACAAATTAAGTTTCCCATGGACACTAAATTACCCACTAAATTACTGTTAATAAATGTGAACAAAAAGATTTGAATCCAGGTCTCTTAGGCAT
>NW_006159453.1:3817193-3823811 GCF_000334495.1 Tupaia belangeri chinensis | reverse complement strand
CCTCCTAATTTAAGTAATTTTATTTTTTTTAAAGTAAATGATATTGAATAATACATTTTTATCATTAATCACTTATTTCAGGATTACAGTATGTATGTAATACTTTATGCTAAAGATCAAGAAATTGGGGCCAGCAGGTAGCATGGTGGTTAAGACTCTAGACTCCCACGTGGCCGACAACGGTTTGAGTCCCAGATGGGCAACTTAAAAATCCCAGGGAAGAATGGAGGAGAAGGGATTGCAGCATGACCATCCCCCCTAGGGAGTGATTGAGAAACTATATTTTTACAGCTTTATTGAGGTAGAATTCACATAGCATACAATTCACTCATTTTAATGTCCCGTGGAGGCTGGCCCCTTAGACTGGTGGTTGGGGAAGTCAGATCCCACATGACCAACCACAGTTCAAATCCCAATCCCAGGCACTTGAAAAACACTCCTGGTACTGAACACGCACGCCCCAAATCCCAACAGGATGGAGAGAGAGAAGAGATCACGGTGTGTCAGTGTTCCACTGAAGGAACGTTTTCTCCCTCTCCTTCTCTTTCTCTGTTTTTCACTCTTGTGCACATAAATGACAATTTAAAAATAAGTAAATAAATAAAAAGTGTGTATTTGAATATCTTTTGTCCAATCATCAGAGCTTCTACTTTTCAAATCTGGTTATTGATTTATTCCAGTACTACAGACCAAATTTTCAGATAAAGAAACAGGATTATTATCAGAAAATAGTTATTTTCTGATAAATAGTTATTTTCTGATAAATAGTAAGTCAATCCCTACTATTTTCTGATTCAACTCTGTCCAACCAAAGTCTGATAACTTCCCACTTTCGATTATAGTACAACAGCTTTCCTTGACTTCCATGAGAAATACTCCTTTACAGGGATGTTTGGTGAATTTTCATCTGTGCCATAAACAAAAAGAAGCCTTGGAATAAGAAATCTGCTTCCTTACAATTTGTTAGGACCTTTGCAATAGACATATTATAAAGGAGAACCCAAAGAATACATGCAATTTGTGCTTATTAAACGTGCCTTCCTGGGTTTAAAAAGCAAAAATAAATCCTATAGCCATTGCTAAATGTTTAGAGTCCTGATTCACTATGGAAATCCAGCCTCCAGAGAAGGGATTCGATTCAGAAAGCTAGTTGCTGAACTCCTCTCTCATTATCTTGATTTCACTTTAGGAAGTCACTTGAAGATTATAATGGGCTGAATACACTGTATTATGGGACTATGTATTTAACATACTTTGTATACACGCACTCAATTTATGAAAAGCAACTTTTATTTTCAAAGTGCAACTGCATCTTTAGTTCAGTTAATGGATGAAACCTCCCCTAGGAGATAGGAAGGGCATGTGTCATTATCCCACTTTTGATAGGTGAAATGTGGAGTAGATAATAATTCATGTCCCATACTTGAAATAATAACTAGTATGGGATCAGCAGTTAGTATAATGGCTATGACGCTGGACTCCCATGTAGTCAACCATGATTTGAGTCCTGGACCCAGTGGCTTAAACTCATGCCAGGTACGTGTGTGTGCGTGCCCAAGATCCCGAGAGGAGAATGGAGGAGAAGGGATTGTGGCGTGGACATCCCCCCTGGGAGGGGAGTTCTCGCTTTATGTCTCTCTCTCTCTCTTTCTGGCGAACGCACGCACCCTATAGCAAAAACCTCACCAAAAAAAAAAGGGAAAGAAAAGGAATAAGAACTAGTCAGTGGCTGATCTTGCATGTTTGTTGCCGTACAGCCTAGATACTCCCTCACACTGTACTGTCCACCATGCCTTGGTTTCCATCCCCTGGTTGCCCTTCTGGTATGTCTGTACAGGGATATACCAGACTAGCATTGGGATAGCGTTAGACTTTTCTGTAGCTTCTCTAACATATTCCTCTCTTGTTTTCTTTGCACTGCTACGTCTTCTGCTCACCCTCCCCACCACCTCATGTTTCACACACACACCCCACTTTCCTGTTGCAGCTTAAAAACCACCTCTCTTGGTCCAGCCAGTGGCTTGGTGGTTAAGGCAGCCAGATCCCACATGATTTGACTGTGCTATTCGGGTCCTGGGCCCAGTGGCTTGAAAAGCACGGCAGGCAAGTGTGCTTGTATGCCCCAAAGTCCTGGATAGAGGAGAGGAGAATGGAGGAGTGGAAATTGTGGTTTGACCATCCCCCATGGAGGATGCTTTTTCTTTCATCTTCCCTAACCTCAGAGAGCCTACATGCCCTCTGGGAGGGAAAAAAAATGCTTCTTTGCAAAATCCTCTCAATTACTAGACTCAATTGCCCTGGGCCTCTCCTATACTTTGTATTAACCAGGACAGAGCAGTTTTCTTGCTGAGTCACAGCTGGCAAACTTAGTACTTATTCCCACTTAAACTGGGAGCTCCTGAGGGCAAGGACTGTGGTAGATCATCTCTGTATCCCTTCTCCCCCCCACCCCCCATGATACCTGTGTGTGGCTGGTGGTTTTCTTAAATTCTGAGCATATTTCATGGAAGATTGCCTTAGGGACAGTGCCAGTTACATAATTCACTACTTTGTTTCTTCAAAGCCAAAAACAACAATGAGAAGTTCCCCCCTTCAACAGACAACCCTTAACCAACAATACCGCCATTGGATGACAAGTGGTAGAGGAAAAGATTTAGAGATGAAAGATTCTGTTAGTTCTCTGAATTAGCTCAGGAAGGTCATTTAAGATTTCTGTGCCTCAGGTTTCCTCACACTGTTGAGCAATAGTAATGCCTAAGTCACTAGCCTATTGTGAGAATCAGTTGAGTTCTTCTATAGGAAAGTCGTTCATAAACTGTGAAGCACACAGGCATGAGAAATAAAAAAGAGAAACAGTATGAGTTTTGGCCTCAGATGAGATTTTAAATCCAGACTCCACAACCTAAGTTCTGTGAGTGCATTTCTTCATCTGTCAAGGGGGCATCGCAGCACTTTGCAGCGTGGAATGATGTTGTGGAGGTTCAGTGGGATCCAGGCAGTGTTCCTCCTGTGTTCTACCTGAGCCGCTCAGCCTCTGCCAGCCACAGCTGTTGCCTGTTGCATCTGCCTCTGTATCTTTTTATGGCAGTCTGCCCTTTGTGTTGCAGGCCCCTTCTCTTGGGCTGGGGCGATAGATGCTGAGTGGATACAGGCCTGGCCTGGACCCCAGCCAGCTTGGATATGCCTTGATGGAGCTGAGGCAAAGTCTGGCATCGCAGCACACTTCCTAGGGTAGCTGTTGCTGCTGCAATTTCTTTTACCATTTCTTTTTGAAACTTTTGATTGATGTAAAAGCATCTATTCTGGGGCCATCGGGTTGTATGGTGGTTAAGTTGCTAGACTCCCACATAACCAGCCATGGTTCAGGTCCTGGAGCCAACAGCTTGAAAATGCAACTGCATGCGTGCATGCATCCATGCTCAAGAGAAGAATGGAAAAGAAGGGATCACAGTATGTCCATCCTCTCAGGGAGTGATTTCTTACTTTCTCTCTTTCTCTCAGGTAAGTGCACATGTCCTGTGGCAAAAACTAAAACAAAAAAAAAGGACACATGCCAAAAGGACCTGAGTATACAGATCACATTTTATAAGTTGAACACATCCATGTAACCAGGTCACTCATTCTCATTCCTACCTAATATTCTGTTGTGTGAATATATTACATTTCACTTTTTCATTCCACTGTGGATAGGCATTTGAATAGCTTCCAATTTAGGGTTACTACAAATAGCACTGCTGTGGGACCGACCAGCAGTTAGCATAATGGCTATGTTGCTGAACTCCCATGTAGCTGACCACGGTTCGAGCCCCAGACCCGGTGGCTTAAACTCACGTCAGGCACGTGTAAGTTCCTGCATACCCAAGATCCTGAGAGAAGAATAGAGGAGAAGGGATTGAAGTGTGGCCATCTCCCCTGGTGGTGGTGGGGGAGTGATTTTTCACTTTCTGTCGCTCTGTCTCTCTCTTTCTGGTGAGTGCACGTGCCCTATAGAAAAAAAAAGTAGCAGTGTTGTGAAGAATCTTGTACATGTCTTTTGATGAGTATGTGTGTTTCTCATGGCTGTATACCTAGCAGTGGGAGTGCTGGGTCATAGACGGCATATGCTCAGTTTTAGTAGATAACACTGAAAGGTTTCCCAGTATACAATGGCTGTACAAGCTCATCCTCCTGCCAGCAGTGTTTTGGAGTTCTGACTGCTCCTACATTCTCACCAACACATAGTATTATATCTTTTAACTTTAGGATTTCTAATAGATTTTATATTATTAATATTTTTGAAAGGATACTATCCCTTAGCACCCAAGACCTGAAACACTAAACTTTTAGACATTGTTGGGAATGTAGTCTGTACAAATGCAGAAGGTCGTGTTGGGTGTGAAGCTTTAGGACAGTGGTTGTTATGTGGAAGGAAGAAGACAAATGATGCCTACCATCATTATCGTCACCAGTATTATTATTATCATCACGGAATAAATACCTTCCCTGTTCTTTAGAGATAGGAGTAGGGCATGGTGAATACAAAGGTAAATTAGACATAATTTCTGTCCACCAGGAGCTCAAGTTCTAGTTGAAGAGACCACAGTTGGAAGCAAATTGTTATTAGACAATAGGACAGGAATTTGAGGGGAAAGGTAGTGCTTGATCATTAAAAAATAAGGAAGTAAACTCTTACTTTGGAATTACAGAAAGAAAAGGGGAAAATAGACTGGAAGAAATGGCAGGAGCACACAGCCCTTGGCTGGTGGCAGCATAAACAGAGTTGGAGGACAGAGCTTGTTTGAGGCTGGAGTCGTTGCATGGCATTTCATTATTCAGCGTCAGTACCTGGCAGGGAATGTGGGGAACTGAGCTGGTGACCATGGCAAAGGTACAGGACTTTACTGCTGTGTTCTCTGCCACCACCTTGTAACTTCTTCCTCCACTGAGAAACTGATCAGCCTCCTCTCTCCTGGGATCAAAGCCAGTCCCAAGTACAAAGTACTTAAAAAGCACCACGGAAGCTTTAACTGCTGCAAGATATTGCTAGTTTCCAGGATCCCACCATGCCTCTGTGCTGTGGTCCTTTATCATTTTGAAGTGACAGTGTGGCTTAGAGTTGTTTTTTTCTTTGATGGGCTAAGGTTGCTTTGTGGCGGCATATCAGTTTCATAGAAGCCCCTTTGCCCAGTACCATATGAAGACAGTAAATACCTTTTTGATGGTAAAGATCAAGACCTCATACATTCTTTCATTGACTTACCACCAATGTGTCAGACACTGGATATATCAGACCAGGAAGGAAGACCGTGGCTCATGTCCTCATTGAATTTATAATCAAGTGGGGGATCAGAAAAATAAACCCCGCGTGATAAGGCCTGTGATGAGCAGGGGTACAGGGAGAAACACCTCTGCCAGATTGGGAAGGCTTCCTGGAAAAGGCAGCAGAAACCTGATAGCCTAATGAAGGAGTGTGTGGAAGAAGTGTTCCAAGCAGAGAAAGCAATGTGTAGGGGGCCTGAACTCAAGGGAGAGTGGCGTGTCGGAGAAACTAGGAGTTTTAAGGTGTCTGGAGAGGAAAGGAGTTTGACCCAAAGCACCCACAGCAGAATGGAAGACAGATGGAGGATCAAGACTGGAAGCAGGAAGACCAGATATAATAATCAGAGCATAGATTCCAGCAGGTAGCATGGTGGTTAAGGACTAAACTCCCACGTAGCTGATCATGGTTCAAGTCCTCAACCTGGCAGCTTGCTTTCTTACTTTCCCTCTCTTTCTCTCTCTGGTCAAATTAAAAATCATCATCGTCATCATAAAATTAAATAATTCTTTAAAAATGATAATCAAGGGGAACCAGCAGTTAGCGTAATGGCTATGTCGCTGGACTCCCATGTAGTCGACCGTGGTTCGCGTCCCGGACCCAGTGGCTTAAAACTCACGCTGGGTGCATGTGCATGCGTGCCCAAGATCCCGAGAGGAGAATGGAGGAGAAGGGATTGTGGCTTGGCCATCCCCCCTGGGGGGTGATTTCTCGCTTTCTGTCTCTCAGTATCTCTCTGTCTGGCTGGCGAGCACATGTTCCCTGTAGCAAAAACCTCTCCAAAAAAGAATTAAAAATAAAAATAATAATCAAGGCATAAAAGAGAAGTAACCATGTTCTCAATACAAGAACTTTCAGAATGCATTTCTCTGAGTCCTCTACCCCATTCATCCTTGCCTTTCTAGAACCTGTATTTCTAGATACAATTATGATGAATAAAGAAAATCCTATTAGTAGGGTTAATGTGCAAAAAAAAATTTTTTTCTTTTTTTAATTCAAAAGACTGTTAACGCCGTCATTGTTTGTCATTGTTTGTCAAAAGTAAACCTGTCCAAGGTATACTCTCCAGTGTCTACACGGAAAGTGCGAGTCACTCTGTATATAACCTGTGGTTCAGTGCTATGTTTTGTGCATTCTAGGTAGGGAGTGGCGAGCTCAAAGACCATGAGGCTGGGCTGTTTCTCAGTTAGGCTGGCTTACTGTGATTCCAGTAATCGTTCTTCCAGCTTCAATTCCCAACCCACTCATAAAAGCAAGGTAAACAAGATAGCAGACTCAGACTCAAGGGTGCTCAAGGGGACATGTTACTTCCTACTTTCCCT
>NW_006159453.1:3791364-3817180 GCF_000334495.1 Tupaia belangeri chinensis | reverse complement strand
TCCTACTTTCCCGACTAAGGTATGAATGAGTATTTCTTTTTCTCTTTCCACCATCTTTGGCAATTTTTTATGAAGACTTAATATTGGGCATTTCACACGTCAGTCCTGAAGTCTGGGGATGTAATTTCTAGCAATTTTCATAAACTCCAAGTACAACTCAATAATGAAGATGTCAGGAATGTTTTTATGTAGTTATAAAAGACTTGCATATTTGACTTTCAAAACCAATTCCAGAGGCCCAGACAGCACCAGTAATGCGACCAGATCCACCTGGGAAGGGCCCTGCTTTATGTCCTGGAACCTCCCTGAACGTGATTCACACTTGTGTTCATGATCTGGGCTGGCTGAGGCTGGAGATGGATTGCAGGATGAAGGCCATGTTAGGGTTACAGCACCCCCTCCGAAAAATTAATTTTTTAAAACACCAACTATAGAAGTGAGAATTGCTATTACAATTCAATAATGTGAATGGTATTTTATAAGGAAATCCTGTGTATCTGCTCTGTACCATACTAGGTATGTAGAAGGGTTTTAGAGGGGTGAGATAGGGTCTCTGCTTCCAGAGATTTAATCTAAAATGGAACAGAATTCAGGTACTTATACCACCCCTTCCATTGTGTGCGCCACCCAAGAAAGACCCTAGTAATTGGTCCCAACACTGTTTGCCACTGAACTCGCAGCTTCACAATCTCATCTTATCATTCCAGGTAACCTTTACATAGGTAAAAAGTCTCTCTTCTATACTTCATTGAAAAAATAAACGTTGAGACTCAGCCATGGTAGTGCACACTGGTGGGTGCTGCCACTCAGGAGCCTGAGAACAATGTCAAGGCCCAGATTTGATTTCTGGTCGACCCTGACAACCTAACATGGTGGCTCCACCTGTACTCTTCACTGCTTAGGAGGCTGAGGAGGAGGCTCGCCACATAGCCCCTCTCTCGATAAAGCTGTCAGCCAGCCTTAGGTGTTTGCCTTGCCTTTGATTCTCTTGTTTTTTGTTAGTTTTTTCCAAGGAATCATTTTGTATGTGAATATTGAAACCTAAAACCTCCTTAGAAAGCAGAATACAGTAATGTTGTTATTCAGGAAGTTAAAACTTCCCTATTAAGGACTATAACCATTGGGTTGATGTGCATGACCCCAGAAGCCCATTCTCATTACCCACTTAGAAGCACTGTGTTTTTCTTGGTTGCTTCACGCATGATTATCTTTGTACCTTATTATTTGTGTCAACTAGTTTCAGTACTGTAAACCTTCCAGCTGGTAGTGAATGGTGACCACGTTTCCAAGTATCTTTGCCTCAGGGCTTCCCTCATTGCTGCTGGGGCTACCTTTTGGCTTTTGGCCATTAAAGGTGTTATTTGTTCCTGATTTACTCAGTACCATTGTCACTGATTCCTCTGTGCTCACCTAGATCTTGGGCCCTCTTCCTGTTCCATATGCTCTGTAGGCACTGTATCAAAGGCCAAAGTTTCTGCTATACTTAGTAATAAAATTCCAAAGATGTACACACTCTTTAAATTCTAGACCCTTAATTTCAGCTATCCATGAGACACTTATGTCTCATGATGATGAGAGATAAACAACTATCTACTTGTGACCAGAGAGTATACAAAGAGGTTTTTATTACTGAATTTAACCTTTCCAACAGCCCTTAGAAATTATCATCTTATCACAGGGATGGACTTCAAAAAGTTTGTGCAAAATGAATTAAAATACAAGTTTAGGAGCTAGCAGGTGGCATTGTGGTTAAGGCACTGGACTCCCACATGACTGCCCAAGTGGCTTGCAACTCATGCTGGGTGTGTGTGCGTATGTGTGCAAAATCCCAAGAGGAGAATGGAAGAAAAGGAACTGTGGTGTGACCATTCACCCCTAGGGGGTGATTTCTCACTTTCTGTCTGTCTGTCTGTCTGTCTCTCTCTCTCTCTCTCCAGCAAGCACATGTGCCCTACAGCAAAAATACTCTCCAAAAAATAAATAAATAAATAAATAAAATAATAAAAATTAAAAGTTTGTTTTGGTACAAAAAATTTGAAATCCTTGTGTAGTTTTTTCATAATACACATTTTCATGAATATGTGGAAGACCTCTAGTACAGATGGGCAATACAAGGTTTAGAGAATCACAACATTAGTTAGGGGTAGGTCTAACTCTAGAACATAAGGCTATCTAGACTTAACAGTGCTTACAAACCCTTCCGTTTAACTCATACAAAAGAAGACACCCCACCTCCCTGCCCTAAAACTTCAATTTCAACTTCAGATCAGTCTAGTGCACAACGAATGCCATCCTTCTCTTCTCTCCTCCCTCAAGGTCCAGTAACCACCGTAGACTTTGTACTGTTGTTATCTCTTACCTAGAATGCAATCCTTATTCATTTTTTCCTCTTCCCTTGCACTAGAAGAGGAAAGATACTAGAACAAATTACCTTTTTTTCTCATAAACACATATGCTCCTTTTAGTTATTTTCTATTCCATCTATCTTGGATAAGAAAATGTGATTTGAATGAGAAGACTCGTTTAGAGCCAGCATAGGGTTTTCCCCATTTACCGTTTCCACTTGCATCTCTGTAATAACGTATTTTGTTTTCTTGTTTTCTAGGAATGTTTACCCTTGCGGAAGTTGCTTCACTTAATGACATTCAGCCAACTTACCGAATCTTGAAACCATGGTGGGACGTGTTTATGGATTACCTGGCTGTTGTTATGTTGATGGTAGCCATTTTTGCAGGAACCATGCAACTTACCAAAGATCAGGTGGTCTGCTTGCCAGTATTGCCATCGCCTGTAAATTCAAAGGCACACACACCACCAGGAAATGCCGACGTCACCACCGACATCCCGAAGATGGAAGCAGCCACTCACCAAAACCAAGATGGGCGGACAACAAACGATGTTTCCTTTGGCACATCTGCCGTGACACCTGACATACCTCTCAGAGCCACATATCCTCGCACAGATTCCACAGTTCCAAATCAGGAGGCCAAGAAAGAGAAGAGAGATCCAACAGGCCGAAAGACAAACTTGGATTTTCAGCAATACGTATTTATTAATCAGATGTGCTATCATCTGGCCCTTCCATGGTATTCCAAGTACTTTCCATACCTTGCTCTTATACACACTATTATTCTCATGGTCAGTAGCAACTTTTGGTTTAAATATCCCAAAACATGCTCAAAAGTTGAACATTTTGTTTCAATACTAGGAAAGTGCTTCGAATCTCCTTGGACTACTAAAGCGTTGTCTGAGACCGCATGTGAAGACTCAGAGGAGAACAAGCAAAGAATCACAGGTGCCCAGACTCTACCAAAGCATGTGTCTACTAGCAGTGATGAAGGGAGCCCCAGTGCCAGTACCCCCATGATCAACAAAACGGGCTTCAAATTTTCAGCCGAGAAGCCCGTGATCGAAGTTCCTAGCATGACTATCCTGGATAAAAAAGACGGGGAACAGGCCAAAGCTCTGTTTGAGAAAGTGCGGAAGTTCCGTGCCCATGTGGAAGACAGCGACTTGATCTATAAGCTCTATGTGGTCCAAACAGTGATCAAAACAGCCAAGTTCATTTTCATTCTCTGCTATACCGCCAACTTCGTCAACGCGATCAGCTTTGAACACGTCTGCAAGCCAAAAGTTGAGCACCTGACTGGCTACGAGGTATTTGAGTGCACCCACAATATGGCTTACATGTTGAAAAAGCTTCTCATCAGTTATATATCCATCATTTGTGTTTATGGTTTCATATGCCTCTATACTCTCTTCTGGTTATTCAGGATACCACTGAAGGAATATTCTTTTGAAAAAGTCAGAGAAGAGAGTAGCTTCAGTGACATTCCTGATGTCAAGAACGACTTTGCGTTCCTTCTACACATGGTAGACCAGTACGACCAGTTATATTCCAAGCGCTTTGGCGTGTTCTTGTCAGAAGTCAGTGAAAACAAACTTAGGGAAATTAGTTTGAACCACGAGTGGACATTTGAAAAACTCAGGCAGCATGTGTCACGCAATGCCCAGGACAAGCAGGAGTTACATCTGTTCATGCTATCGGGCGTCCCCGATGCTGTCTTTGACCTCACAGACCTGGATGTGCTAAAACTGGAACTGATTCCAGAGGCTAAAATTCCTGCTAAGATTTCTCAGATGACGAATCTCCAAGAGCTCCACCTCTGCCACTGTCCTGCAAAAGTCGAACAGACTGCTTTTAGCTTTCTCCGCGATCACTTGAGATGCCTTCACGTAAAGTTCACCGATGTGGCTGAAATCCCCGCCTGGGTATATTTGCTCAAAAACCTTCGAGAGTTGTACTTGATAGGCAATTTGAACTCTGAAAACAATAAGATGATAGGACTCGAATCTCTCCGAGAATTGCGGCACCTTAAGATTCTCCACGTGAAGAGCAATTTGACCAAAGTTCCCTCCAACATTACAGATGTGGCTCCACATCTTACAAAGTTAGTCATTCATAATGACGGCACTAAACTCTTGGTACTGAACAGCCTTAAGAAGATGATGAATGTTGCTGAGCTCGAGCTCCAGAACTGTGAACTGGAGAGAATTCCACATGCTATTTTCAGTCTCTCTAATTTACAGGAATTGGATTTAAAATCAAATAACATACGCACAATTGAGGAAATCATCAGTTTCCAGCATTTGAAACGACTGACTTGTTTAAAATTATGGCATAATAAAATTGTTACCATTCCTCCCTCCATTACCCATGTCAAAAACTTGGAGTCACTTTATTTCTCTAATAACAAGCTCGAATCCTTACCAGTGGCAGTATTTAGTTTACAGAAACTCAGATGCTTAGACGTAAGCTACAACAACATTTCAATGATTCCAATAGAAATAGGATTGCTTCAGAACCTGCAGCATTTGCATATCACTGGGAACAAAGTGGACATTCTGCCAAAACAGTTGTTTAAATGCGTGAAGTTGAGGACTTTGAATCTGGGGCAAAACTGCATCACCTCCCTCCCAGAGAAAATTGGTCAGCTCTCCCAGCTCACTCAGCTGGAGCTGAAGGGGAACTGCTTGGACCGCCTGCCAGCCCAGCTGGGC
The DNA here is from genome assembly GCF_000334495.1 of Tupaia belangeri chinensis. Classification (NCBI taxonomy): domain Eukaryota; kingdom Metazoa; phylum Chordata; class Mammalia; order Scandentia; family Tupaiidae; genus Tupaia; species Tupaia belangeri. The sequence continues at coordinate 3,812,119 of NW_006159453.1, read as the reverse complement.
CAGTGTCGAATGCTCAAGAAAAGCGGACTTGTTGTGGAAGATCACCTTTTTGACACCCTGCCACTCGAAGTCAAAGAGGCATTGAATCAAGACATAAATGTTCCCTTTGCAAATGGGATTTAAACTGAGATAATTCGTGCCCGTCTTTGTGCAGGAACAGCTTCCTAGATTGCAAATGCTCCCGTACAAGTTATTGCAAGATTATGCATTTTAGGAGTAGATACATCTTTAAAATAAAACACAGAGAGGATGCATAGAAGGCTGATAGAAGACATAACTGAATGTTCAGTGTGTGTAGGGTTTTAAGTCATTAATTTCCAAATCTTTTTTTTTCTTTTTTTTTTTTTTTTTTTTTTTTTTTTTTTTTTTTTTTTCATTTGGGGAAAGGGAAGAAAAAATTATAATCACTAATCTTGGTTCTTTTTAAATTGTTTGTAACTTGGATGCTGCCGCTACTGAATGTTTACAAATTGCTTGCCTGCTAAAGTTAATGATTAAATTGACATTTTCTTACTATACCACCTTTCTTGAGGTGTCTTGATTTACTTTGCTTAATTGGTGCAATCTTGTTTTAACTCAGACCATGAAAAACACATCAGGTCCAAACTTGTAAAATTTAGATTTGCAGAAATATTGATTTCTTTCCTGTTTTAAGTTAAAGCACCTCAACTAAGCACTTACTAAAATATTTACTGCTTCTGAAAATGCCATCGTATAAATTTTACACTCTCCAAGGCCTGAAATTCAGTAGAGGTATGTGGATTGTTGGGGTTTTTTGTTTCTTTTTTAAGAAGAATAACAAGAAAAAAAATGAACATATCCCTTAATAATAACATTTTCCCCCCTAGTCTGGAGTTTGGATTACATGGTACATTTTTCTACCAATAATACAGGGTTGTCAATAAGTAGAAAATGTTTTTTAAGTAAATTTATTATTATGGAAAAATATTTTGGAGGTTCCTCAGAAAACTGAAAATAGAATTTCTATAGTATCCAATAATATTACTTCTGGGTAAATGGGTTGTTGGAAAAGTCATGGCATATTTTTTTCTACATTTTTTCTTTTCTTTGCAAAAATGTGTCATGACTTTCCTGACAACCTAGTATATTTACAGTGAAACACATTCAGCCTTAAAAAGGAGAGAAATTCTGTCATTTTTGACAACATGGATGAACCTGGAGGACAGGATGCTAAGCAAAATAAGCCAGGCACAGAAAGAAAGATACTGCATGGTCTCACTTGTATGTGGAATCTAAAAAGGTTGATCTCATAGAAGTGTAGAGTATAATAAGGTTAGCAGAGACTAGGGAAGAGGGATGGGTGGGTGGGGAAACCGAGGTGTAGATCGTAGATCAGAGGGTACACGGTTTTTGTTAGGAAGAATAAGCTTTAGTGATCTATTGCACAGAATAATGCACAGAATTATAATAAATTATAATTCATCATATATTTCAAAATTGCTGAAAGAGTAGATTTTTAAGTGTTTTAACCACCAATAAAAAAAAAAAAATGTGAGGTGATAGATGTGTTACTTAGCCTGATTTAATTACTCCACATTGTAAACATATATCGAAAGATTGCATTGTACCCCATAAATATATAGTTATTATTTGTCAAACTTTTTAACTTTTTAAATTAATAAATAAATTTATGTAATTACAATTTTAATGACTTAATGATTAACAGCCTTCTACTGTCACCACTTAGAAGATAACACAAAATCAAAGCAAGTTGTCTTTTAATTTCTTGCCCTTTTTCACTGTTGTGGTAGTGTCGGTGGGTAGAAAAATAGGACTAGTAGTTCTTTAAGCTGGAAAACTCTGACTTTCCCTCTTCATTTTAGTGACAAGCCGTATTTCCTGTGTTTGTCTGCAATTAGGAGAGGTCATATCCAAGGAAGTGCTAGCAGAGTACACTTTTCAGATGATGGTTTTCCTTTTGTATTAACTACAAAGTGTCTAAATCTATCTCAGAAGAAGAAAACATTTCCCTGCCACCCAGTTAGGTATTAGGTGACAAGGGTGGTGTCGACCTGCCCAAGTTTGGGAAATCAGACTGGACAGTGGCACATTTTTGTTACAAACAAATTATTTCCAGTATACACGTTCTCCCATCTCTCTCGGGATTCATTAATATATGATCTTCAAAAACTTCATAGAAAATGCATATTACTGGGCCGAGAGGCATGGTGATAAAGGTGAACTCCCACCAGGCTGTCTGTGGTTCGAGTCCCAGACCTGGTGGCTGGCTAGCTTTCTCACTTTCCCTTTCTCTGTCTCTGATGCATACACATACCCTACACCAAACTTTAAAAATAATAATAATTTTTAAAAAGAAAATTCATATTATAAAAATGTGGATTTCATTTGTGTGTGTGTGTGTCAAAATAAACTGACACTTTAATTCCATTTTCCCACAAATATTTCGAAATCTCCTTATACTTAGAGTTGTGACTATGTACCTGCTTTGTGCCGAGCTCCAGTACAAGGAACTGGGACTTGGTGTGGGGGTAAGACACAGTCCCAAGCTACATGGAGCTTTGTGGCAAAGTGGCATAGAAAATGCTAAGTAGGCAATTACTTACAGCAATAAACCGGTTTGATTACAATCACAATATAGGAGAGGTACAGAATGGGTGAATGTGTAATGGCGAATGGAGCCAAACCTAATTAAAGAGGAGCTTCAGGGAAGTTTTAGACTTATAAACACTCCTGGACGTTTCCCTCCCACTAGCCACACAGGACACTGTTCTTTTGCTCAGTTGGTGCTGCCTCCTGAAATCGGCACAGCATTTTCAGAAGGATGCCAGACTGTCTTAATTGTGAGACAAACAGGCCAGATCTTAAAATTTATGGAATAACTTGTCTTGATTTTCTTTCTCTAAAGACTGCTTTATTTAGGTGTCATTGGCAGATAAAAAGCCATGCATATTTAGTGTATGCCTTCCAATGAGGTTTTTTTTTTTTTTTACAACTCCAGAGGACATGTGTGTGCACCAGAGAGAGAGAGCGCACCCACCCACACTGAGACCCGGTCATTCCACAGTCCCTTTCTCTCCATTCCAAGAGCCTGGGCAAACCTGCACACACTTGGACCTTATATTTCAGGCCGCCAGGGGTGAGATTGGAACCATGGTCAGCCATTTGGGATCTGGCTCCCACCACACAGTGCTTAACCCACTGTGCTATGGGACTGACCCTTGTCTCCTTTTCTAAGTACATGTTTTCTGAAAGACAATAGTGGCAGAAGGCTCACAGCACTTTGTTTCTCAGAAAGAGCCATTCTATGGGAGTTGGAATCCATAACCCTCCCAAAGCATGATTACTGGTGTCTCTGCCCATAGACATCTGTTCCCTAACTGATAGGTGAGGTTCAGCCACTTAGCACTGAGTGGTGTTAGATGCCTTCCATGGGTACCACTTCTCTTACTCAAATGTGCATTGCCTTTATCAGCCCTTAATGATTTCTTTGAACTCATGGTCAGTTGACTTAAATGCCACATTCTGTGCCACCATTTGCAAATAGCAACATTCTGAAAGAAATTTCCTGAGAAATGCTGATTCACTTAACAGAGTTTAGGTACACTGGGTTTGGAGTCTGAGCAAAGTAACATGAGGGTTGTGGACCCAAATACACTGTCAGTCCCTGTGTCCTCATGAATGAATGTTGGCATCGCATGGGGCAGATTGGGTGGTGTGTGAGGGGATATGGGGTCAGTTAGAATATACAAGATTTGGGGACCAGCAGCTAGCGTAATGGCTATGTCTCTGGACTCCCATGTAATTGACCGCTATTTGAGTCCAGGACCCGGTGGCTTAAACTCACACTGGGCACATGTGCATGCATGCCCAAGATCCTGAGAGGGGAATGGAGGAGAAGGGATTGCAGCGTGGCCATTCCCCCTGGGGGGGGAGTGATTTCTCGCTTTCTGTCTCTCTGTCTTTCTGGCGAGCGCAAAAAAACCTCTCTTAAAAAAAAAAAAAAAGAAAAAAAAGAATATACAAGATTTGACTTAATTGTATTGTTATATCTTTCTCCAAAGCCCATTGAGCACATAGCTGAAGAAAATTATTTTAAAGTATTTGAAAATAGTCTTTGTGGGGAGTCCCACAAAGTCTTGAGGGGACGTGATTTACTCATGGCTGTTGGACTTTTTTTGTTTGCACCAGCATCAAGGGGCTCAGCAGACAGGATTAGCCTTTTTAAAAGATCAGAAAGAAGCTGAAATCAGTACAGGGACCTCATTCTTAGTAGTGAAGGTTTAGCAATTTAATCATGGGGGAAATAGTTTGTTCCATGCAACTGTTGGCCAGCAAGCGCTGACCATCTCTTCATTTTTCATACAGAGCCTTCCAGCACGTTCAGTCCCTGCCTTCCTTCAGCCAGTAACCACACTCTCTGCTGATGGCAGCAACTCGGAGTGCCCTCGAGAGCAGCTCCCGGTGGCTGTTTCTATTCACCTTGCTGAACGTGAGCCAGGGTGTTGTGCTCTTGGTAGGGCTTCTGGCAGTGCTTGCGTCAGTAATTCATCCCAGTAAAATGGTCCCTTTATCAACTGAATCCCCAAACAAAGGCTTTACCAACAAAAAGCCCCTTTCATAAAAAGAAGGGGGGGGGGAGAAAAAAAAGAACAAACCCCTGGAAACCAGTTTTCCAATGTCCTCTAACTTGTGACTACAGCACAAAGGAGTGGCCCCATCTGGTCCTGGCCAGCTGTAGCTCTCCTAAGGCAAGACATGCCAGGTGTTCAGGGTGGTGCTTCTGGGGACAGGAAAAGCTTAGGCTAAGGAGGCCAATGGCCATCTACCCCTGACCTGCCCTAGCCTGGAGTGAAATTGGGAATAAGCCCCTTGTTCACAAAGCAAAGGACAAATGTCTTCTCTTTATCTTTTTGCCTCTGGGAATACAATGTGTAACTCCCAGCTAAGCATCACTTTTTTTTTTTTTTTTAATTCCCATAGGGCATGTGTGCTCTGAGAGAGAGACAGGGGAAGTGAGAAATCACTCCAGGCAACAATGGCCATGCAGCAATTCCTCCTCCTTCATTTTCCTCCTGGGATTTTGGGCACACACACGCACTCTCCTTCTCTCTCTCTCTCTTTGTCTGTCTGTCTCCCTCTGTCAAATTGAATAATAAAAATGAAGATTCTCGGAGCCAGCAGGTGGCATAGTGGTTAAGGCACAATGCTGACTACAGATTAAGTGGGGGGGTCCCAGTGGCTTGGGAATCAAGCCACGTATGTATGCATGCCCAAAATCCCGAGAGAAGTATGGAGGATAGGGACTGTAGCATGACCACCCTCCCTGGGGGGTGAGTTTTCAATTTCCCCTCCCTCTAATGAGTACTCAGTGTGAATTTCCTAGTTACTGGGTTTAGGACTTGAACCATAGTCAGCCACATGAGAGTCCGGCACCTTAACCACTATGCCATCTGCTGCCCAGCATCACCTTTCTTTCTTTTCTTTTTTATTTTAAACTTTATTTATTTATTTTTTATTTGACCAGAAAGGGATAGAGTGAGAAAGAGAGAGAGGGAAAGTGTAGCATGACTATCCCCCCTGCGGGGTGAGTTCTCATTTTCCCTCTCTCTGATGAGCACACATACTCTATGGCAAAAGCCTGGGGAGGTGGGGGGACAAAAAAAAACTCAGAGCCCTCCCAGGCCTGATTAAATAAAAATCTGTATTCTAACAAAATGATATCCAGGAGATCTGTAGGCATAAAGTTTGAGAAGCAGTGTTGTCAATTACTCACCTGTAGAGAACAGGTCAGCTGGTACCAGGAGCAAGGAAGAGGCAGTGCTGGCAGCTAGAGCTGGTGTTTCCTCCCCCACTGGGTCTGTCTCTCCCATCGGCCTCCTGCTGAGCTCTAGTAGGAGAGGAATTGGGGTTTCACTGGTGTTTGTAGCTTATACCAGGCTCCACAGGCCCCATTGCTTCTCCTGGCAGCTATGTAATTCCTGTCACAATAGCCACCATAGAAGAGAAGGGTGATAGACTGCCACCAACAACTGCTTGAAGGGATGGGAACAATAGATACAATCCTCCCAGGAGTGTGAGGCATTTCCATTCCTTAAATGGAATGGAAGATCCTTTAACTGTCCCAGTGACATATGCACTTGAGGTAAGCCCTTCACGCATCAACACCCCTCTCATGCCCAGGTAACCGAACAACCCACTCTATTGTTCAACCTTCAGGCTGGGTCTGGATCAGCTGCTTAACATCCAGTCATCCATGGGATAACCTGCTCACTTTGAGCCTTTCCAGAATGCTTCTCAGAAATTGCTAAATAGCGCAGCATGAAAATTGGCTCCAGTAGTTTGGGGTTGTTAAGCTAAGCTGTGCAGATAATGTAAAGAAGCATATTTGGTTTTGATTTGTCATTTAAAAAGTGTTAAGTGTTAGCCATGTAATTAGGTGCTTCAAAATGAGTTACTGCCTGGATGCAACCCTCTTCAAGATGTATGTCCTGGGGTTAATCCCAGTCTTTACTGGACTATTAGGCTTTGGTGGTGGTAGAAACATCTGGTCACCATCCTGATGATAACCCTTCATCTTGAAGATGGTGATTAAATCACTCATCATCTTCTCTTCCCCAGGATGTTGCGAAGATTATGTCAGCACAGTGCCTAGCTCTCCCTGGAGATAAACAGTGCATAATGACAGTTTGCCATTAATTTATTATGGTAGTAGGCAGGAAATTGAGTTGAAGACAGCATTTTCATCTCTGCCTGAGTAGCTGACACATACATATTCAAGCCTACACCTTCCACTTAGGAATTCTCAGTAACTGCTATTCTTCAAGGGAGCATGTAGTTTTCAGATTTCCATTCCTTAAGGTGGGAAAAGATACTAGGAAGTAGATTGGACAATGTGAGTAGCAATAGTAGTAGCCCCTACACGGTACCAGATGGGCATTTGACTCACTCTTCACAGCAGACTGGGGAGATGTGGATTATCTCCATTTTTCAGATGAAGAAGTTGAAGTTGGGCAGTCTCTCCAAGGTTGCCTCACTGGCAGGAGTCAGGGGTACTGCTAAATCAGCAATATGCATATCTTATCTCATTTAGTCCTTAAAAGACAACTAACAGACATTATCTCTCCTGAAGAGATGACGGTCTCTCTGTGACCCGGAGAGGCTAACTTGTCTCTGGTCCCACATTGTAAGTGGCAGATATTAGTCTCGATCTGGGCGTGCCTACCACTGGAGATTATGCTCTTCCAGTAAAGACACAGAGGATGACTGGTGCCCTGTCAGCAATTCAAAACGATGTTTTGAAATCTGTGTAGACATCCGGTTACATAAACGTGCCCCAAGCTAGGATTTTCCTTCATTCTTTAGCATTAGAGAAAAGTTTTTGATGTGTCTTAGCATCTGTCCTTAGTGTTGCAACTTGTTTCCTCTGTGAGGCTGTCGACAGTCACGAAAGGGCAATCCACCCAAGGTAATGTAATTATTTTCCCTCCTAAATGTTAAAGGCATGGCCGTCTTTACTCATGGTCATTTACTGAGAAATGAGAAAGCTCTGTCTCAGCTGTTTGATGCAGAGTCCATGTGGTAGAGAGTGACATTCAACAGATGTAGAAAGGTGGGTGCAGGAAAACACTGTAACATTTGCTAGGCCCTCCGGGCAGTTGTGACTTTTCTTTCCAGCATGGCATTTCAAACACGGATTCCTGGGCTGTGACCAACCCAGGCGGCCACAGGCGCCTGCAACGTCTTGACCTTTATTTTCACTGGATCCCTTTTTTTTTTTTTTTCCCTTTTTTTCTGTTGACAGTCACGGTACTCTACTGTCTAGGCTAGAACAAGAATACAAGAATCAGATATTTGTGGTCTGTGAGGGAGAAGGACCCAGGTTCACATGAAAGAAACTGCTTAGAAGAGCAAAAGAATGGAGAAAGTTGAGGAAACTAACATTTCCACCCCTGCTGGTATACATGTAATCCCACGCCCTCCCAGTGTGTAGTTCAAAACCTCCAGAATATTTTGAAATTGTTTTGGCCTGTCTGCCTCCTTAATGGATTGCAATTTGTTCTAATATCTTACCTCAAATGAGCTTAGTTTGGCAGAGTGAATTTTAACCAAAACATCAGCTGTCATTTGAGAAATACTTATGTGTGTTTTATACCTTTGGCCCCTCACAAAACTGAGTAGTGCTTTTATAAGATAACACAACTCATATATAATCCACATAAACAGAAAAGTCTCATTCAGTCTTTGTTATGAGGACTAAAATTAGTGTAGCAATCACTGTAGTGACCAAGAAAGTCCACCAGTGAAGCAGTAACGAGGAGCTCAGAGGAGGTCAGGAAAGGGGTGGGGATGTTTTAAAATATCGTAAACAGTTATTCTGTTATTTACAGAATAAAATTAGCCAATGACACATTCTAAGTATGGTGTCAGTTCTTCCACCAGCCAAGCTAAAGACTATTTATTAAATAATGTGTACTCAATTGTTATGAATTGGGACCTACTGCGGTTACTTCTGAGACGATTACTAGCGGTACTAAGTTTAGTTATCCTGAGTTCTTAGTTGCTAAAGTCCTCTAATTGTATGAAATTAATTTTCTTGACCTAAGACTTAACACCCAGTGTATAAACAGAGCCTTCTGCTAACATCTTAGTCATCTGCTCTTTGTCGTTAGAACAGGAAAGGTACAAAGCATGGAGATTAAAATCCAAGCTTCTGGAACTGCCTCCTCAAAGGCAAGTTATTTAACCTGGGTGCATTTTTGCCCTCGTCTTGAAATGGGGCTAATGATCCTGTTTATCTCATAGCATAAACTGCGTAGCTTAAACAAGTTAACTCATACTAAGCATTAAGAATAATGTCTGCCGAATTGTGCGCTTAATACATTTAACTGGTTTTCATTAACCATGTTTCTAAAATATTTGAGAAATGAGTTCAACAAAATAAAAATAAAATCTGGAAAGGAAGGCTATCCCAATATAAGATTGCATTAAAGTTAAACGAATGGACAGTGCCAAAGTAGGAATTACTGTAATTGTGCCTTTCCTTTCAAAGAAACATATTCAAGTCATTAGTAATGTAATGTCTCACAAGCAGCTTTTCAGATATTTATTCCTTTGTTTATTTTGATTAGCAAATTGGGGTAATCAGACATTGTAATATGAAGAGCCCTCTTTGGTTGGTTATGATTGTTTCTAAGTAGTTCTCTAAACTTGAGTCAGACCCAATGACCCATCTGGCACAAGGCCTGAAAACAGATGTCCAAAGAATTACTGCAAGGAACTCCGTCTTGCGCTAATTCATAAGATCCCCCATAAAGAATGTTGACTGTTTTCGTTGTTCAGAGGATATAGAACTTCTTGTTGGGCTGACCGGTGTTTTGTGTTTCTTTTTGGTTAACTCGAAACTTACACTAAGACTGGTCCATTGGGACAAAAATGTTCAACCTTTTTATTCAAGAAGTTGAAAAAGTACTTCTAACTGGCCCAGCTATGGTGGCACGGGCACTGCCACACAACAATGGAGCCCTGTGAAAAGGCCCCAGGTTCATATCCCAGGCCAGCCTGGACATGCTGGGAACCCCCATGGTCCTGGCTGGCTGGAGGGCTTAGGGGAGAATTACAGTATGGCAAGACCCTGTCAAGGTTGCCTGTCTCTCCCTCTCTCAAGAAAGAAAGAAAGAAACTTTAAAAAAAATTATTTCTGTTACCACAGACAGTAGGTCATTTGCTTCCTTCAAGTAATTCATTTTAAGGAGTTTACAAAATCCCAAATTTACAGAACTGAGGGATGATCATTTGTAAAATAAAAAGAAATTTCCCTTCTATTTATCAGATTTCTCCCTGGACCTCAGAAAAAACGTTGTTTATATACAAGATTTAAGAAATGCATCAGGTGGTTACAGCAAAGCACACTAGACCTTGAGACAGAATGCTCACTTAAAAAGTACCCTCTCCAGGATCGCATTACGCATCTTTGTCTTTTCCTCCTTCACTTCGCCTACTAGAAAAGGGGAAAAAAAAGTAGGTATTTTACAAGATAGCACATCCATACAACCTTTCCACTGTACTTTCAATTCAGGCAATCACAATCCACACTTAGATATAAATGATGGTGAGATATGAAGGGTTATCTGCAAACCTGTGAGATTTCAGCTTTAAATGAAGGTTCAGCTCAATTTGTTACATTTTTAAAACTAGAAATGGATCATAAGTTATGCAGGACTTAAATATGGCAGACTTTTGCAGTTTGATTATACGAAATTTCAACCCTTCGCTCCATTCACTCTTTGTTTTAAATACCTCATTTAGAATTCACTTGCAAAGGCAAAGAAAGTAAGTAGGAATAGGGAGAGTGGTCAGTGAAATAATTTAAAGAGACTGGTCAGATCAGTTCATTCATTTCTTCAAAAAATATTAATCGATGGGACCAGCAGATGGTACAATGGTTACCTCACTGGACTCCCATGTCGTGGTTCATGGTTCCAGTCCCAGACCCAGACCCTTAAAAAACTCAGGCTGAGTGTGTGTGCATGTATGTCCAAAAATCCTGAGAGGACAATGGAGAAGAAGGGATTCTGGCATGGTTATCCCCTATGGGGGATGATTTCTCACTTTCTCTCTGTCTCAAAATAGCAAAAATCTCTCTTAAATTTTTTTATGTGTGTGTGGGTGTATATATGTGTATATATATGTGTGTATATATATCTATGTATATATACACACATGTGCATATACATATACACACACATACAAATCGATCTGATCTCCTACCCTGCATTAGCCAGGCAATGTGTTAAGTGGGGTAAATTAGATGTCCTTGATCTCCAGCAAGGAAGCATTCTACCCATACTTTACTTTCTGAGCTCGCCCACTCTTTGCTCTCCAGCCCTGTCTCATGCCAGAGATGCAATTAAAAGTGGGAGCGCAATGCAAGCAACAGGACGAGTTCCTGCATTCTCTGAGAACCTGAGGTTGGTGGCCTGGGGGGACATGTACTTCTAATCAGCTGAAATCTCAACCTCCTTTCCTTTCCTTCTTCTGCCCCCTTCCCTCTGTACCCACATGCTGGCATTCAAGGACTCAACTTGCACGTATTTGTGTATTCTCAGGTAGCCTTCTAAATGCTCTGATATCATTTTTCCTGATGACAAAAGTAACACATGTTCATCATTACACAAGAGTCAAATATTACAGAAATGCATGTCCTTTGAAAATATGTCACTCCACCCCTTAGAAGTCTGTGCCCACTTTCCTTTTAGCTCAAAGTAAAAGACAGTCTTTAAATGGCATGCTGATTTTCGCGCCCCCTTCCCTGACGCTGCACCCTCCAATCCTTCCCTGATGTACGGTGCTCCAGTACGATGCTCCAGTACGGTGCTCCAGGTTACCTGTGTTTCCGCGCCTCTGCACCAGCTGTTCATTCTGCCTGGAATGCTCTCCCCAGATGTCTGCGTGGCTTCTGTATTAGTTGGCCAAGGCTGGGTGACTTAGACAACAGAAATTTCTATTTTCACAGTTCCAGAGACTGGAAGTCCAAGATCAAGGTTCCAGCAGATTCCGTTTCTGGTGAGGGCTCCCTTCCTGGCGGGTAGTCAGCTGCCTCCTTGCCGTGTCCCTACATGGCCTTTCCTTGGAGTGCGCACTGGAGAGGGAGTGAGAGGGAGAGCTCCATGGTTTCTCTTCTTACAAGGATTTTAATTCCATTAGATCAAAGCCTTATCCTTATAACCTCGCTTAACCTTAATTACTTCTTTAGAAGCCTCGTCTTCAAATACCGCCACCCTGAGGGTCAGGCCTTCAAAATATGAATTCTGGAGAGAAAATAAACATTCAGTCCATAACAGTTTCCTTCTTCAAGTTGTTTAAATATCACCTTCTCAAAGAAGCTTTCTCTGGTCTTCTTTGAAAACACCAATTTATTATTTTCCTCAGTACTGTAGGCCAGCTGGGTATGCTTTTACTATTGAAAAGCACTTTTCCTTAAAATCTCTCAGTCACTTTTCACAACCTCTGTAGGCAGGTAGGACAAGTATCATTGCCCCCACCATGCAGACGAGGAAACTGAGACCCAGACAAGGTTTGAGTACTTTGTACAAAGTCAAGCTGATAAGAAGTATGATTCCAGACTAACAGGTGGCCTGGTAGTTAAGGCACTGATTCCACATGGCTAATACCACAGTTCCAGTGCCTGAAAATCACGCCAGCCGCATGTGCGTGTGTGGCCAAAGTCTTGTGAACAGAATGGAGGAGAGGGGATTGCGGTGTGACCATCCCCCAGGAGGATGATTTCTCACTTTCCCTCTCTGGTGAGTGCACACCTACTGTGACAAAAAAAAAAAAATCTAAAATAATAATGACAGTAACAAATTGAGATTCTGCCTTTGTATCCACTGCTTTCTACTAGTCATCATGCAACTTCCCACGTGAGACACCTCTTTTCCTCCTCAGGGTTTGGTGCTTGAAAAGGACAGTAAATAGTTTGGGTTAGCCAACTGGCTTCATGCCATAGACCAAGAGGGGAAAAAAAAGCACTTATTTCTCCAGTATCTCCCCACAGAGTCAAAACCTAAAGGTCTTAATGATCACAGCCATCAAGACACTAAAAGAGAAAGCTGCCATTAGTACAATCTCAGTACGTGTGCTGCAGAAGCGAGCGCTGTCATGGCCTTTATGGACCTCGCTCTCGGACTGCACACACTATTTGCATAAAGGTAAACTGTAAAGCTTCGTGTCTAATCTGTGGTCGCCAGATTGTTCTGGCTTGAATAAACCCGATCTGAGCCTGTAGCAAGCTTCGTGCTGCTGTTTTATCCTGAGACAATTTGCTTGATGAGCTAATCCCAGAACTGAAAAAAAATTATACCAGATCTGGGGAAATACTCACTTCAAAATATTTAAAATATGTTTCGATGATTTAGGGGGTGGAGGAGAGGAAGATTTGGTCCCTTTAAGAAAAGTCCCTTGAGGTCTGTCCTATTAGTGCAGCAGTTAAGTGCTGGCATTTGGAGTCATATCCCATGTGCCCAGTCCTGGTTCCAATACTGTCCCTGGTGTCCATTGAGACAGTTCACAGCCTATAACTAAAAGCAAGTAAAGGTTAGAGTTAAGTCATTTTTTTAAAACAAGTATCTTTACTTATTCATTCATTCATTTATTTACACTTGACCAGAGAGAGAAGGAAAATGAGAAAGCAAGCCACCAGGTACAGGACTCAAACCATGGTCAGCCATGTGGGAGTATCCAGTGCTTTAACTGCCACACCACCTGTGGGCCCAAGCTGTCATTTTCTTAAAATAATTATTTTATTTAACTATTTATTTTAATTTGACCAAGGAGAGACAGAGTGAGCGAGAAAGAGAGAGAGTGAGAAAGCAAGCCCCCCAGTCTGGGACTCGAACCGCAGTTGGCCATGTGGGAGTCCAGCATCCTTAACCACCATACCACCTGCGATCCCCAAGTTAAGTCATCTTTTTTTAAAGAATTACTTTGTTTTTACTTTATTTATTAATTTTTATTTTAATTTGACCAAAGATGAACAGAGAGAGTGTGCGAGAGAGAGAGAAAGTGAGAAAGCAAGCCACCAGGTCCAGGACTCAAACCAAGGTCAGCTATGTGAGAATCCAGTGCTTTTAACCACCATACCACCTGCTGTCCCCATGAGTTAAGTATTTTTTTTTTAATATAAAATTTTATCTTCCTCATTTTTTTGACTTCTCAATGGTTTTATGTGTTATTTAATGTCATTCTAAGTAAAGAAATAATATTTTAAGTGATCAGAGTAATTTTTACCATTTATCTGTATTGCACAATGTCTATTTTAAATGCAAAGGGTATAAACTCAAGGACAATTAGAGAAATTTCACAATTTGTGTTTCATGTCACAAACATGTGTATGGATTTTGTTCTTACCAGAACAATGCCAATACTACACAAAACTTAACTGCTTTTATTTCTCCTGTTGGTCTCTGCACTTCTACCAACATTGTACCTTTGAGTTACTAATGAACGAAGAAAGTAAATTGTCACATAATTAATTTTCTTCCTTTTTCTGTTTTTTATTTTTGCCATAAGGTGTGTGCACTCACTGGAGAGAGACAGAAACAGAGAGGAAAAGTAAGAACTCACCCCCAAGGGAGATAGCCATGCCACAATCCCTCCTTCTCCATTCTTCTCTTGGGATTTCGGGCATACATGTACTTGGCGTGTTTTTTAAGCTGCCAGGTCCAGGACTTCAACTGTGGAGTTGGCCATGTGGGATCCAGCGCTTCAACCACCACACCACCTGCTGGCCCTGTAATTAATTTTCTTAATTGGATGTTATTTACATACTTCTTTCTTAATGGCTATTAATTGGTGATGTGTTCCATGCAATACAAGAGGAACTATAAAGCTTCAATTTTCAGTATTTTACAAGCTCTGGAAGGCCAGAGACACTAGTATAATTTACACCACTGTGGGAAGCCTACTGTGATCTTATTTTACATTATATTCCACCATCTCTTTGATCATTAAGATTAGAACGTATTTAAATATCTATTCATCCATCAAATATTATTGATGAGGCAGGCTATGTGGTGAAAGACAATATAAACCCCTCCCCTGCTTTTATGGCACTTATGTAGCTAGTGGGGGAAAACAACAAAGATGTTAATTAACAAATAAGGTGTTTTTTACCTAAAGATTCTGTGAGAAAAATCAAATAAGTCGTGTAATAGTGATTTGGGAAACTAATGTAGATTGGATATCAACTAAGCCTTTCTAAGGAGCTGCCTTATAACTTGCACATGATCCACCTGGAGGTCTCATTAAAAATAGATTCTGATTCAGTAGACAAGGGATCTGGCCTGAAAGTTTGCATTTCTTTTTTTGTATACTTATTTGTATATATTTTAATGATAAAACAAAACATTTTTCATAAGGCCAGCAACTAAATTTTAAAAAAACATGGGGACCAGCAGTTAGTATAATGGCTATGTTGCTGGACTCCCATGTAGCCGACCGCGGTTCGAGTCTCAGACCCAGTGGCTTAAACTCACACCGGACGCGTGTGCATGCATGCCCAAGATCCCGAGAGGAGAATGGAGGAGAAGGGATTATGGTGTGGCCATCCCACCTGGGGGGTGATTTCTCGCTTTCTGTCTCTCTGTCTCTCTCTGTTTTTCTGGCGAGCGCATGTGCCCTATAGCAAAAACCTCTCAAAAAAAAAAGATAAACACTGGGAGAAGATAATGAAAACTGTAACCATGCCAACCAATCAGTAAGTTTTAATGTCTCAAAGAAAAATTAAATATATGCAAAATCATGTCAACAAAGTTTTTCCATAATGGAGATGAACATTTTTCAAGAACACATATTCTGCTTCAGTATATTCCTATATTAAAGTAACTTGGCCAGAATTAAAATGATCAAATTACAAGACTTAAAAAACCTTAGAGACTATTATATTCAGATAGATCATGCCATAAGGGAATTGCTTTCGGCTTTTCCACTTCGATTTTTGCTCTTAGTAGCTCTTCCTCTAGCTGCTGCCTTCTTTTCAATCCATCCCTCTTCTCCTAAACATATAATCCAAAATTTTTTTGATTTTCTAAAATTATCTGATGCTCCTCTTTCCACATTTACAGGATCTGAGGATCATACCCTGATCGTGACCTAAAATGTCCTCCATTCTCATGCTGAAAAAATATCATCTCTCCTTGGGATAGAGGATGGAGACAATGTCATTCTCATATTGGAAAGTGATGGCGACAAAGATCTTTCCATAACATGTACTAATTCATGTTCTTCTCTTTGTTCTACAGTATCACTCTGTTGAGAACTCAAAACCAGGGGAGGATGTGGTTTAATGTCTTCTTCTTGTTTCATCTCCACTATAATAGCCGTAGGATGGTGATCCAACATTACCTATAGTGAACTGGTACCAGCCTGTGCCCCCTCATCCGAGTTTGCACTGTACAAGGTGGTTCAAATACTGTCATTGCAGATACTTCAAAACAGTATTTCCCACTAGGATTATCACTGTGATTCATTTCCCTAGTACCTTCTTCCATAGGCAGAAGATTTAAACTGCATATTCTAGGTTCATTTTGTGACTGGAGAAAGGTATCATTATTTGCAGTACCCTTACATAATTTTATATCTGGATTCAAACTCTTAATCTCTTCATTTGGAACTGGATTACTTCTTCCTAGTGGTATAAACTTTGGTTTTTTGAAGGGGTTTTCTTGCAACTGACTTGGTGCTGCAGACCGTCTCATATTCAGCAATACTGACCAGCAAGGATCTGAGAAACCGGGCACCCAACGAAGAACAGCAGGCGAACACCCCACACCACCAGAGCAGCTTAAGGCTCCTGCCTCAGCACAGTCAATGGCTGAGAGTTTGCATTTCTAATCAGATCCCCATGATGCTTATGCTGCTTAGTCTATTGAGCTCATCTCAGGGAAGTAGGGATTGAAGGGACTCCCTCTCCTTTCAGGTTGGGCATGGGCGTGGCATCAGACACTGTTGAGGGTATTGTCTCTCTGTTTCTGTCTCCATTTCACTCATGAAAGAAATAAATAAAACTTTAAAAAAAAGGAAAAAATGGAGACCAGCAGATGGCATAATGGTTATGTCACTAGACTCCCAAGTAGTTGACTGCAGCTCAAGTCCTAGACATAGGGACTTAAAACTTACGCTGGGCGGACCAGCAGGTGGCATGGTGGTTAAGGCGCTGGACACTCCCACATGGTCAACCATGGTTCAAGTCCCAGACCTGGTGGCTTGCTTTCTCACTTTCTCTCTCTCTCTTCCTCTGTCTCTCTCTGGTCAAATTAAAATAAATGATTAAATAAATAAAATAAAAAATAAATAATTAAAAAAAAAACTCACGCTGAGCACATGTGCATGTATAACCAAAGTCTCAAGAGGAGAATGGAGAAGGGATTAGCTTGACCATGCTTCCTGGGGGGTGATTTCTTGCTTTGTCTCTCTGGGGAGCATGCATGCCCTCCAGCAAAAATCTCTATTAAAAAAAAACCAACAACAATGAAACAGGCAGATTAATAAGAAAAAGGCATACAGATTTATTTATTATTTTATACATATATGTATGGAAGCCATATAAAATGTGACTCAATGAGGGACCAGATGGCTGTGGCTTTTCTCTTTCTTTGCAAGAGAGAGAAAACATTGGGCATAGGTCATTTTAAAATAAATTATTTTTAGAGGGAAAGAATGGATTCAATACTCAGATAATTGGTGACCAAATAATTTTCCTTGGGAGCTAGATGGGCCTGGCAAATGGACAATAGCTTATGAAAAAATCTGTTCAGGGGTGTTGACATTTGTCAATCTTATTTCCTACAAAATGAATTTAATTAATGAAACCTCAGGGAAAGGACTGAGGGTAATTGTTTTTCTTCTTAGGCAGGTTCAATCTTCAAGCTAATAATGAAATATCAGAGTAAAGTCCTTCATTGTACTTTGGAAGAGAAAGAGGATCGAAGATGATTGAAAAATGGGAGTGGGGAAGGGCCAGAGAGAGACTTTGGTTCTGAGACAGTTTCTCTAACTCAGCATGTCAAAACCCCAATCTTTAGGGTGTCATTTTCTGAGTTCCAATAGGTAGGACAAGTAATGAATCTAGAGAAAAGCGTTCTAGGAAGAGGAAAGAGCGATTGAATAGGGGTTGAGTTGAGAAAAGTTTTGATGTTTGAGTCAGAGAAACACAGAGTTTTATAGAGTTTAAAATAGGGAGTGAGGGAGAATGCATTTGAGAAAGGGTAAAAAACAGTAGGTCAAGTCAATCACGTGGGCCTTTATAGGTCACGAAATAAAGTTTGAGTTTTATTTCAGAGTGATGATGAACATTGTAAGATTTCAAGGGGGTACAGAGTAACATCAACTTTAACTCATGAAGACTAACCCAGTAGGGGACCAGCAGTTAGCGTAATGGCTATGTCGCTGGACTCCCATGTAGTCGACTGCGATTCACATCCCGGACTCAGTGGCTTAAAACTCAAGCCCAGTGTGTGTGTGTACGTGCCCAAGATCCCAAGAGGAGAATGGATGAGAAGGGATTGTGGCGTGGCCATCCCTCCTAGGGGGTGATTTCTCGCTTTCTGTCTCTCTATCCCTCTCTGTCTGTCTGGCGAGTGCATGTACCCTATAGCAAAAACGTGTTTGTACCAATAAAAAACCCCCTAAAAAAAAAAAAAAAAAAAAAAAAAAAACACCTAACCTGACAGCTACAGGAAGAATCAAGTTCAGAGATGCAAGGGATGCAAGAAAGAAAAGAGATGGCTCAGCCTCTGGCACAGTCAGTAGTATATTGGACTATAGAATTGGAAGCCACATGGCAAATGTGGTTTGAGTCACCAGCCCCATAGGCCTGAAACATATTGAACATATACATATGTGCCCAGGATCTTGGGGAAAAGGGATTATGACTAAGCCTTGTGGAGGGTATTTCTCTTTCTTGCATGTATGCACACATGCTCTACCCTGAACAAGAAAGAGAGAATGACAGGAAAATAGAGTTTAGGAGAAGAGAGTAGTAGTCCTTGTGCAAGATGTTGATGGCTTGAACCAGAACAGTAGCAATGGAGGTCGAGAGAAGTGGAAGACCCTGAAACTGATTTAGTGACAGAGCCAATAGGATAAATGGATGAATGAGATGTAAGGAAGGGGAAAAGACAAATCAAGGATGTCAAGTATATGTATATTTGACCAACAATTGACACTGTTGAGATGTAAAACCCAGAACAAAGAAACCCAAGTACCTGTACTTTCTGTAAATCGAAAAAGAAAAATCAAGAATAACTTACTTATTTTTTTAATAATAATAATTATTATTTATTTATTTATTTATTTATTTATTTATTTATTTATTTATTATTTTCACATGAATTTTGCCAGAGAAAGAGAGGAAGAGTGAGAAAGCAAGCTCCTAGGTCCAGGTCTCGAACCGTGGTCGACCATGTGGGAATTCTAGCACCTTAACCGCCACACCACCTGCTGGTCTCGGGTATAAATTATTTCTAAAGCATCTGTTCGTATTATGCAGGCTTATTCTGCTATTATGTCACTTACAGAAATATTATACATGAGACTAGGTGATATCTAAACAATAGAGGCTTGTTTGATTCACAATTCTGGTAGCTGGTACTTCCAAAGCCGTAAGACTTTGTCAACATGGTGGACAGAAGCAGAGGATGGTGAGTATGTTCAGAGAGAGCATGCACTGTGTTCCGTGTTGGTTTCTCACTCATATTTTCTCATTTTATGAATCCACCAGTAAAAAGTAAAATATGCACTGGCATATGCGCCTCTGTGCGTAAAATCCTGACAAGATGGGGAAATGGAGAAGGGATTGTGGCTTGACCATTCCCCACTGGGGGGTGCTTCCTACCTCTCCCTCTCTTTCTGCCTGTCTGTCTCTAATGAGCACTTGTGCCCTCTGGCAAAATTTTAAAAATAAACAAACAAACAAAAACCAGGACTCAGTCATGGGTATCCTATGCTATCCACTCAATCATTAATTGTTTCCCCAAAGCCCCACGTCTTTTCCCCTAAAGAATTATTTATGTATTCAATTTATTATTATCATTATTTTATTTTGACCAGAGAAAGAGAGAAAAAGAAAAGTGAGAAAGCAAGCCAATGGGTCCAGGATTTGAACCATTGTTGGCCACGTGGGAGTCCAGTGCCTTAACCACTATACTACTTGCTGGTCCTAAGCCCCACTTTTTGACACCATAATTGAATCAATTTTTCCTTCTTTTAATCCTGTTACAGTGACTCAACACATAAATTTGGGGTAGGGAGGCATATTCATATTGTAGCATGTGCTGACAAAAATGTTATTTAGAATCAGCCATTAAAGGTGGAAGAGCAATATATTAGAATATATTTGGTAATCATATGTGATGTACTTTTTTTTTTTTAAAGGCTATCTGGTAAGTGATGGAAATATTCTGGAAAAAAAAAAATCTGTTGTATTATTGTGCAAATTATTGCTCCTGGAATTTTCCAATGGAAGTAGGTGATTTCTTAGAACGGGGATGAGTGGAAAGTTAGGGTATTTCTGAAGACCCACTAGTAAAATAGCAATGTTTCTCCCTCAGAGATTGTTCCCTTTTTGATTTCTGTCATTTAAAGGAGTTTAAGAAAAAGTCACATTTTCCCCCGAGCCGTGCCTCTAACACACTGTTCTGACTCTGTTAATATGCTGATATTTCCAGTTGAAAGAATGGTTAAGATTGAATTATGGTTCAATCTGGTTTTTCCTTTCCAAGTTGGTTGTCCTTGAAGAAATTTCTTTGTCACTGTCAAGGTTAAGAGAAGTCACTATTGAAGAAAAGAACAAAAGGAATTTGGAATGCTTTTCCATCAGCTTCTCCACCCCAACAACCTATCCCATGAGAATTCACTGTGAGGCTTAAGATTGTCAGAATAAATCATACTGGAAAAATATTTTCGTCCTTTGCTGTAAGGTTGGCATGGCAAAAGAAATAATACTCTGTGTCAACCCTTGCTTTAGCACGTTATTTCTCAAAGCCAGGTTGTAGAAACTATGGGAATTTCTCCCTAAACAATACAAAATTGCATCTTCACTGCCCAATACTGAACATAGCAGATTTCTAGTAGAGGTTGGATGAATTACATTGAATTCCAAGAATCTGCTAGATGTTTTAGATTGGTGCCTTTCATCTTACAGACAATGAACTGGAAGGAGAGCTGGTGGTAGAGTTGGGAGTCTTTAGCTCCTAGGCAAAAAAAAAAAAAAAAAAAA
>NW_006159453.1:3775756-3791301 GCF_000334495.1 Tupaia belangeri chinensis | reverse complement strand
GAGAGGTTTTCGCTATAGGGCGCGTGCGCTCGCCAGACAGAGAGAGACATAGAGACAGAAAGCGAGAAATCACCCCCCAGGGGGGATGGTCACGCCGCAATCCCTTCTCCTCCATTCTCCTCTCGGGATCTTGGGCACGCACGCACACACATTCGGCGTGAGTTTCAAGCCACCGGGTCCGGGATGCGAACCGCGGTCAACTACGTGGGAGTCCAGTGACATAGCCATTACACTAACTGCTGGTTCCCGAATATATCAGTTTGTTAAGAACACTTTATAGGTCAAAGCACTGAATACATAAACATTGCCTCTACAAATATCTTGCTAAATCCAAATGGAAACTTGGATTTAGTTTGTATTTACTTCTGTGACAGAATGAGTAGAATCTTTCTATGCTCACTCCTTGTGATGGAACAGTTCTATGAAATAACAAGAATTCTCAATTAATGAGGTAACTTTGTAATAAAACAGGTATAGGAAGGAAACCAAAGTTTCTTTATTGGGCTGGTTGTATGGCCTGGTGGTTAAGGCATCTGGATCCCACATGGCCAACCAAGAGATCTGAATCCTGACCCAGTAGCTTGAGAACCATGAAAATGTGCACGTGTGCCCAAAATTCTGAAAAAGGAAGAAGATATGACCATGCCCCATGAGAGGGTGCTTTCTTCCCTCCCTCTGTCTCTGGTTATGTATGCACCCTCTGGCAGAAAAACCCAAACAAATAAAAAACAAAACAAAAACCCCTCTTTTACTACAATAATGCCACAGTTTTAATAACAGGGTTAAGTAAAGAACATATTAATAGTCTAAACAAATTTTGCTCCTATGCTACTGGCCTACATTATTCTTGGAATAAGAGTAATACTGACCATGGGGAGATGTTTGTCCTTAGGTAATTCAGGAGGAAGTTCTCCCCAGCCAGCAGCCTTCACTGCCCAAGAGTGAAATGCATTTAAAGTAGTTCCACTACAGGACCAGCCCACATTCCTCCCACTTCAGAGCTAGCTGAAGGCTGGGTAAAGGAAATCTTCCTTTAACATTCACAGAAGCCCAAGGCATTAATGTTTGCACATTACAAGAAAAGACAGCAACAACTGGAGTTCTGTTGTGAGGATGGGCAGAATGGAACAGATTTCTACTGCAAAGGACTGGGAACGTTAGAAAGGGATCTTAAAGGAAAAATTTAATGGGAGGATAGCAGAGGTCCTAGGAAATAGAGAGCAAGGTAGCAACTATTTGGAATACTTCCTGAAGAACTAAATTGTGAGTCCTTGTCCTGTCCTCTTACCTCCTGTTATGGTAACAAGGAGCAGATTACTCAGAGTTATAACTGTGGACCCCCTCCTCTGAATAATTTTGTAATGCTTACTTAAAATTTTTAGGAAAATATTTGGTTATTTCTTTAACAGTATTCAAAGAGTGTTACATTTGGGAAACTGGTTGTGGATTGGTTTGGGAAACAAACAACTGAATCATCTTGTGAGCCCTGACAGAGAAGAACACGGTCTAGCCATTATCCCATAACTGAGATAAAGAGAAGTTTACAGACCAGCAGATGACACCCTATAATGGGAGGCAAGATACCTACCTTGTCTTGATCCATAAGAACTAGCTAAGTCAATTCACATAGCAGAACAGGAAGGAGTTCTTGGCACACCTGCGTCACATGAGATTTAATCATTTTTATAATAAGGAAGTGTAAACAGTGGGGAAATGATGGCACTGCATATTTTCTTCCAAATGTTAACTAATGCCTTTCAAGGTCAACTTTATGGTTTGTTCTGGGAAAACTAATTCTTTTTGGTCTCTGACTTTAAGTATCTCATAATCTGAAAGACAAGAATGAAGATACAATTTGATGCAACTCAATTAGATTGATAAAAAGACAGAAAGGAGACCAGTTGTCTACCTAAGAGTTAATAAGAATTTGAACTGATGCAGTGGCCAAAAGGATGAAATGGGAGTGGGAGGCTGAGAGTCATTTCTGAAGTTGATAGAGTCAAATGATTTAATGGGCAATTGGATGCAGTGGAATGAGAGTGTGAGGTGGAGGTAAGAAGCTCTTGGGCTCCTGTTGAGTAATTCTGACCTCATGTTTTAAAAGTAAATAAATAGGGAGAAAGATACTGGTGATGTCAATGGTTCTCTCTTAAAAATAAATAGGAAGCACATGAAAAGGAATAAAAAGAGTCACAGAACGGGGGAGAAGTTCATTTCGTGTTGCGTGCTGTCCAAGTATGAGTGGATAGATCTGCAAAAAAGAGCTTTTTTTTTTTAAGAATTTTTAAATTTTAACTTTATTTATTTTATTCATTTTAAATTTTGACTAGAGAGGGGCAGAGTGAGGGAGAGTTCAAAAACAAGCTGCCAGGTCCAGGACTCAAACCATGGGAGCCCATGTGGAGTCCAGTGCCCTTAACCACCACACCACCTGCCAGCCCCTGAAAAAAGAATATGTAGCACTGCAAAAAGCCAGCATGGCTTCTTTAGGAAAAACAATAGCTGAAGTAAAATTGGAGTCAGAAATGGAAACAGATAGTGGAGTACCTAATGCGTCTGGAAGGAAAAATGGAAAAACTGGTGCTGGAGAATGTGGCCCCTGGGAGAAAGCCAATGTGACCAGGCCGCATATCATGAGCAGAAGTGATCCTGAAGAACCTCAGCCCCTGCCTAGCAAGAAGCAAGTCCGGGATGCCCTGGCCACCATCTCAGAGGTCAGCTATGTTGACCTGCTCCATGGAAACAAGTAGTGCCATGTCAGATTTAAAACACCAGAGGATGCGTGCTCAGCAGTAAATGCATTGGCAGAAGTGAAAAAATAAAAACAACTGGACACTCGAGATCCTTTCTGGTGATCACAAAGAGATAGTAGCAGAAGATTGTGGTTGATAGACCAAACACAATCAGCCTCAGGGAAAGAAAAGAGGCACTGAGAAGTTGATCACCAAAGCTGAAAAGATCAGACTGGAAAAGACTCAACAAGCAAATTAACACTTAGATTTTCTGAATATGACTAAGAAGAATTGCAGTTCACCTCTTAATATTTCACTGAATACTTGAGCTGTTTTTAGGAAGTTATTTTTTTTTTTTTATTTTGGGAGTACTATTTAACAAATTTTTTTTCAAAACCTACATTTAAATAAAAGAAATACTTTTGTTCCTAAAAATAAATAAATGTATAAATAAAAAGTTGAAGTCTACATATCAGTTTTGTTGGCATGCAAGGCAGAACTGAGATGCTGTTCTGATGTGCTTTTGTCATCTACTGTTCCATAATTACGCTTGATTGAATTGACAGTTGAACTATTTTAAGCCAGGGGACTGTAGCATAGCCTCCAAGGCAAACCGCAGAGCAGAATTCACTTCCAAAGAGTGTCAAAGCTGCCCTGGATGTCAAACCCTTGATATCACAACCAAAGAAAAGGCTCAGCATAGTTAGGGTGGGGCAGGGGTCAGAGAGAGACTACAGTTGTGGCACCAGGGTTTCAGTATTCTGTGTCATGAATGAGGGTGTTGTTTTGCCTTTTTGGAAGCATACATGTATGCGTTGGAGAGTTTGTAGATTCTGGCAGTCCTAGAAAGGGTGGAGCAGGAGACTAAAAGGAGGGAAGGGAAGAAAACAAAGAACATAGGCAGGGTAACTTGTCCAACACCAACAGCAGATACATCATTTTCCTCTTGAAGAAGTGAAACTAATGTCAAGATGAGTAGGACAGTGAAATGGTTGAGAGTATGGTCTCCCAAGTCAGACTGGTTGAATTGATTTTTACTAGCCGTAAGGTTCTGAGCTAGTTACCCAATCTTTCTGAACTCTTAACAAGAACTTGACACTTAGTAGATGCTCAGTAAATATTAGCTTCTGCTATTTTAAGTAATTTGGGACAGAAAGGGAAATTATAACTATTTTTTTTAACCCTGAACAGGAAGTTTTGGAAAAACTAATATATAACTTCAAAAGTACAAGCAACAAAAAAAGATAAGGTAGATGTCATAAAAATTATAGGCATTGTGTTTCCATTATCAAGAAAGAGAAAAAACAACCCACAGAATGGGAAAATTTTTTTTTTTGCAAATCACATATATTATAAAAGACATGTATCTAAGATACATTTAAAAAAAAAAAAAAACTTTTACAATTCAAAAATACAGACTCACAACCCAGGGCCAGCAGATGGTGTAGTGGTTACGTTTGACTCCCACATGGCCGATGGTGGTTCAAGTCTTGCACCCAGTGACTTCAAAATCACGCCAGGATCATGTGCTTGTGTGCCCATGATCCCGGGAGAATGGAGGAGAGGGGATTTCAGCATGGCCATCCCCCTGGGAGGTGATTTCTCACTTTCTCTCTCACTGTCTCTGTCTCTCAGCCTGTCAAGCACACACACCCTACAGCAAAAACCTCTTAAAAAAGAAAAAAGACACAAAACCCAATTTAAAAATGAGCACAGGATAGCTCAGTTCCATGGCCTAGAGTTTAAGGCAGCTGGATCCCATGTGGCTAACCATGTGGTCTAAGCCTCAAACCTGGAGAAATATGCCAAGTGTGTGTATGTATGTGTGTGCCCAAAATCCCAAAAGGAGATAAAACCAGGAGCAGAAAGGATTGCAACAAGACCATCCCCATGAAAGTACTTTCTCCTCTCTGTCTCTCTCTAATAAGCTCATGGACCTCTTAGCAAAAAAATAAATAAATAATTAGGGGAGAGAGGAAAATGATCTGAAGAGATATTCCTCTAAAGAAGATACATAAATAGTCAATAAACACATGAAAAAATGCTCAACATTTTTAGAGCCATTAGAGATATGCAAATCTAAGCCACACTGAGGAAGCCTAAGGTACTAAATCCCACATAGTCAACTTTGCATTTGGAGTTCTGGACCCAGCAGCTTAAGAAACTCTCTGGGGATGTGTGCATGCATGCCTAAAGCCCTGAGAGGAGAATGGTTGGAGCAGAAACAATTGAGACGTGGCCATCTAACCTGATGGGCTGCTTTCTCACTTTCTCTCTCATGAGTACACATGCCTTTTAGCAAAAATTAAACACACACAAACACACACACACAATGAGATACCACTTCGTATACATTGGGGTGAGTACAATTAAAATGGCAAATGCTAAGTGTTAATAAAGATGTAGAAAAGTTGGAGCCCTTACAGATTGTTGAAAGAAATGTAAAATGATGCAGACACTTTGGAAAATAGTCCAGAAGTTCCTGAAGAGGTTAAAAATAAGAGTTACCATATGACCCAGCATTTTCACTTCTAAATATATACCCAAGAGAAACAAAACATATGTCCACACACAAAAAACCTTGTACATGAATTTCATAGCTGCATTATTTATAATGGCCAAAAAGTAGAAACAATTAAAATGCCCATCAACTGATGAATGGATGAGTAAAATGTGGTATACCCATACAGCAGAATATCATTTGGCAATGAAAAGAAATAAAGTACTCAAATATGCCATGACATGGACGAACCTTGGAAACATTATACTTAGTGAAAGAAAACAAACATAAAGCACCACATCTGGTATAATTCCATTTGCATGAAGTGTCCGAAAGAGGCAAATCTATACAAGTCCAAGAATTTATTGTAATTGCCAGAAGCTGTGGTAACTGGGGTGAAATGGTGAGCGAATGATAATAAGAATAGAGTTTAATTTGGGGTAATGAAAATTTTCTAAAATTAACTGTTGTGATGCTTATACAAATTGTGAATATACCCATTTGTACACTATAAATGGTTGAATAGTGTGGTATGAATTCTATCTCAAGATATTTTGGAAAAAGGCAATAGAAGAAGGCATCAGTGTGTGTGAATGATGTAAAGGAATTTCCCTGCTAAAGATACATCACATAGATTGCGTGTTTCAGATTATTGGATCAGTATCAAATGAAAATTTCTAGTGGCTATACAAAGATTTCCGTTCACGACCCTGGGTGTTCTGCATGTTAATGACTCAAAGAAGTCCACTTAGGCAAGAAGTTCCATCTTGCATCTACTCCTCCAGACATCTCCACCTTCTACTCTGCTCTCTGCAGGGAGTCTGACTAGCGTGAACCATGCCAATGGGCTCCTGTGGCTTAAACTTTGGTTTGGCCATGAGGATCTCCAGCAAGAGATGACATGGAGGGAGGAAAATGAGGACCCCTCACTTTCTGCTGACCAGCAGATAACTTCCTTATTATGAGAAACAAGCAAACTGTTTTGCCTTGCTTCTGACCTTCCATTCGAGCTTCTCTGCAGACACTAGCCCTGCACCACCTTTTGTGGTTTCCCTGTACCCTGATCAATTTCCTTTTGCCCCCGCCCCAACATGTAAATGACATAACTGGGATACAATGGAGCCTGGACTGTGATGAACAATGGGATGAATCCATCAAAATGATGTTTCATGTGAAGCACAGGCAGAGATGTGGTATTACCCTATGTGAAGTGGTAATAATTGTCAGCTTACTTTGAATCAAGAATGGAAATGAGGGAACCAGCAGTTAGTGTAATGGCTATGTCGCTGGACTCCCACGTAGTCGACCGCGGTTCATGTCCCTGACCCGGTGGCTTAAAACTCACGCCGGGCGCGTGTGCTTGCATGCCCAGGATCCCGAGAGGAGAATGGAGGAGAAGGGATTGCGGCGTGACCATCCCCCCTGGGGGGTGATTTCTCGCTTTCTGTCTCTATGTCTCTCTCTGTCTGTCTGGCGAGCGCACGCGCCCTACAGTGAAAATCTCTCAAAAAAAAAAAAAAAAAAAAGAATGGAAATGAGGCACCCCTTCCTAAATGAAAGTCTAACCTCACAGTGTTCCAAATAAAAATGTTTGAATTATCTTCCACAGTAGTCAGACTACTCTTAGAATAGTATGTTTAGCTTCATGTGACTACATGAACAAAGCGTTTGTGTTAAATTGCTATGGGTTTGTTTGTTTTTGCCATTGGGTACATGCACTCACTGCAAAGAATCAGGGAGAAGAAAAGTGAGAAATCACCTGCCAGGGTGATGGCCACACTGCAATCTCTTCTCCATTTTTCTTCTGGGAATTTTTGGGGATGCATGTACACACACCTGATGGGATTATTTTTAAGAGAAATTTTTTGCTATAGGGTGTGTGCGCTGAGTGGAGAGACCGAGACAGAAAAAGAGAAATCACCCCACAGGAAGGATGGCCACACTGCAATCCCTTTTCCTCCATTCTCCTCTTGAAATTTTGGGCACACATGCACCTGTGCCTGGCATGTTTTAAGCCACTGGATCTGAGACTTGAACCATGGTTAAATACGTGGGAATCCAGTGATATAGCTATTATTTCATCTGCTGGTCCTACCTGGTGAATTTTTAAGCCACTGGGTCCAGGGCTTAAACTGTGGTCAGCCTTGTGGGAGTCCACTGCCTCAACCACCATGCCACCTGCTGGCCCAAATTGTTACAAACTTCAATGCACCCATTTACTTACAGTCCCATCTCTTGGGTACTCAGACATAAGCAATTAGGGGGTGTGAAATCAGATCATTTCATAGGAAAGCATGGTGCTATTTTTTTTTTAAATTTTAAAATTTTAAATTTATTCATTTGTTTATTTTATTTTGACTAGAGAGAGACAGAGAAAGAGAGAGAGAGAGAGAGGGAAAGTGAGAAAGCAAGCTGCCAGGTCCAGGGACTTGAACTATGGTTGGCCATGTGGGAGTGTCCAGTGCCTTAACCACCACGCCAACTGCTGACCCTGCTTGGTGTTATTTTAAAAATTGTCTTTCCCTTCCAGTTCTACAAACGCGATATTTGGATGAAACTCTCACTTCCGGGAACAGCAGGTGGTGTGGTAATTAACGCGCTGGACACTCCCACATGGCCAACCATAGTTCAAGTCCCTGGACCTGGCAGCTTGCTTTCTCACTTTCCCTCTCTCTCTCTCTGTGTGTCTCTCTGGTGAAATTAAAAATTAATGCATAAATAAAATTGGATAAATAATTAAAAAAAAAAAAACCCTCTCACTTCCATTAGAGTTAATTCTTTCCTAGGAGGCTTATTTGTTTGTTTTAGGTTTTTGCCATAGGGCATGTGTGCTTGCCAGAGAGGAGAGAGACAGGGAGAAGGAAAGTAAGAAATCACCCCCTGGGGGGATGGCCACCCTGTAACCCCTTCTCCATTCTCCTTTTAAGATTTTGGACATCTACACACACATACCTGGCATGATATTCAAGCCACCATGTCTGGGACCCAAACTGCCATAGACCATGTGGTAATTTGACACCTTAATCAGCGCACCACCTGCTGGCCCTCCTGGGAGGGTTTTAGTGATTCACCTTACAGACCAAAAATAAAGCCTACCTAAGCACATATTTCAGCATTAACACTGTTGCATGTGGAAGAAGTAGCTAATAAATAGAGTAGATCAAAATAGTTTATTATAGGCCTATCTTCTTTTTTTTTTTTAAAAAAATTACATTATTCAGCTTTATTTATTTATTTTAATTTGGCCAGAGAGGAACAGAGAGAGAGAGAAAGAAAGTGAGAAAGCAAGCCGCTGGGTCTGGGTCTTGAACCGTGGTCGGCCATGTGGGAGTCCAGCGTCCCCAAACACCATGCCACTGCTGGCCATGGCCTATCTTCTTTTAAGTGCATTTTTCTGTATTCACCCTAACAGGGTCTCATGCAGCAATCCTTCCATGTATGTGTGCACCCAGTTGCACATGTTGACCTGGGAACAGAGGCCCACTCTCTCACGTGGCTCCAGAATTAAGCAGTGTGCTGTTGCTACACCACTGTGGCTGGGCCAAGCCTAGTTTTAAGTATATGGTGAAATTCATGTGGAGTTCAAATAAACTCAGTAAGAGAATGTTCACATTAGACGTTCATTTGATATCCAAATTTCTTGGGTTTTTTGTTTGTCTAGAGAGATTTTTGCTATAGGGCACATGTGCTTGCCAGAGAGACAGAGAGACAGAAAGCAAGAACTCACCCCCCAGGGGGGATGGCCATGTGGCAATCTCTTCTCCTCCATTTTCCTCTTGGGATTTAGAACACACACACACACACACACACAGCGTGAGTTTTAAGCTGCCGGGTCCAGGACTCGCACCACGGATGACCACATGGGAGTCCAGTTACAGTTATGTGACCATTACACCATCTGCTGGTCCTAAATATGATTTTTTAAAATTTTTTTGTTTTTGTTTTTGCTTTTGTTTTTGTTTTTGTTTTTGAACTAGGGAGACCGAGGCCCAGGAAGGTTAAGTAAATTGCCCAAGTTCACTGAGCTAATTGGTGGTCGAAACTGAACAAAATCTCAAACTATTCACAGTGCTACGTCACCTCCCTGATGAAATCGTGTTTCTGAAGACTGATGAATTTGGGTCAATTGAAGGGAACTTAATAGATCTTATTTTTTTCATGTTTGTTGAGATAGCTACAACATAATAAGTCATTGTGCATTACATTACCAAGACCTGCCTTACTTGAAGCTGAGAAAACATAATACATGTAATGTTTTGTTGAGAGACTTTTAAAGAAGTTTTTCTGATTTTTGTTCTTATTTATTCATTACAAAAACATTCCTTGAGAAGCTGTTATGGAGTAGGTATTGTCCACAGTACTAAGCACTGAACAAACAGGGAGGGAAAAAAACACCTTTGCCCTTACAAAACTTGCCCTGCATTATTACTGTTATAATTGGGAAAGACTTTAAATGGATTGAGAGAGTTCTTGCCTTTCTTCCCAGGGTAACCAGTACCCGGGATGGCTCTCTGACGCCTGTCTGCTGGCGAGAATGCACACCCCCTGCACACGCAACAGAATACCATCGTCCACTCTCATCCACGGTTTGCTTCCTCTGACTTCAGTTACCCACAGTCAGCTGTGGTCTAATGTTTTGAGACATACAGAGAGAAACTACATTCATATTCCTTTTATTTTAATACTTATGCTTCTTGACTTGCATGGGATTAATAAATACAAATATAGCCATCCTAAATTGAAAATATTAAAAGTCAAAAATGCACTGAACACACTGAACTTATCAAACATCAGAGCTTAGCCTCGCCTAACTTAAGAGTAACCCAAAATGCTTACATTAGCTTACAGTGGAGCAGGCACACACGTGAATGCCCAAGGCCCTATGGGCTGGAGGACTGAAGGAAGGGGATTGTGGCGTGATCAGATTCCATAGAGGGTGCTTCTCTCATTCTCCTTTTCTCTGTCTCTCTCTCTCTTCTCTCTCCCGCTCTCACGTGCATTCATGCAGTCTATCGTAAAGAAAGGTGTGGGGGGAGAAAATCTTTTGGGTTGCTGTCTCTTTCTGTCTCTGTCATTTATGGAAGAAATACATAAAGAAACCTGAAGAAAAAAAAAGGGGGGGGGAAGGCAGCAATGTTTTCCTACACTTCCGGCTCACAAGAAAGGAGAAATAATTCAGCAGGAAAGAATCATAAAAGCACTGGCCATTTCAAACCCTAGTTTCTGATTCGTGTTCTATGTTTCAGGTGCTATCATAAACGTGGAGTCTGAAAATGGGAGTAGTAAAAGTATAAAGATATGCTTACTTTTTTCATGGCCAGAAAGTGCATGCACTTGCCAGAGAGAGACAGAAACAGAGGCCAGAAAGGGAGAAAGCACCCCTCGGTGGGGCATAGTCATGTTGTGACCCCTCCTTCTTCATCTCTCCCTCCTGCTGGGATTGTGGGCACACACACCCCCATGTGTGTTTCAAGCCAGTAGGGCCAGGATTCAAATCAGGTGGACAGCTATGTGACATTCAGTTCCCTAATCACTAGGCCCCAGTGCCAGCTCAGGAAGTATACCTTTATTATGTGAGAGAAAGAGATCCACAGGTGAAGAAAAGGAAATCTTCCTGTCAGTACTAAGGAAGATGCCAGAAATTAATTTAGGGTGATTAAACGCAGCAGTGGGCAACAGAAGATGCTGCAAAGAGTCCAACAACTCAGCCAGACTATTTGCTAATAATTTATTTTCATCAGGAAAAGAAAAACATATTCTTGGTAATGTGCCAATTCTCAACAAGCTAACTCATGGCAAGTCTTTCTCTGGGAAAGGAGATAATTAAATCTTTCTGAAGTCTTTGCTCCCTAACTCTGGCCGTCATTAGGACTGTGCACAAATATTCTTGTTTTCTTTCCTTCCTGATAAATGGTGGATTATAATTTCCCCTACGAGAGGGTATTGTCATGTGATGCACTCTGGCCAGAGAAATGTGAGTGGAAGCTTTGACCATCGGGATGCTTCACCGTCTTATCTTTTTCCTCTCAAGGCAACCAGCCATGTTTCTGCGAGTGGTTCCTCTGTCAGTCTGGGGCCTACAATGAAGATGACTATGCTGT
Organism: Tupaia belangeri chinensis; assembly: GCF_000334495.1. NCBI lineage: Eukaryota > Metazoa > Chordata > Mammalia > Scandentia > Tupaiidae > Tupaia > Tupaia belangeri. Next base: position 3,779,968 of record NW_006159453.1, on the reverse strand, counting down.
GGAACAGAGTCTCCCGCTGACCATGATAGAAAGTGTCGTGAATAAGCAATGCACCCTTAGATAAAGGTCACTGAAATGTAGGGATTACTTGAACCACAGCAAAGCCTTGCCTGGCTGAAATACTAAGAAATAACTGAAGTTCATATTCATTGCCTTGTCTCTCAGATGCTTGGTTAGCAGCTCTCAACTGGTTAAGAAGATATATTTATATATGTATGAGTATGGCTCTAGCCAGCCCCATGGTCTAGAGGTTAAGTGAGCCAGATTCCACAAGGCTCATTGCGTGGTTCAAATCCTGGCCCCTGTGGCTTGAAAAACATACTGGGCACATGTGCACGTGTGCCCCAAATCTTGGCAGAACAGATAAATGGAGGATACATGACCACACTCCACCGGGGAGTGGGGGAGGCGGGGGAATGTGCTTTCTCCCTCGTTCTCTCTGTCTCTCTCTCTGGCACACACAAATGCTCCTGGCCAAAAATTTAAAAATGCACAGTCTGGCTGGGAGCAAGGTGCCTTCCATCATACTTCTTAATTCAATTTCACAACATATTATTGTAAGTATTATTAAGACTATTTTACCTATAAAACACCTGAAAAGTGATAGGTCCCAGCTTGCTCAAGCCGCAGAGCTGGGCCAGGAAGCAAGGTTTTTCTGAATATAAAACCCAAGCAGAGTCACTGTGTTGTGCTGAGGCCTCCCATTACTGATTACAAACCGAGGTCATTTTATTCTGCTTGATGGCTTAAGTGTCACTCCTTCCTGGATTAGTCATTTTCATTGTGTCTCTCCTTTCCATTTTCTCTAAGAATGGGGCTGTGGGGCGCTTTCTCATACCATATTTCTCTACTTAGGAGCAGTTGTTAATCTTCCACTTAAGGCTAAGGAAATCCTTAGCATGTGGCCTCAGAAAGGTATGCTAAACATTTTCTATATACTGTGATCTTGTTTAATCCTTACATTAACCTTGTAATGGAAATATTATAGATCTATTTTTTCACAAGAAAATTGTTAGTTTATTAATCCTCTCATTAAAAATTTGCACAATCGCTGCAGACAGTCACTGCGCAATCTTTACTCCTTCCACTGTTCTCCGGTCTCCAGCGCACTTTTTGCCAGCACCAACACTGGCCTTTGAGGTCCCCCTGAGTTTCTTCATTCTGTTCTTGTGTTCTCTTTGCTATTTGCTCGATGTTTTTTTCTTCTCATACAGGTCGTGTCTTTCAAGTCTCTGTTTGGGTTCATCTTTCTTCGCATAATCCAAGGAACCTTAAATCATACCAAAGCCAATTGTCTTGCCACCATCAAAACAGGCTCTGAAACCAAACACGAAGCTGGCATCTGGTGGGGTCTTGCACATCTCGCTAGTTCTTCCAAATATCTGTGGTGGGCACTGCTGCCTTCCCAGAGTAAAGGACACCCATGACCCTTTGTCTCCCCTGCAGTAGTCGGCTGGTCCTGAATGTTCCTGGTACAGGTAGTTACTGTGTCATTCATGATAGCAGTCAACCCTTAGGCAGCCAGGGAGGAAAAGAACGTGGGCATCTGTTCTAAAAGCGGGACATTGAAGGCCAGCCGCAGTGGGGCAATTTGGTAATGCTAGGCTCCTCAACACGGAAGCCACACAGGGAGGCCCCTGGTTCATGTCTCCAGGTCTCTCTGAGTACATGGGCCTCCCTCACGGGCCGAGGCCAAGGCCGAGGGTGGATAGCAGCACAGGGGTGTCTGCCTCTCCCTCTTTCTTATGAAATAAATAAATACATACAGTTTTAAAAAGTGGGAAATTTCAAGGAAAAATGTGCAAACTGAGCACAGGCGGGTGCTATAAACTCCCTAAGGTCTTAGTTAATATTCATTGGTGGGTAGAATTCAAACCTGTGTCTAACCTGACTACAAACGGAGTTCTTTCCAGCACCTCTTCCCACACTAATATTTTCCGTGTCTCAATTCTTAAGAGGGGGAATATCAGTTGGGTTTTTCTCTGTAGGAACTGGCCCTGACTTTCTGAAGATCCCAACGTTCAGTCATGGAGAAGGACAGGACTCTACAAGCTTCTCAGGGAAAGTCCAAGAGTGAGATCAGCTGTAACCGGCTATTATTTAATTCCCACCCTTAGCTTTGTACATAGAAAATGCCTCGTATGTATTTGCTCATACGTTTTGGTTCTTTGGGGATTTATAAAAATCAGTGGTAGACAAACAAGGTTCCAAAAGGCTTCGGGGCTTTGACAATCTTCCAGACAGATGTTTCCGGGCTTTGCATATCTCTGATAGCCTTTTTCTTTTCTTTTCTTTTCTTTTCTTTTCTTTTCTTTTCTTTTCTTTTCTTTTCTCTTCTTTTCTCTTTTCTTTTCTTTTCTTTTCTTTTCTTTTCTTTTCTTTTCTTTTCTTTTCTTTTCTTTCCTTTCCTTTCCTTTCCTTTCCTTTCCTTTCCTTTCCTTTCTTTTCTCTTAAGATAAGAGAAAAGAAATCTAATGGATTAGGTGAGCCAGATCCCATATGGCTGACTACAGCTCAAATCTTGGTCTCAGTGTCAGGAAAAACTTGTCTGGGGCATGTGCATGCATGCCCAAAGACCTGACAAGACGGCCAAGTGGAGGAGAAGGGAGTGCGGTGTGACCATACCCCATTGGGTGCCTCTGCCTGTCTCTCTCTCTTTCTGGAGAGTACACGTGCCCCCTGAAACACACACAAAATACAGCCTCTCACTGTGTTGCCACCCCCTACCTCATCCTCCTTAGTAGCTGGGATTTTAGAGGTCTGACTTGGTGCCTGGCCTCTAGATAGGACTGCAAATTGAAACTGGGCCTCTCACGTGGTCCCAGCCCGTAGAGCACAGCATCTTAGCAGCATGTGCTACCACACATGTGGGGAGGTACCTGTTTACCTTTGAACGCTTTTCCTTTTCATCTCTGCTCCCGTTTCACTTCCATGTAAATACCCCGGTATTTGAGGCTGCCTGTGTGAGTAGTTACTTACTTTAATCCTCAGATGCTGCATAATTGAGTTGGTGTAGTCAGGCCTTAACTTCTCTGTGTCATGAAGGGGTCTCTTTCTCCTCCCTTCTCTGTAACAAGGGGAGGTCCCAGAGGTTTTCAAGTCAAAGCATGTCTATGTTGATAGAACAATTACATTATCATTAGGTTACTCAATACCCAGTCTAAGCCTCTCCCCATCTGTCCTGTCTCTGGTCAGCACTGAGAATTGACTTACCTAAAACTTTTTTATTATTGCCCTATATTCAAAAGCCAGAAAACCAAAATATATATTCCCGGACTTAAATGTTGAGGGGTCACTAAATTTCTCACTCTCTGTGTTTTGTTTGTTTTTGTTTTAACCTGTTGCTTTTGTTTGCAACTAAACACATTCCTAACTGATTCTTTCATTGTCCTACCTTCCTGGTAACAAAAAAACAGAGACTTGAAACTTACCTTTGGAGTATTACAGACACTTTGCATATTGTGTTTCATGTTAGGATACTCCTCCTTGGAAAGCTCTAGGCAGTACCGCAAATTCAAGCTGAATCATTTTTGTTCAGACAATTGTATTCAGGATTGCAGAGCCAACTGCCTTTTGAAATGCCCTGATTTAAACACCTAAGGCACCTGTAGTGGATGCTTCTTGTTAAAACAGGTCAAAAAATACTGAGGAAAATTACTCCTCCCCAAAGTCTGAACACAATAAAAATGATGCAGATTAATGAAAGAACATTATAGCTAGGGGCCAGCAGATGGTATGGTGGTTAAGGTGCTGGATTTTCACATGGCAGACCATGGTTTGAGTCCTGATCTTCGTGGCTTGCTTTCTTACTTTTCCTTTCTGTCATGCTCTCTGGTCAAATGATAATAATAATAATAACGAATAAAATTAAATAAGTACCTAGAAAATTATAGCTATAGGAAAATGGAAAAGAAAAAAGTAAAGAGAAAAGAAAAGTAAACGTACAAAACCTGGTTTCAGATGTGTGTCAGGTTACACTTCCTTTCATGAGATCTAGGTGAGTGGAAAATCTGACCTCCTGAAGAAAGACTCTCCTTAAGATAGAAAATTCCTCCAAATGACTCCCATCTTCTAGATGTCATACCTTTTAGTCACAGAGAGAAGTCTACCAAACCAATTTTATAGGGCAATCACATAATTCTGCTGTATAATTCCAAAATTATTCTCTCGTAGGAAAAAAACCAAACCACTGCCTTGTTTTTAGTAGGACTC
>NW_006159453.1:3775176-3775725 GCF_000334495.1 Tupaia belangeri chinensis | reverse complement strand
GTCCCCTTAAAACATAATCTCAGAGTTTATAAATCCAACAGCCTGTTTACCTTACGGAACCTGTTCTCTAACTTTTGTAAAGTGGGCCCTCCGTATGCCGGTTAGCCCCTGGTTTCGGCAGCATGTCCTGTGTAGCACCTGCCTCACGGGAGAGGTGGAGAGGCCACAATAAGCGAGTTTATTAGCTTAGCCAGAGCCTCTCTGTGTGGACGGAGAAGAAAGGTGGGCAGCAGAAAATCTGGAGATAAGGCCAGCCACCCCCCAGGGCGAGATTTGAAAGACTCTCTTGTCCTACATCTCCTCCGGTTGAGTACCTGACAGGGGCCACTACCTTGGGATAAGTCAACAAAGGCCACGGCCAGGTAGAGAGTGGAAAGGCCTCCTCGATTTCCAAAAGCAGAGAAACACTGAGGCTTTCTGGGAGAGAGGAGGTTTACCACAGATGTACAACCTGGAACCAGAAAGCTGTTCAGGGTTGAGACAGCTCTAGGCACTCATCTCTCTCATGGCTAACTGCATTCCCCTCTGGTGATAACCCTGCCTTTTCCC
>NW_006159453.1:3773824-3774931 GCF_000334495.1 Tupaia belangeri chinensis | reverse complement strand
CACTATATCTGCTCTGTTTTTCTCTATCCCCAGGCCAATTCCTTAATCCAAATCCCAGAGAGAACAAGTCCAGACGACTTTGCTCTTTGACGTTGCCCTTTGGGTGGAGCTGTTAGTCCCACACACCTTCATGAGCCATGAACTAGGGGGTAGACAGGTTCCACCTGTGGCCCACTCAGTGGTCGCTTGTGCAGACACTAGCCTGCTGTGGCTTCCCTGATCCTGGGCGTTATGGACGGGGCAGTTCATGGCATCGTCCCTGGGCCCCAGCACCACCACTTGCCTCCTTTGCTTGACCAGGCAGCACTAGATTTCCTTATCTGTGAGCACAGAGTGATGAAACACATTTCATAGGGTTGTGGTGAGACAAAAACCTGATAGTGCAGAGGTGAAAGGGCTTTCGAGCTGTTCAATATTATACTAATGATATTATTATCAAAAAGGGATAACCTCTTATGCTATTTTGACCCATTTGGCTGCTCAGAAAGGTTAGCCATTCATGTTCAAAGGGAACAGTGATGGGAAATGAGCAATGGGTAAGTTGTGAGGGGGTCAGAAATCTCTTGTTACCCCATGTCAAGGAATGTCCAGGGGTTGATTGCCAGGAGTTCTGGCCTTCAGGGTCTCACCAAGGCTCTGGATGCTTTGAGTGTGTGTGTGTGTGTGTGTGTGTGTGTGTGTGTGTGTAAAATGAGCAACAACAGAATAGAGGAATCCTTTTTGATCTGTTCAGAGCTTCCCCTCTCCACTTCTGACACTGCGATTTTCATTGTTTACACTTCCAACTTTTGTTGAAAACAAAGGCAAAAGCAGACAGGAAGGAGATGAGAGTTGAAAAGAGTGTGGTAATGGTGAACAGACAGAAGTAACAAGATACTAGGTGTGGGTTCCCCAGAAGGGCTGGGCCGTTCAGCCCACAGAACTGAACTGCTGGGGAATTCTGGTCATAACTAAACATCCTGCAGCTGCCAGTAAATAGTGAGCCCTTTGTATGGATAGTGGCCCTGACCTTGGGCAGCGCTGCCTCTGGGCCCCCTAGACCCCCTGACTCAACACTAAGGTAGCCGAAAGGGCGGGGCACTGGGTTGAGTCCAGGGGCCCTGTGAG
>NW_006159453.1:3754169-3773802 GCF_000334495.1 Tupaia belangeri chinensis | reverse complement strand
AAAGAGGGCAGGGTGACTGACAGAGATATCTTTAACAGGCCTCCTGTCCCAAATCTGAAACCTGGATCCTGTTTGAATAGGCTTAGGTTGCCATGTAAAATGAACTGAAGCATGCTGCAGACATTTATATTCATTAAAAAAAAATTTTTTTTTTTCGAAAGCACACTACAAACTAGAATGTCTTGGTCCAGAGGAGACTGTCTACTGATCTCTGGTGGCCCTACTGATCTCTGGTGGCCAACGCAGAACTATGTGGGGTGGGAAGATTCTATGCAGGACGAAAAAAGGAGAAGTCAACTTTTGATACGTTCCTTGGAGAGGACAGGAAGGTCAAGCAGGAGGAGCTAGGGAAGTGAAGAAGTAGATTGTTCTCCTCTGTATTTGGCTGAGTTCCTCACAGGCATTGGCAGATAATGACTGCTGCGTCAAAGTCCTGGGGTCCTCACTTTCTTCTTTCAGAACTTTCTGTTCTCTGCTAATTAGGACATTGGAAAACTTGTCATGGTAATTGCTGTGTCTAGACTTGGGGAACTATGGAAGGCAGTAAGAGATGATTTAATTGCAGAGTTGAGAAGATATATGAAGATGACAGGTCGTGAAAGTCTCTCCCGAGAACAATGTTGTACTGAGCTGGGTTTCTTGGGATTGTCCTGATGTCATCTGTTATGTAAGGGGAGTCTTGGGTATTTTGTCTGAGCATTTAGGGTTGTCAAGATTCTCATTTCCTCAAGAAGTTTCCAGGAATCTGCAGCGAAAACTGTGCTATAAAGCTCTGATTATTCATCAGTTTCCTGCTCAGAGTATGTAGTTGTAAAGGGTGGCAGGAACAGACACTTTCGGTTTCTTGCCTGAAAGAGAGATATTGACTAGGGCCAGCAAGTGGTGCAGTAGTTAAGGCACTGGATCTCACATGACCGACTCTGGAGTACAAGGGTCAGACTCCGTGGCTTAAAAAACATGCTGGGGTGGGGGGCAGGTGGCATAGTGGTTAAGGAACTGGACTCCCATATGGGACATGGCAGTTCAAGCCCCAGACTGGGCAACTTGGAAATCATTCCAGGTACATGTGCGTGCATGCCCAACATCCCAAGAGAAGCGTCTCCATCACCCCTGGGGAGTGATTTCTCACCTGCCCTCTCTCTGATGATGAAGGAATTCACCCTATGGCAAAAACCTATTAAAAAAAAAGTGGGGGGGACCAGCAGTTAGCGTAATGGCTATGTCGCTGGACTACCACGTAGTTGACTGCAGTTCGAGTCCTGGACCCGGTGGCTTAAACTCATGCCGGGCACGTGTGCGTGCATGCCCAAGATCCTGAGAGGAGAATAGAGGAGAAGGGATTGCGGCGCGGCCATCCCCCCTGGGGGGTGATTTCTCGCTTTCTGTCTCTCTGTCTCTCTCTGTCTGTCTGGCAAGCACACGTGCCCTATAGCAAAAACAAAACAAAACAAAACAAAAAAACACCTCTCCAAAAAACAAAAACAAAAACAAAAACAAAAAAGAAAAGAGAGAAAGAAAGAACCAGAGAAAAGCTTGCCAGGTATGTGTGTGTGTGTGTCCAAAATCCAGAGAAGAGAGCATGGAAGAGAAGGGCTGTGGTGTGGTCATCCTCCCTGGGGTGTGATTCCTTACTCTCTCTCTCTCTCTGGCAAGTGTACACGCCTTATGGCAGACATTTTAAAAAATGAAAAAGATATCGACTGATTTTTTTGGAGAGGTAGAAAAAATGAGTATGCAGGGAAACCTCCCACCTTGCCCACTTTGGTTGTCTATTTCCTCTTCTGCAATTCAATGACATGTTTTTCCAGCTGGTTGGTAAAGGAACTGAGCAGAAAGTTTTCCTTCCCAATAGATAGTAAATCCTTAGTTATTGGTATCCAATTATCTAGCAATCCCAACATTTTGCCACTTGGAGAGGACAAAATGATTGGTGTTTATAATGATGCCTGGAAGGTGCCAGGCCATTCTAATTACTTTTTCCTTTCCCCAGATAGAAATATCACTATGGTTTCTGCTGATTTTTATATATGAAAAACTAGCTTGTTGCAAAAATTCGCATTGAAAAATTTCCTTTCTCTCACCTCATAGTTAACCTCCTAATCACTCTAAAGACTAGTATTTATCCCTACAAGTTTTCGTGCATATAAATACATGCATAATGCATTTATGCAGATGGACCATACTCTACAAACTGTTGAGTCACCTATATTTTCACTTTATATGTTATAAACATCCATATGACACATACAGAAATACCTCAACATTTTAAATTTTTTATAGGGAGTTTGGTTATTCAAAATAGCTTGTAATAAATAGTTAGGTTGCTTCCTATTTTTTACTATTATGGTCAATTTTTCAATGACATATTAGCAGTTCTTCTGTTTTATTTTTATTAATTTATTTAGTTTTAGAGGGATTTTTGCCATAGAGAGCATGCGCTCACTGGAGAAACAGAAACAAAGACAGAAAGGAAGAAATCACCCCCTGGGGGGGGGATGGCCATGCCACAATCCTTTCTCCATTCTTCTCTCAGTATTTTGGACACTCACACACGCACCCAGCATGAGTTCGAAGCCTCTGGATCCCGGACTCAAAGCACAGTTGGCCATGTGGGAGTCCAGCTACGTAACCATTACGTTATCTGCTGGTTTCCTGTTTTATTATTATTTTTTTAAAGCTAACCTGCATAATTGCTTTCTAAAAAGTTATCTTTTTGAAATACAGCTAATGTACAATAAACTAAAACCATTAGAAGTATACAGTCTATAAGTTTTGACAAATGCATCTGTCCATGTAATTTCTACTGAGATAAAGCTGTAGAAAATTTCCACCATGAAAAACCACAATGTATCCCACAAAGATGTGCAACAATTACATGTAAATAAGAAATTATAGGGAACCAGCAGTTGGCATAATGGCTATGTCGATGGACTCCCACGTAGTCGACCGCAGTTCGCGTCTCGGACCCGGTGGCTTAAATCTCACGCCGGGCGCGTGGGCATGTGTGCCCAAGATCCCGAGAGGAGAATGGAGAAGGGATTGCGGTGTGACCATCCCCCCTGGGGGGTGATTTCTCGCTTTCTGTCTCGATGTCTCTCTCTGTGTGTCTGGCGAGTGCACACGCCCTATAGCGAAAACCTCTCAAAAAAAAAAAAAAGAAAGAAATTATAAAATAAAATAGGGCCACCATGTAGTGTGGAGGTTAAGGCAGCTGGATCCCACAGGGCTGACTGCGTGGTCCGAGTCCTGGACCCAGTGACTTGAAAATCATGCCAGGTGTGGTTGCCTGAGAAATCAGGTGGGCTGAGCTTACAAAACGGTTCGTATGCTTTTGGCTAGAGGTTTACTACATCCATCTTTGGAAGAGGAAAAGAAAAAGCATAAAAAGAAATGGCTAGCTTGAAGCCCACATTCTTACTGTGCAGATGTAAAGTGTCCAGGTTGCTATAAGATCACCAGGGTCTTCAGCCATGCTCAGACTGTGGTGGTGTCCGGCACTCAGCAGTGTGGCTCCCGCCTGCAGGGGGGAAGGCCGGATGCACAGAATGTGGCTCATTCAGAAGAATGCAACACTGACGATCTAGACCACTGGCTGAATTTGTTGTTTTCTCACAGAAATCCTAGTGTAAGTTCAGTAATTCCAGTTAACCTACCAAGATAATGTAATGATGTTTGGTTTTGTAAAGTAGACAGCAATGATCTCCTATTTTGGTGTCCATTTTTCAATAAAGCTTTGATTATGAGAAAAATAAAGAAAAGAAAAAGAAGAAGAAAAACATGCCGTGTGTGTGCATAGGTGCCCCAAATCCCAACAGGATGGCAAAGTGAGGAAGGAGAGATTGAGGCACATGAGGGGTTCTTTCCATCCCCCCACTGCCTGTTTTCTCTCTCTCTCTGGTAAGTGGAAGTGCTCTCTGTCAATTAAATAAAAAAGGGAGAAAAAGAGAGAGGCCAGTCAGTGGAGAGTGGTTAAGGCAGCTGAATCCCATGTGGGTGACTGTGATTCGAGTCCTGGACCTGGCAGCTTGAAAAACACACCGGGCATATATGAGTGCATGGCTAAAATCCCCAGAGAAGAAGGGATTTCAGGGTAAACACTGTGCTAAATCTTTTTTTTTCATTTAATCCTCACAACAATGGCTCTATGAGCGCAGCGATGACCTCTTGGACACCATTACTATCCCCCTTTGTAGACGAAAACAAAACAAAACAAATCCAACTCTCTTAGAGTAAATCTGTTCAAATTCACTCAGCTTTTGGCAGAGCTAGGATCCAAACCCTGGACTTGCCTATATGCTCCAACTACCATCCACTCTTCATCCATTTTATGAGTTTTATTTGGTGCATTAGGAGATGTTTTAAATGTGGCACTAGCGGATGGCATACTGGTTACGTCACTGGATGCCCATGTAGTCAGCTGCAGTTGGAGTCAGGGACCCAGTGGCTTAAAACTCACACTGGGCGCATGCACGTGCATGTCCAAGATCCAGAGAGGAGAATGAAGGAGAAGGGACTGCCATGTGGCCATCCCCCAGTGGTGATTTCTCACTTTCTGTCTCTCTGCCTCTGTCTCTCTGGCGAACACATGCGCCGTAGAGCAAAATTCTCTCTCTCTAAGAAAAAGAGAGAGAGGTTTTATATGTGATAAAATTAACCTAGCAATGTAAGTTATTGTACAGTAAGACGATTTAATTCCCAGTCTGTATTCTGATTTCCTGACTTGCTCCCCAATATTTTTGTAACACAAGTGCTTCCTGCAATTAATAGATCTATAAAAACCGGCAATTATATTATAACCATACAAAAGATCTTCAAGAAGCTCATGAAAAATGCCCATTATTAAAATTCTTTTTTTTTTTAAGAGGTTTTTGTTATAGGGTGCGTGCACTCGCCAGAAAGACAGAGACAGAGAGATAGAAAGTGAGAAATCACCCCCCGGGGGGATGGCCACGCCACAATCCCTTCTCTTCCATTTTCCTCTCGGGATCTTGGGCATGCATGCACACGTGCCCGGCGTGAGTCTAAGCCACTGGGTCCGGGACTTAAACCACAGTTAACTATATGGGAGTTTAGGAGCATAGCCATTGTGCTAACTGCTGGTCCCATTTTTTAAAAAATGTTATTTCTTTAAGAATTATTTATTTATCTAATTCCACTTGTTATTATTTTTTAATTTGACCAGAGAGAGAGAAAGGGAAAGCAAGAAAGCATGCGACCAGGTCTGGGACTCAAACTGCTGTTAGTCATGTGGGAATCCAGCGCCTTTAACCACCACACCACCTGCCGGTCCTGCATATTATTAAAATTCTGTGGTGGAGTCAGTTTGTGGCTCACTGAACTGCAGTGCTGGATGCCACATGTCCCCTGGATCTCTGGTCAGGTGACCTGAAACATGCCAGTGTATGCATGTGTGTGCCTGTATGCCCAAGATTCTGATGAGCTGGAAGGCTAAGGGAAGGAGATCACAGGATGACCACACCCTATTGAAGATACTTCTCTCTCTTTTTCTCTATTATTCATGTGCAAGTTATCCTGAATAAAACAAATTAAAAACATTGTTTTTAACAGAGAGATTTTTGCTATACTGTGCGTGCACCCACTGCAGAGACAGAGAGAAAGTGAGAAATCAACCCCAGAGAGGATGGCCACATAGCAATCCCTTCTCCTATTCTCTCTGGATTTTGGGCATGCACTCACACGTGCTTGGTGTGAGTTTCAAGCCACTGGGTCTAGGACTTGAACCATAGTCAACTACGTGGGAGGAACTGCGGCTGACCATGTGGGAGTCCGGTGCCTTAACCACTCTGCCATCTGCTGGTTCCAAAACAAACATTTTAAAATTCTTGCATTTATTTCAAAATTTTATTGCTCCAAAATATGTTTGTACTTTAAATTTACTTTCCCACAATGTTTCTGAAGTTCCTCTGTGTATTTATTTATTTTTAAATAGCTTTTATATGAAAGTCTCATCATCTTTACTTAAGCATCCATTGGCTTTGAGGGCAAACCATTTTGACATTTCTGAACATCTCATTTCAGCCTCTAGAAAAAATTTTCTTTATGTGGGCTCTGCACTTTTCAACTCGCATTTGCCAATATTCTTAAGCCTCGAATTAGAACATGTTAGTATTAAACATTTTAACTCTCGGCAAGGTACAGCTCATGGGATAAGAATCTGGAAGGATGGAGAGAAGTTGCTAAGGGAGACAAGGGCTGCTCCTCATAAATATGAAATTTTGCTGAGTCACGGCTGTCCTTTTTCAGATTAAGTAATGTGAATCAACGGAGGACGCAGGGGCCAGCTCTCAGTGCACTGCCATGTTGGCTCCTAGGAAGGGGCAACTTTCCACGTGAGATTCAGAGAGAGAGTTACAACACCTCAGTGGCCCTGGTAATTGGAGGTTGAATACAGCTTTGTCATGAGGCTCTCTGGCTGTGTTCTCTAGGGATTAACACTTGCCCTGGGGAAATGGCTGAGCACAGTTATAGAAGGCAGTAGAAAGACAGAAAGGAGCCGCTCCTCCTCATTACTTTGTGCCTTAACAATTAAATACAGTCAAGTGTGCTGTTCCCGTTTTCTTTTTTTCATTTCCTGAAGCAAAAACAATTTGAAAAATAAAATGATATGGAAAAAACTCTGCCTCCCATTAATGACTAAACATCTTGAAATTATGGCCTTCCCTCTGGGAGGTGATTTCTCGCTTTCTGTCTCTCTGTCTCTCTGTGTCTCTCTGGCCAGCACACCCGCCCTATAGCAAAAACCTCTCCAAAAAAAAAAAAAAAAGAACAGAAATTATGGCCTTTCTGTCCTTAGTAATTCTTATCAGCATGCTTATTTAGGATATAAGAACACTCTGGAGAGTTTCATGCATTGTGTAAACGGGAACATCTATACCTCCTGTAAGAAAGATCATGAATTCCTAGGGCCTAGGCCCATATTTTGTCAAAACAAGTAGAGCCAGGACTGCCTACTGCATAGGCCTCTCCCAGGCAGGTTTAGGATAAGGGAGGGAGTGACATGGAGGGAGTAAGTCCTGGAGTTACTAAGTTTCATTCTCTGATCCTGGCCACAGCAAGCAGATCCCTGGGAAAAGCAGGGGAGATTCCCTCCCAGCTACAGTCCCCCACTCCTACCCCCACTCTCCTCCTCACTCTACCCCATTTAGAGTTTCTGAAAGGATGTGGTTGGAGGGGAGGAGATTGTAGAGAAGGGAGAGTACATCAACTGTTCAAGGCTCAGGGCAGGGTGTGTCTCAGAAAGCTTCTTGAGTTAACTGTTTTCCAGTCTTAGTGCTTTTACATTATTAGTTAAGTGATCAGAGACAAATACTTTGACTTGACCTTCTTTCTTCTTTTTAAGTAATTATTTTATTTATTATTTTTAAAAAATAGGCTAGAAAAAGAGAAAGAAAGGGAAAGTGAGAAAGCAAGACACCAGGTCCAGGACTTGAATCATGTCTCATCCATGTGGGAGCCCAGTGCCTTAACCACCATGCCACCTGCTGGCCCCTCACTTGGGCTTCTTATCGTTGTCTGAAAAGTCAGGGCTTTGGAATAAGCAAGATGATTATCAAAAACTTTTCAGTTCTTGACAACTATGACTCTTCTGTTTTTGTTGGTGGTGGTTTTTTTAAAGTTTATTTATTCTATGAATAAGAGATCAATTGCATTGATCAGAATAGTCTGCTTCTAGAAATATCCAGTGGCAAGAAGGCCACCAATTGATCCAAATCATTATTGCTTTCTTCTTCTTCTTTCCTTCTTCTTCTCCTTCTCCTTTTTTTTCTTTTTTTTTTTTTTTTTTTTTGAGAGATTTTTGCTACGAGAGAGAGAGAGAGAGAGAGAGAGACAGAAAGTGGAAAATCCCCCCCGGGGGGGGGTATGGTCATGCCACAATCCCTTCTCCTCCATTCTCTTGGGATTTGGGGCATGCTTGCACACGTGCTCAATGACAGTTACAAGTCACTGGATCCGGGAACTGGTCCCAAATTATTATTTTCTTAAGGACTGTATATAGTCCAGAGAAGAATCCACACACTTTTTCATTCTTTGAGCCAGATCTCAGCTGGTATACTTTTAGTAAGTGCTTACGATTAAATTCTGAGAAAGTGGAAGCAAGTTTCTCTTTCAAATGGGAGAGTAAACCTGTACGTACTTACCTCCCTCCAAGCCATGACTGCACTGAAATAAATGTAAACAAGTACAGGGGAAAAAAGACTGTTGTGGAAAGGGATAAAAAAACAAAAACCAATAGACATGGGCAGAAAATGCCACAGGCTAAAATTCAGAAGATAAAATAAAAACTCAAGAAAAACAAATTCTGAACAATGGTCACAGGCCATACATGAAGTCAGCTACGACTAGTGATAAAATAAGCAGTTGATGAAGAGTAAAGAAAGTCAATCATTTGGCCTTAATGTTAGAAATAGCTTCATTTGAGAGACCCCAAAATCATACTACTAGGTCCATGGAGAAGAAATGCTGTCCTAGCATACTGATACTGATATTTCTATTTATCAGAATAAAGTGTGTGCAGCATATTGACTTATTTCCATTTTTTAAATATTTAAATACACTTTTTTGAACTGTTTTAGATTTACGGAAAAATTGCAAAGATCCTACTGAGAATTCTCACATACTCCTGCACTCAGTTTCTCCCATTAACATCTCACATTGGTATCACCTATTTGCTACAATGAGTGAATAAGTATAGATACATTATTAAATAAAGCCCATTATTCATACAGACTTCTCTTGTTTTTAATTTTTTTTTAAATTCCAGGCTCCCATCCAGGATGCCATGCTACGTTTAATTGCCTTGTCTTCTTGGGTTTCTCTTGACAGTAACGTTTTCTCCGACTCTTGTTCTGATGACCTTGACAGTTTTGAGGAGGACTATATTTAAGTGTTTTGTCGACTCTCACTTTGGAATTGTCCAACACTTTTCTTGTGATTTGGCTTGGGTTAATCGTTTTGCGATCTGGACCACAAAGGTAAAATGTCATTTTCATCATCAATCAAGGGCAGATACTATCAATATAACTTATCAATCTTAAAGTTGACCTTGATCATCTGGTTGAGGTAGTATTTGTCAGGTTTCTACAATGTGAAGTTATGGCCCCTCTCCTCACTTTTTATATTGTATTCTTCTTCTTCATTTTGCTATGGGGTGTGTGCATTTGCCAGGGAGACAGAGAAGGAAAGAGGGAGAGAGAGAGAGAAAGAGAGAAATAACTTACCCCCCCCAACACACACCCAGGGAGGATGTCTTCACCACAATCCCTTCTCAGGATTTTGAGCATGCAAGCAAACCCACCCAGAGAGTCTCTCAAGCTGCTGGATCCAGGACTTGAACCACAGATTTAGTTACATGGGATCCAGTTGCCTTAACCTCCACACCACCTACTGGCCCAGATTTTTAACTTTTCAAGTCAGCCAATAGATAAAGTAGGAACACTTTTAGTTTTTTTTTTTTTTTGAGAGGGTTATGGTTACAACATATAATGCAATATTAACAACTCTGTTAGTGGTAAAGTGTAATTGACAAAAATGGAAGGGAGAGAAGAGTGAAAGACTAGGAAAAGGAACCTAAATCTACATTTTATAGAAAAAGAAATCCATAGATAACTCTATTCAAAAGAATTAGAAATTTGAGTACCTATTTTAAAATATAAAGTCTAAAAATGTAAGTTGAATTTTTTTTTTTGAGAGAGAGTTTTTGCTATAGGGCACGTACGCTTGCCAGAAAGACAGAGACAGAGATAGAAAGCAAGAAATCATCCTCTGGGGGGATGGCCTTGCCGCAATCCCTTATCCTCCATTCTCCTCTCAGGATCTTGGACACACACGCACATGTGCCCGGTGAGAGTTTTAAGCCACGGGGTTGGGTACTCAAACCACAGTTGACTACATGTGAGTCCAGCGGCATAGCCATTACGCCAACTGCTGGTCCTAAAAATGTAAGTTGAATTGTAATAGAGGAAACAAATACTATAAATATTATTATTGCCTTTTTGTTGTTGTTCTAGAGAGATTTTTGCTACAGGGTGCGTGCACTTGCTGGAGAGACAGAGACAGAAAGCAAGAAATCACCCCCCAAGTGGTATGGCCACACCACAATCCCTTATCCTCTCAAGATCTTGTGCACATGCACCCAGTGTGTTTTAAGCAGCTGATTCTGGGACTCAAAACGTGGTCAACTATGTGGGAGCCCAGTGACATAAGTATTATGCCCTCTGCTGGTCTGTTATTGCTATTAAACACCGGAAAGAGGGGGATAGTATAAAATGCATGCTCATTTTAATATAGTGGAATCAATTGATATTGTCAATAGTGAGAAAATCAAAAAGCGATAGAGACGGTAATAGAAGTAAGCACTAACCTACTTTAAGTCTGATGAAACAACAGTTTTGCAGAAGGCAGGGAGCTAAGCAAGGGGAGAGGGAAAAGACTATTACTATTCATTGAAATTTCTGTTACATTATCTGATTATTACATGCATGAATTACTTGCTTTAAGACAAACTAGGCTGTGTAAGGTGGTACCAGGAGTCCTACTAGACCACCTCGTTTGACCCTTCTTTTGCATAGCATCCACCTTAAATTATCCAAGCAAAACAGCCACTTGCCAGAACTTCATCCACACAAACTGTGTTACAATGTGATACTTTGTTGAGGCAAGAGCCTTTCTTCTGAAAAGGAGAGTGAAAGGAACAATCTTCTAAAGTCTCTAATTTGTAGGGAAGGCATTATGAAATAACTCCTTTGTTTCCCTTGAGTTCAAGATCAGGAAGCTTTCAGTTGCAAAAGAGGGAGATTTCAGTTGCAAAAGAGAAATTGACTAAAGATGCATCTGATCTTTGGTTGACAAGTATTGCAATCAGTGAAAATCCTTTGTGTGTTTCCTGTGTTTAGCATTTATACAACATGTTTCAAGCTTAAAAGCCCTTTACTGTCATTAGCTAATTATCTCCCAAGGGCTACAAGGTAGTTAAAGGGAATATTGGAAGCAAGCCAGCATTGAGATCTGTAAAATATACTTGTGTCTGCACCAGTCCTCACTCAGGGTGTAGTTATTATGCCATTCCCCACCCCACCCCCACACACACAGATGGATCACTTCATAAGTGGTTATTCAGTTTCTAAGGTTCTTTTCCTAGACTTGATATTCTCTCAATAGGTACGAGTTACTGAAACAGAGGAAAATTTCTTTCAAGAGCATCTCTTGTGTCTTGAAAATAAACACTGGCGACAGTTTTAGGTTCATCATCAAATCAGAATCCTTGAAGTGAGGCCCGAGTATTAACATTTACTAAACGTGCCGTGGATGATTCTGGAGTAGAGCCAAAATCCAGTCCTGGGGCTGGTCCCTGCTGACTTGGGGGCCAGCAGGAGGTGTGCTGGTTAAGGCGATGGACTCCCATATGATCGACCTGAGTTAGAGCCCTGGACCCGGTGGCTTGAAACTCATGCTGGACACGTGTGCATGCATGCCCAAAGTCCCGAGAGGAGAATGGAAAGGGGACTGCAGCATGGCTATCCCCCAGAGGGTGATTTCTCATGTTCTGTCTCTCCAGTGGGCACATGCACCCTATAGCAAAAATCTCTCTCTCTCAAAAAAGAGAAAAAGCACTGATTCAAAGGACCAACAGATGCTCCTTCCCCACTCCCATGCTTCACCTCGCTCTCCCCATCAATATCTATATCTTTTTAGAGAATGAAATACAATATTTGGCTAAAGAGAACTTTTTATTTATTTGTTTGTTTGCTTTAGAGAGATTTTTGTTATAGGGCGTCTGCTCTCACCAGAGAGACAGAGAAACAGAAAGTGAGAAATCACCCCTAGTGGGGATGGCCACACCACAATCTTTTCTCCATTCTCCTCTCAGGATTTTGGGCACATATGCATGCACAACATACCTGGCATGAATTTTTAGCCACCCAGTCGGGGACTTGAACCATGGTCAGCTATTGTGGGAGTCCAGTGATGTAACCATGTTGTCATCTGCTGGTCCCTAAAGAGAACTTTTTAAAAACATGAGTCATCTGGGCTGGCTCCACAGCACAGTAGGAAAAGCTGAATCTCACATGGTGACTGCAGTTGGAATCCCCTGCCTGGTAGACCTGAAACATACCAGGCACATGCAGGAGTGCCATATGCTGAGAGGTTGAGGGACTGGAAGAAATGAATCACAGCATGACAGACCCTGTGCAAACTCGTGCTCACGTGTCTCTCTCTCATGTGCGTGCGTGCCCTTCATCATGAATAAAGGGAAAATGTAATTGTTCAATGAACAAACTTAAAAATAAACAACCCCCCAAAACACTAATCATAATAGATAATACATCTTTTTTTGGGTTTTTTTTTTTTGAGAAGTTTTAGCTATAGGGCCCGTGCGCTTGCCAGACAGACTGAGAGAGACAGAGAGACAGAAAGCGAGAAATCACCATCCAGAGGGGATGGTCATGCCTCAATCCCTTCTCCTCCATTCTCCTCTCGGGATCTTGGGCATGCACGCACACGTGCCCTATGTGAGTTTAAGTGACTGGGTCCAGGACTCGAACTGTGGTTAACTATGTGGGAGTCCAGCAACATAGCCATTACGCTAACTGCTGGTTCCATTAGATAATACATCTTGACTATGTCAAATATATATTTTACAACATCAAAAATGCTCAGGAAATTTGGAAAATACAGAAAAATAAATATGCATATGTATATGTATGTACATTTTGGATTTTTTTCTTCCCATTTTCTTTCTTCTAATTATCTTTAAAATATGTTATGGATATAGTGGTTGTCAGATTCCATGTGTTTTGTATCTTGCTTTTCAAATATACCATTATAATAAGCATATTTCATTGTTTCATGCTTTATTTATTTATTTTTATTTTTTGAAGCTTTTTTGCTATAGGGCACGTGTGCTCGCTAGAAAGACAGAGAGAAACAGAGAGACAGAAAGTGAGAAATCACTCCCTGGAGGGATGGCCATGACACAATCCCTTCTCTTCCATTCTCCTCTCAGGATCTTGGACACGCATGCACATGTGCCCACTGTGAGTTTAAGCCACTGGATCTGGGACTTGAGCCGCAGTTGACTACATGGGAGTCCAGTGACATAGCCATTATGCCAACTGCTGGTCCCCATGCTTTATTATTTTTTGAGAAGAATTCTTTTATTGAGTTTATTTATTACTATTACTTTTTAATTTGACCAGAGAGAGAGAGAAAGAAAGAAAGTAGGAAAGCTGCCAGGTTCAGGACTCGAACTGTGGTTAGCCATGTGGGAGTTCAGAGCCCCAACTACCATGTCACCTGATGGCCCCTGTTTCATGCTTTAAAAGTCATCTCTAAAACTAAAATTAATGAAATGAGGCAAGCAGGAAAATTTATAGTCCAAATTATATCAAGATAAAAATATAGGTACCTGCAGAGCACAGGCCCACATGAATATTCTCTAGCTTGGTATCCATTTGGAGCCCTCCAGACCAGCAACGCCAAGTGTAGCTGAATCAGTTTCTGTAACTGAATCTTGACTATTTAGTGTGTGGTGCCCTCCACTGGCTGTTCTAGGTTAGTGCCTCTTTCTGTAAACTAGGTAGTGGGTGAGGGCTCTAAAAAAGGGAATTTTGATTGTAGATGTGCATGTTGGCGTGTTTTATGTCTGTATTTTTATTTACAGGTATTGCCTTAATGTAGAATTGAAGGTATCTGAATATAGAGATGGCCATTAATAAGCTTTTTCAAAATTCATTCGAAAAACATCTTAAAGACTCAGCCATGGGCAGATCTAGTACTGGAGGGCTGGAGACACAAAGAGGAAATCTCGACCTTCAAGGGGCTCATTATCCAGTGGGAGAGGCACAGCCAGGTGGGGTACCCTGCTGAATCAGCCTTAGATATTCCAGCAGAAGAACTTGAGTCCTTGCCGACCCTCGTCCTTCTCTACCTAGAACAATGATCCTCTCCAATGAAGCGAGTGGCTTCGGGAAAAACACACATGGCAGAGCTAGGAAGAAATGGGACACTTTCTTAGTAGGACAGACCCACCAAATCAGTTCTGGCAATCAGCTGTTGACAGATGTCACAGCCAGCTTGCTCCCAATTTAAGAGGTAAACTGAAATGCATGATAGACTGTACCATATTATTAATAAGATAAAATGAATGGTGATAATTCAGAGTCTTAGTTGAGCCCCACTAAGGGGATAAACTTCATTTCCTGAAAGAGCATGCTAACTATTACATTTTGAAAACCCTTTTGTATTTGGGATTTTCTTCAGGAGGAAATTCATACACAATGAATAATTTTTTATTTGTTTGTTTGTTCTGTTTTGTTTTTCTTATTAGAGGAAGTCCAGGAGCATAGGACAAAGTAGTCACAATCACCTTTTTGGGTATATAGTTCTCTTTGACCACATTATACACAATTATTTTTTAAAAAATCATCTAGAGATTAGCAACATTTTTTTTTAAAACCTAAGGATTCTGATGATGTTATTAGGTCTATAAAGATGGTTTCAAACACCAACAGATGTAAACATGACTGTAATATTTATCATGAATATGAAGCCAACAATGGCCGGTTGTGTGGCTTACTCAAGTAACTTTTTTTCCCTAGACCCCCATTTGGCTGACTGCGGTTTGAGTCCTGGACCAGGTGACTGTAAACTCATGCAGACGTGCATGCGTGTGTGCCCAAAATCCCAGGAGGAGAATGGAAGAGAAGGGGTTGCTGAGTGGCCACCCATCCAGGGGATGATTTCTCACTTTCCCTCTCACTGTCTCTGGTGCGCATGTGCCCTATGGCAAAACCTTTAACAAAAGGAAAAGAAAGAAGGCATGGAAAGTGCCCATTAAAATTCTTGGTACACAACAGCTGCTCAGCTGAGCACAGTATGTACTTTGAAATGACAGAGATGTAAGGTTGGGCTTGAGAGTCAGGCTGACTGAGTTGGAATTTTTACTCCACCCTTTATCAGCTGTTTGACCTTGGGCAAGTCAATTTACCTTTCTGGGTCTCAGGTTCGTCACTAGTAAATTGTGGACAATAAGTAGAACCTGCATCATAGGACCTCTGGGCAGGTAAAATGAGTTAATACACATAAAGTGCTTTGTAACATTTAGTAACATATAAGGACCCAGCCCCGTGGCACAAATGGTAGCAAACTCAACTACAGTGCTAATAGCCATATGGCCAACTGTAGGTTCAGATCCCCAGGTCAGCATGAGGGTAAGCAGAGCGTGTGTGTGTGTGTGTGTGTGTGTGTGTGTGTGTGTGTGCCCAAGGTTCTGAGGAGCTGGAAGGCTGAGGAGAGGGGATTGTGGCATGATGAGATCCTGTTCACCGTGCTTCTCTCTCTCTTGCATGTGCATGCATGTGTATTTATTCTCTGTTATGAATAAAATAAATACATTGTAAAAAGTAGGGCTTGGTTCCATAGCTCAGCAGTTGAGTGCTGAGCATAGAAAGTTGGATCCCACGTGGTTGAGCACATCCCAGTCTAGTAGCTTGAAAATCATGCCAGGAGCATACGTATGCTTGCCTAAGATCTTGATGGAGAGGAGAAATGGAGGGAAAAGAATTGCAGCGTGACCACATCCTGTTGGAAGAAGGTACATTTTCTCTCTTTCTCTCTCTCACTAGTGAGTGCATATATCCTCCGGCAATTAAAAAAATATATGTAGGGCTTGGCCTGTCCCTGTAGCCTAGTGATTAAGAGAGCTCTTGGGTCAATGGGAAAGTCATGATGCATTTTTACATAGAAAAACAGAAAAATATATCATAACTTTCCTGACAACCCAATAGCTCCCACATGCTTGACTATGGTTTGGATCCCAGCCCCTGTAACTAGGAAAACATGCTGTGTGTGCGTGCACGTGCAGGCATAGTGCACACATGCCCCAATCCTGACAGGATGGAGAAATGAAGGAGAAGGGAGTGTAGTGTGACCACACCCCATGAGTGGGTCCTCTCTCCCTTGCTCTATCTGACAGGTGCATGTGCCCATTGGCAATTAAAAACTACATATGTATCGGGCTTAATAAAGGTTAGTTATTATTCAAAATGTTATTTCTTTCAGTTTTTAGAGACTCTTGCATTTTTTGTTTGTTTTATTTTTGTTTTTTGTTTTTGTTTTTGGCAGCGTCTTACTCTGTTTTGATTCTCCAGCCTCAGCCTGCTGAGTAGTTGGGGCTACAGGTGTGTGCCACTGTGCCTGGCTTTCAGGTTAGGCCAGGAATCAAGCCCAGGCCTCTCATGTGACCTCAGACTACAGAGCAGCAGTATCCTACCAGTGCATGCCACCACAGATGGATCACCTGTATCTTTCTGAAGTTCTACCTTGAAGTCCTATACCTACACATTTAAGAGAGACATTTTCCCATACATAAATATAACACTCTAATCAATGCTGGCACACTAGCTGTTTTCCATTATTATGGCTCTGTAACCAGTTCTCATTTTTTAAATCCTCAAAGCCTCAGTATGAATTACTTTTTTAGCTGCTTTGCTCTGAGACAGCAATTCTTAGTTCTTGTCTTCTCTACGTGTTTATGTTGTCACTAAATAACATGAGGCACAATAACTATTTGGGGAGAAATTAGAAAAGCATTGTGGGGACCAGCAGTTAGCATAATGGCTATGTTGCTGGACTCTCATGTAGTCGACCGCTGTTCGAGTCCTGGTGGCTTAAACTCACTCTGGGTGCATGTCCGTGCATGCCCAAGATCCCGAGAGGAGAATGGAGAAGGGATTGTGGAGTGGCCGTCCCCCCTGGGGGGTGATTTCTCGCTTTCTGTCTCTCTGTCTCTCTCTGTCTTTCTGGTGAGTGCACGTGCCCTATAGCAAAAACCTCTCCAAAAAAGAAAAAAAAAAAAGAAGAAAAACATTGTGGAATAAGGTCTTTCTTTTGTAACTCTATTGCCACTTACTAAAATCATTGCAGGATACAGTGATCTTGTGCAAATGAAGGTCTGGGCACCATCAAAGTCTTCTTCAGTGGTGATTTGGCTAATGCTCCTCAACATTTATAGTGATAATAAGCTCGTTAGAAGTCACACAAAGGAGTACAAAGAAGGGTTGCAAAAGTATGAAGTATGAACAAAAAGCGAGACAAAGTTATAACTAATCATGCTACTACTCACTAAGTATAACAAGAATCCAACTGGGAAAATGGCTACTAAGCTTATATGCAGTAAAGGGGATTCTGATTAAGAACTCAAGGAGAGGTTTAAAAAGAACAACATTTATATCGAACCTGAAGAATGGAGAAGGAAGAGACAAAACAGAAACAGAGTTCATGAGCAAAGACATGGAAACTGACAATACTCAGCTTGCTAGGGGAAGATGGCCTGTGTTGTTAGGGCAGAAGGTCTGTAGGTGGAGGTTAGCGTGTGAGTCTCCAAGGTCCTGGGTCCTCAGGGAGTCCATCCACTCACCTAGCTCTTCTTGGGTTCCAGGGTGGGAAGGAGAAGGAAAGGAAGAAATGTATTTTGGCTCTCCACGCATTTGTGCTGAACCCAGGCTTTCTTCCCGAGTTAGGAATTCCTTATCTGGCAGTTCTCTCTTTCAGGGTAGAAGGGTGTACGTGTGTGTGTGTGTGTGTGTGTGTGTGTGTTAGAGGAACTAAGTCCTGAGCTGTTTTTATGAGGGTAAGTAGGGATGACAAAGCACAGGGGTGTTTGGGGAGAGAACCAGTAACAGAAATGACTGATTAAAAGAGGAGGAGGGAGGGTTGGGAACCAGCAGTTAGCGTAATGGCTATGTTGCTGGACTCCCACGTAGTCGACCGCGGTTCGTGTCCCGGACCCGGTGGCTTAAAACTCACGCAGGACGCGTGTGCGTGCGTGCCCAAGATCCCGAGAGGAGAATGGAGGAGAAGGGATTGTGGCGTGACCATCCCCCCTGGGGGGTGATTTCTCGCTTTCTGTCTCTAATGTCTCTCTCTGTCTGTCTGGCGAGCGCATGTGCCCTATAGTGAAAATCTCTCAAAAAAAAAAAAAAAAAAGAGGAGGAGGGAGGGTGTAGGGATATGGCAGCAGCCTGGTGGAGGTCAGATCTTGCTGTATCGCTCTAGGTTAAGAAGCTCTGACTAGACTTTGTAAAGATGCATGATGAAATGCTCAGATTTGCATTTAGATCACTACAGCCCTGAGAAAGGCGGCATTTTAGAGGCTGAAGGAAAGAGAAATTAATTAGGAACTCAGTTTTGGACAGAGATGAGAGTCTAAACTCAGCCGTGGCAGTGGGGGTGGAAAGGAGTGGGTAGGTTTAAGACATTTTAGGAGGTAACAGGCAGATGAAAGATTTTAGTATGGATTAGGGGGGGTGGCCGGACTGGGGAGGGCTGAATCTTGACTGGATGACTCCCAGGCTTCTCCGTGGGATTAGTGGGTGGTTGCTCATGGTTCTATTAACAGAGATGAAAGAATACACGAGGATGAACAGGTTTCAGGAGGCAAATTACGAGTTCAGTTTTCAACACGTTCAGCTCAGGTGAAGAGAAAAACATGTACTGGAGGGAAAAAAAGAAGGAAATAAGAAAAGAGTGGAGAACAGGGTGAATCAATCAGGGTGGAGAGGAAAGTCAGGAAGAAACAGTGCCCTCCCCAGATTTGGGGCTGCAAATAATACCCATAGTATCTGTGAGTTTTTCCTCTGATTATATTCCCATATACCGTCTCCTGGGAGCTTGGTTCCACTAACCCGCTGGACCCAGAAGAGCAAATAATTGATTCATGGTTTCCTATTCGGTCATCAACTCATTGTTGCCAGCATTTGCCCTATGAAAACAAAACTTTTTAATATGTATTAAACTGCCCAAGGGTCAAAATGACTAAAAAGTTGTCTTTTTCCAGATTACTCCATGGGTGAATAACTCACACTGTCTCCAACACTCACTCACTCCAAAATGGCAATAACACAATGCTTGTGTGTGTGTGTGTGTGTGTGTGTAACATCCTTCAAATTCTGGATGATTCTTGGATGATTCCAAATCTTCCCTATCAGCTCTTTTGTTTGCACTTTAGAACTCAGGACTGGATAATTTCCATGATCATTTCCCATTTAATAATTGTTCCCTGTCAGAATACTAAAAAGTCTCAGAGTTTCGTGTCTCCATGGCAGCGACTATATAAGTACTTAAACACTTTTCTGATCAGTCATCCCTAACCAATAAAAACCAAAAGTCGGCACGTGGTGTTATTAGTTTGGGCAGAAGAAAAGTATTCCAACCAGATCCTTTTGCTTTGCCAGGCTCAAACATGGCGGCCCGCAGGCAGCGCCGCCAGAACGCTCAGCCTGCTTCCCTGCCACCCCCGCCAGTCCTCGGCGATCCTCTTTACCTTCTGTACCTCTCGACGGCTTCCGAGGGTCGGCCAGGGGGAGCGTGGCGGCGGAACTGCTTCCCGCCCCCACGCCAGGGCCCGCCTACCGTCTCGCACCAGCCAATCATAGGCCGCGCTGCGCCGACCGACTGCGCCGTCAGGCCCCGCCCCCGAGCCTCGCTGTACCCTGCGGCTCTCGGGCCAGTAGCGCCACTGTTGGTCGCGCGGCCTGGTTGTGTAGAGCTGCGGGTTGCGGTTGCTCGCCGCCGGCCCTGTATCAGCCCCCCGCCGCCGAGGGCCTCGGCCCCC
>NW_006159453.1:3722653-3750320 GCF_000334495.1 Tupaia belangeri chinensis | reverse complement strand
CGGCCCCCCCCTCCCGTCGCCCCCCAGCCAATCATAGGCCGCGCTGCGCCGACCGACTGCGCCGTCAGGCCCCGCCCCCGAGCCTCGCTGTACCCTGCGGCTCTCGGGCCAACTTCGAGGACGGTAAGCGCCACCTCTGGCTGGTGGCCGCGGCGGGCGGGAAGCGGAGTGGCCTACTGCGGGGGGCTGTTTACAGTCTCAAGATGGCCGTGTGGGCTTTGTTCTGCGGGCCCGGGGGCCTTCTGCCCGTCCGCCCTCCCGCCGTGGCACACGCGGGCCTGGGCCTCTCGGGGCACCCGCACGCCCTGATTCGGTTCGCCCGGCGCCCGCTGCTTGCGGAAACCTGGGAGCTCCGTGCGGGCCTCGGTGCGCGGAAGGAAACGCCCAGAGCGCGAGGGCCTTGGGGTCTGTTCCGGAACTCGCCCTGGCACGGCGCGTGGAAATTGCCCCGACGCCTGCAGCTTCCCGGGCTCAGGCAGTGGAGCAGCTGGGCCTGCCCCGCCCCGCCTCGCATTTGCCCCACAGGGCAGCGGCCCAGCTCGTCCGAGTGGTTAATTCTCAACCCCGGGTTACTGCTGGCTGAACAGATTTCCCGAGGCTCGGAGTGACGTTTCTAGTTGTCCTAGTGGATGAGTTTAAAGGGCGCCCGTAAGTGATATATGTAGATAGATAACCTGTTCAGGGTGATTTCGCAAGGTATTTCCTGGTTAGCACACCCGGGTATTTACCCATCAGGATTACTTGGTACTTAATTTCTGATGTGAAGTACTTTAGTGAACGTAAACACTTTTCTTTGGATTGTGTGTGGGAGGGACTTTAGTTAGACTTCTGGCACAGCAGGCATCAAATGCCCTTCACGTTCAGATATGTACACAGCTGCCTGTGGTGGATTTACTCATGAAATAATACGTATTTTAGCAGACCTGTACGTCGTCTCTGACTACAGTTCGTTAAGTCATTTTTAAAGGGTCACCAAATAAAAAAATTAATTTGGTCTTCAACTTGTCTCAAATCTTGCCCAACTTTTAGTAGGAATTGGTGTCAGGATAATGGGGTGTATAGTGACAGCATTAGGGAGACCTGGGAGAAGGCTTTTGTGAGTAAAACGGCTTCCTGAGTAACCAGGCATTTCTAAACAAAATCAGTTCACTAACTATTGATAGTTGTGCATCTCTAACTGCACACACACAGATCTCAGCTTCTGATTTTTTAATATGATGTCGTAGTGCAAAGAATTAAAGCTGCCGAATCTTACCTATGTGAAGGACTGGAATAACCCGTTTGTCCATACTTTCATTTACTATGATAGGTAGTTCAGTTCCTAAGAGCAGCACAGTATAGTGTTTTCATCGGACTTTAACTCATTTTGATATGGATATATTTAAGCTGAGTATTTGAAGTGGCAAAAGTTGGATGTGAAAATAAAGAATATTTTCCTATTTTCATGGTTAAGTTTGATGCCTGTACTAACAGGCTACCAAGGTGGGGAGATGGAAGGCAGTGAGAATGGTTCTTCCCCACCTCCCAGGCAGTAGAGAATCCATTTTTTGTCAAGAATTGAAAAAGCAATAAAACTTAGAATGTCTGTTTTTTATTATTATTATAACCATGTACCTACCATTCTAAACCATGTCAGTGATAAAATTCCGAATGATGTTAGTGATAAAATACCTCCTCTCCTTGCTTAATTCTTAACCACCACTGCTATATTTGGGACATGGGATTTGACTGATAACGTGTCTGACTTTAATCCTCTGTAGTTTAACACGGTTCTGTTGTGTCCAAATGAGTCCTGTATTAAATGTCTTCCTTTCAATATTTGTAAAATTAGCGAGCACATTTATATTTGTCAAATTAGTTTGGACAAGAAAATTGGCAATTTATAGTTTTCAGTGATGTTGCATCTTAGATGGATATACATCACACTCATGTGTATTTATGTTTCTCAGAACAGGTCTTGATATCTTTTATATATATATATTTTAAATTATATAATTTTATTATTGTTATTAAATTTGTTATTGGGCATGTGTGTTCATCAGAGAGAGAGACAGAGAAGGAAAATAAGAAAGCAAGCTGCCTGTTCTGGGACTTGAGCTGCTGTCATCCTTGTGGGAGTCCATTCCTTGATCACCATGCCACCTGCTGGCCTCAAGATCTTGAAATCTTAAAGAGTAATTAAGTGAAATTAAGTGGTTAAAGAAACAGTAACTTTGGAGAGACTGCAGGTGGTGTGGTGGTTAAAGGTGCTGGATTCCCACATGGCTGATCGCCGTTCAAGTCCTAGACCTGGTGGCTTTCTTTCTCACTTTATCTCTCTCTAATGAAACTGGAAAATAATAATAATAAATGAAGTTAAATAAAATAATTCTTAAACACTAACTTTGAAACAGTTTCATGTTAACATAGAATCAATTCTCTGATGTCCCTAGTTTTGGAATTGTTTGATGTATCTGCCTTTTTGTTACTCAGTATGTAAATCAGTACCAGATCCCCTTTTGGCTGTTAGTTCTTATATGTTAGATGTTATAACTTTTTTTTTGCCTTAGGGCACAGGAGAGAGTGACAGAGACAGTGAGGGAAGGTGAGAGATCACCCCAGGGGAGGATGGCCAAGGTGCAGCCCTTTCTTCTCCATTCTTTTCCTAGGATTTTGGGCATGTACACACACCTGCCCAGTGTGATTTTGAAGCCACCAGTCTGGGACCTGAACTCTGGTCAGCTATGTGGGAGTCCAGCAATGTAACCATTACATCATCTGCTGCCCCCACCCCCCCATGTTATAACTAATTTTTAAATTGCCATAATTTGGGTGTAAATCTGCTATTTGGGGAGGTAGTCAGGAAAAGGAGGTATGTCTTTTCTAAAATGGAATATTGGTAATTATTTTTACCCAATTTTGCAGATAATTGCAGACAATTAAAATGTGTTTTTGAATAGATGGGTATATAATTTTGGATTTTTGCTAATGTTGTACTAATTCCTTTCTGTTAAATGTGTCTTCATAGATTATTCACACTCCGCTTGCAGGAATACTTATCAGGGTTTTAATGGTAAGTATTCTTCATTTGTCCTTCAGTTTGTTGAAAGAATGTATTTAAGTTTTCCTCTTCAGGCCAATGAAAATAAAGTATCAGTATAAAAAGCCAGCTCTACCTTACTTCAGTCATTGTTTTGGCTCTTGATACATGACTTCTTATGGTTAATATCGTCATACTATATACTATAATATTTGAATGAGAATTTGGGATCAGAAAAAGTTAGAGGTTATTCAGATTAGGTTGCCTTTTTTGTTTTATTTGAATTGTGATTCCTTTTATTTATTTCAAAGGCTTTGACTCAATTCTGAGTGATAAATTACAGGACTCTGACTGAGTTCTTTTTGTTGAATTATAGGCTTTGGTATTGAGTAATGTAGATTAAGTGGATTATTGGCTTGGTTTTATATAGCTTCTCTTATAATGTGTTTTGACCTTGTTTCTGGGGTCGTTTTCCTTCCTGTGTTAGGGTGTAAAGAGCTGTCTAGAGGAGCACATGAAGAACCCTGTTTATTTACTGACATGAACATAATATTAAACTTATGACTACAGAGCTAGATAAAATCCTCAGAGGTATGTAGAATACAGTTGGATATCATTTTGATAGTTATTAGAGTTACATCCTATCAGACAGGACCCAAAAAGAATGTGGAACAATTCAGAGATTAGAAAAACATTTTATGAAAACTTGAGGACATGGCATTATAAATATCTTCACTGCCAGAGAAATGCAAAATCTTAACTATTTTACAGAGTATAATATATTCACAAAATAAAACTGGAACATATGTACTACTAAAGATTCTGCCATTTTATGGGAATAATTACCATACAGTTAATTTTTAATTTAAGCATAAAGAGAAACAATTAGATGTAGGCTAAAAAGGCTCAACATACAGGAAGTATTCAATGAAGTAAGCATTGAAGAGCATATTTTTGAGCAAAAGAGTGACATAGTAAAATTACCAAAGGAAATTTAATTTCTATCCACGTTTGTAGGTTAGATTGAAGATTGGAAAATTAGTTAGCTTTTAATAAATTTAGATATAAGAATTTTAAGGAAGGACTTGGTAGACAACAATAACAATTTTAGAAATACTAAAATAGGCCTAGCTTTCATGGTGCAGTGTTGGAAACCACATGGCTGACCGTGAGCTCAGATTCTTGGTCTGCCTGAAAATTGCTAGACACTCACTTGCATGTCCAAGATCCTCACGAGCTTAAGAATTGGAGGAAGGGGAACATGGCATGAGGACATTCTGTCAAGGCCCATCCTCTCCCCATGCATGGCATGCTCTTATCATGAATAAAATGAAAGTAAAGCAAAAAAAAATTAAGATGTTTAATAGAGAAAATTGGCAGAACTCGTAAGATGAGTAGTAATGTAGAAAATGGAGAGAGTTGAATAAAAATAAATCTAGGATTTTAAACTGGAGTTAGTAGGACTCATGCTTTAACCAAAAGAAAGAAAGACTTGTAATGATAGAAGGCCATGATCTCCTAGGATTTACTGGAGAGTTGGATTGAGTATCTAAACAGGGCTTGAAATGCAGAATCACACAGACCACAGGTTATTTCCTTATTTGTGTACATACAGTGTTGCAAAAAGATCTGTTAAGACTTTTATTTTTGTTTTAATTTTAATTCCAACAGTGGTTCTAATCTGAGGGTGATTGTTAGAACCTCTTGGGGAACTTTTTCAAAAAGTATGTCTGTTGAGGTTATACCCTAAACCTCTTGAATTTTAATTTCAGGGCAAGTGGTACCTGAATAAGTACGTTGTGCAGAAGTACTCTGAATGATGTCGAATGTACTTCTGGTTATAAACAGAGTCTTGGTGCTGTGGTCCACCAAGGTCAGGCCATGCTCAGTGTACTCAGGGAGATTTTCTGATGTGAACCTAGAACCTTCCCATGTGGAACAACCTTGTAGGGCATCACCTCCCCCCCCCTTTTTTTTTAATTGTTGGCCTATTTTTAAATCCTCGGAAGAGTCTAGTAAGCAGATATTTAGGGTGGTAGAGGAAAACATTTCATGTAGAGGCAATAACAGGCTAGACAGCAGGTTACCTATGAGATTTTGGAAAAATAATTTCATCTGTTTGAATTTTAGTTCCCATATCTATAAAATGTAAACATTAAATTCGATCATTTAGATTGTTTTATAAGATGTTGAGTATTGGGGCAGGTGGCGTGGTGGTTAAGGGCGCTGGACTCCCACCTGGCTGACCGCAGTTGGAGTCTCGGACCTGGTGGCTTGGTTTCTCACTTTCTCTGTTCTTATTCTGTCCCTCTATGGTCAAATTAAAATAAATAAATAAAGTTAAATAAAATAATTTTAAAAAGGCAAAAAATTGTTGAGTATTGTTTCTGTAGTGTTGTTGTCATTATTGTTAGTAGAAATATTTAAATGTTCATAAATAAGGTTTAGTAATTTTTTTAAGGTACTTTTAAAAAAAGAATTATTTATTTAATTCCATTTGTTATCATTATTATTTAATTTGGCTAGAGACAGAGAGAAAGTGAGAAAGCAAGCTGCCAGATCTGCGAATTGCACTGTGGTTGGCCATGTGGGAGTCCAGTGCTTTAGCTACCATGCCACCTGCCGGCTCCAGGACTTAGGTGTTTTTTAACAATATAAATTCAGGTATTTGGCCTGTGTATACTTTTATTTATTTATTTATTTTATACATAAAGTTTGGGGGAGGGCAGTAATAAAGGAATAAAGGACTTTACAGGAAACCAATTGTAAATGGTTAATTTTTCATTTTTATAGTTATAAATTTTTATACCTTTTATTGTATTTTTTATATCAGAAGTTGGGATATGAGTGGAACTGCAGTATAATAAAATATACTTAATACCTTTATTGTATTACAGTTTATTTTAGTGTTTGCATTGTTAGACTTCATGTTCATTTCCTTTATGCAAGGGGATTTGCAGATTTAAATATTTAAGTCATTATTTACAGATACAGTGCCACAGATTGACTCTAATCTGTGATTTTACTCTTTAAAAAATATCTATTTCAGGGCTGGCAGGTGGCGTGGTGGTTAAGGGCACTGGAGACTTCACATGGCCGATCACAGTTCTAGTCCCAGACCTGGTGGCTTGCTTTCTCACTTTCCCTCTCTTTTTCTCTCTTTTGCTCTGTCCCTCTCTGGTCAAATTAAAAATAAATTAATAAATAAATAAATAAAGTTAAATAAACTAATTTTATTTAACCTATTTTATTTAACTTTTACTTATATAAAAATGATTCCTTAAAAAGAAACAAAACTGTTTCAGGGGCCAACAGGCGGCATGATGGTTAAGGGCACTGGACTCCACATGGCCAACTACAGTTTGTGTTCCAGACCTGGTGGCTTGCTTTCTCACTTTCTCTATCTCTGTCCCTTTGTCCCTCTCTGGTCAAATTAAAAATAAATAAAGTAAGTTAAATAAACTAATTCTTTAAAAAAAAACTTTCACTTATTATAAGCATGGTTAATTGAATGTCTCTGCATCAGAGTTATTTTGAGAGCAATTACATGCAGAAAACAAATAGTATATTTGTGACAAAATTTTTCCATTTTGACATTGCTAAATGCTGACTTCTCTCGGGAATAGGAGTTATGCATTATTTATGTACTTCATGGTACCTAAAATAGGAGACCCATAACCCCCTAGCCAAATAAATATTGGTTAAATTGAAAATAATTCTAGCATAGAACTTCTTAGACCTTTGGTGCAAGTTACATATCCCTTTCTGAAATGCTTTGGTCCGGAAGTGTTCCAGATTTTTTTTCCGAATTTTGGAATATTTACATATATGCAATGAGATATATTGGGGATCGGGATAGCTTAGGGATGGATACAAGTCTAAACACAAGATTCATTCATGCTTTACTTAACACTTTATACACATAGCCTGAAAGTAATTTTTTAAAAGTTTATTTATTCCAAGAGTTGAGATAGAGACAGGCAGAAACAGATACAGCACCTCCAAAGGGTCTCAGTGTTGTGCTCTACCTCTAGTCCAGCCTAGATCATGGGCACTAGTATGCCTGGCATAGGCAGGGAAATCTCTGGGGTGTGAACCTGCAGGCCTCCCCCCCACCCCCATATGTGTCCATTTTGCTTAGCGTATTGTTTTACCCCACCTGGTCCCAATTTTTACAATGTTTTGTACTGCAACATTTTGACTGGGACCCATCACACAAGGTCAGAATGGAATTTTTTACTTGTGGCATCATATCATTGCTCATAACGTTTTAGATTTTGGATCATTATGGGTTTTTGATTTTTCAGAGTAAGGATACTTGTAGTTTTTTTTTTAATATCAGACTTTGTTAGTGAATATTTTATTTCTATAGATGATCATTTTTATGCTTTTTACTTCAATATCTAGTGTGAATTTAGCTTGGATATTATGAATTATTATCTAAGATAATTGATGTCAGTATCTTGTTTTTGAATGCAAAGATTCCTGAAGATAATGGTGTATTTTACTGACAATTTCTTATTGACTGTCTTCTAGGAATGGATCGTGATTATGGCCCTGGATCTTATGGAGGTCTGACATTCAAGGATATTTATCTAAAAATTCTTCTTTTGAGTGACAATAAAGGTGAGCATCATTTAATTTTTTTTCTTTTTAAACTCTTATAGGGATGGATCGTGACTATGGCCATGGATCCTATGGGGGTCAAAGATCCATGGATTCCTACCTAAACCAGTCATATGGCATGGACAATCACAGTGGTGGTGGTGGGGGTAGCAGGTAAATTGCTTAATCACTTGGCCAAATAAGTTGACAACTATAAGAATCTAAAGAATATTAAGTATTCCTTAGGCATGTTATGATACTTGAACCTCACTGTTTGGTTTTCAATAATTACCTTAGATGTTTAAAGCTGTTACTAGGTATAAAAAACTTATCTCAGGATCACTGGCAGATGTAGCAAGAAAACCCCAGATAATTATCATTTCACTGTAATAGAATTAGATCTGTCTTTAGCAGTGAATATTTATTTATTTACTTACTTTTTACTTTTTAACTTCTTACCAATCAAAATGTCCTGAACAAATGTTATAGAAATATGTTATTGGAAATACTATTTGTAAAGCATTTTCTTTATGATTTTTGAAAAGTCTTTTCTAATGTATGGTCTTAACTATGTAAAGCAGCAAAGCAATTCGACTAGAATGGGTTTAACTAAACCAATCTAGCAACATCAATTTCTAAGAAATATTTAAGATAGGTATTGTTTTAATTTTAATTTTTAAGTAAGTTGCAAGAACATATTTTGATAATAAAAATGTTTTTAAATCATGGTCAGGTTATTTACTGGCAGGCACTGTTTACACCAAAAACACTTGTGCTCTAGTTAGGCGCGTTGTATTAAAGACATGAGTATTACACCTTTGACTACAGTGTATGTTGTATTTGCATTTCATTGTTGATAACTGTGTAAAGGTTAAATCTAGTTAAGCAAATACAGGCTCTAGGGCTGACCATGTTTCAAAAAAGGGGGTCTGTTTTTGAGACACAGAGATTTCTGTTGAATATAAGTAAAACTAATTAAGAAATGTTTGAAACCGTCGTCCTTCTTCATAAGTTGAAGGATCCAGATTTCTTAATGATGGACTGAGTGATGCTTACTTTCCTTCTTTCTGCTTCAAGTGTGCCACTATGGTTTACAGTAGAGAAAAGTCAAGAAAATGAACAATTGAAAAATAGTTTGCTTATATGATAGATATTTTGAAAAATGTAGTTGGGACAAGAGATAATTTTTATATGGTTACTAGAGTTAAGTAAATAGTAACTTCTATTTAGTGGTCTGTACTTGAAATAATGTAACACTTAAATGTTTTACTATATCAGTTATTCTATTTCACTGTAACTGTAATATGTATAAGCTATTTTTGTAGATGTTATTGTTTATCTCATGTGTAATTGTGGGCTTTTATAAAACTGTGGTAGGATAGGGTACAACTTTTATAATCCATGTTTTGGATTTGTGAGAAGTAAGATTTATCTGTTTCTTTTGTTGACTATTAAAACCCGAGGAGTCTGTGTGCTCCCTTTTTTCAGGTAGTTTTTATGTGAAAATTTTCTGACAAAATAATTTTCCAATTAATGAAGATATAATATTTTTACTTATCTGCCTTTAAAATTCCTATGTAGAGGGTGATCATTTACTTTTTGTTCTATTTTATGTGTTTATACTTCTAGTTTTGTTAGATAGTCTAGTCTTCAAATAAAAAATGATTGAGAATTGATTATTGATTGGCCTTGGCTGAAGTTTGGCAGATTGTCAGATTTTATGAGCAGAGATCATTCCCAAATTTTGACTACTATAGTCACAATGAAGCAATTTTGTGAATATCAGTAGAATATTGGGGGTGCACAAGGATCTCACTATGTCACAAATAGCCTATATTTATGGTAGTCTTCAATTTGTGTTCCTATTAAAAGCCAAAATATTGTAAAGTGTTTTGTAATTTTCAATATTAGGATAGTATCAAAGAAAGTTTGACTAGTTTGTGAACTTTAGCAAATGACGTTCTCCAAGACTAGGGCTGGGCTTACATAATGACAGACGAATCTTTTTAATAAAGTAGAAGAGCTGCTAAAAAGCAGATTTTTAAGCTAAGGTGTATTAAACTCAATTCATATTTAGAAACTGACTCAGATAGCTTTCTATCTGGTCTTGTGTTGAACTGCCCAGCCCTAATCAGATGTGTACAAAAATAGAACTGTGTAAACCAGTATGGTATAAATGAATTTTAGTTGATAAATGTCATCTAATAATTTGTCTTTTGAATTGTCTAACATTAGTAAGCTTACTTTTGTTTTTTCCCTCACTGTGCAACTTTTCCAGGTTTGGACCTTATGAGTCTTACGACTCCAGGTCTTCTCTGGGTGGGCGAGATCTGTACAGATCTGGCTATGATTTTAATGAACCCGAACAAAGCCGCTTCGGAGGTAGTTATGGTGGTCGATTTGAGAACTCCTACCGGAATAGCCTTGACTCTTTCGGAGGTAGAAACCAGGGCGGGTCTAGCTGGGAAGCACCTTACTCCCGTTCAAAATTGAGGCCTGGGTTTATGGAGGACAGAGGAAGAGAAAATTACTCTTCCTACAGCAGTTTTTCTTCACCCCATATGAAGCCTGCGCCTGTAGGCTCTCGGGGGAGAGGAACGCCTGCTTATCCTGAAAGTACGTTTGGAAGCAGAAACTATGATGCTTTTGGAGGACCATCAACAGGCAGAGGCCGAGGCCGAGGAGTAAGTACAACAGAATCTTTTCAGATTCTTTTCACTAGTCACTCTTTTAAACCCTTTCAAGACCATGGTTTTCAAGTAGAAGAAACACTGTTCATCCCAGTGTATTTTAAAGCAAAAGCGGAGTTTCATAAACATAATTTTTAGGTTGACTGTAAAAGTTTTTCTAGTACCTCAGAAATTAAGTGGCAGTTTGAGATGATTGTTCATGAAGTTGTGCCAAATCTCCCTTTATTAAAAAGGTGAGGATATTAGGTTTGGTCTAAAAGGGGTTAAAAGGAGTTGCATTTTTCCTTATAAACACTAGCAGTTTTGCTGGTGGGATAGTTCTTGGATTATTGTAAAGGTAATTGAACCCTTCTTGAGTTTTTGAGTAGGTTAAAGGTGCAATGTATGAAAATATGTTTATACTTCGCTGCTGAACTCCAGCAAGTAGTTCCTTCAATGCTCCATATTTGACATTAAATACAGGAGATTAAAAGTTGGCAGTAGATTAGGATAGCTTAGCTATGTTTACATGGTGAAGAAGTTCCTGGGTGTAATAGATGTAGAATGATTTGTGGTCAGTGTGCTTTTCCTGACTCTTACAATATGTCCTGTTGCTGGTCGTTTTAGTTTCTCTTGTGTTACTAGATTTGCTATTGAGAAGTAATTTCTTACCTGTTTAGACATGTTAGGGGTCCTTTCTAGAAAGTAATATTTTGTAAATTTTTGCTTAAATGAGTAAATATAGCAGTCTTCAAGGGTTTAATTTGGGGATCTATAGTGTACAGATTATGCTTTATGTTCTTAGGTAACTTGATTGACATGAAATTTAACCTAGTAAGTATATGTAGATTGTGTGGTTATATAGTTAAATCACATAAAGGATATTGTATTTTTGTTATAATGTGAGAAAAATTTTTTAAGTCAGTTGCTCTAAATACTCTTTTTTGCAGAGGAAAGTACTGATAAAATACGTAGTGGAAGCATGTTTTTAACTGTTCATTAACCTTTA
The DNA here is from genome assembly GCF_000334495.1 of Tupaia belangeri chinensis. Classification (NCBI taxonomy): domain Eukaryota; kingdom Metazoa; phylum Chordata; class Mammalia; order Scandentia; family Tupaiidae; genus Tupaia; species Tupaia belangeri. The sequence goes on along the minus strand of NW_006159453.1, from coordinate 3,739,018 downwards.
GTACACCAGTGTAGTTTGTCATAGTTATATGGAAATTTTGCATTTTTAAGTTATTCTTTAACTGTGTGAAATGCATTGCACCTTTAATGCATAATTAATGAAGATTTTTTTTCTCATGTGACTATATAAATTACCTGGACATACTAATTTATTAAAGTCTACTAGGTTAGATAGGTATTTCTAAGCATAATATACAAATGTAAGCAACTAATGTTTTGCTTTTCCACCATACTTTCCGATTATAGGTTATTTGACATTAATTGGTGTAATAGGTGTTGGGCCTAAAAATTGAAAACAATTGCAGTTTGAAAATTTGGAAAACACTTAACATTTTTCATACTGTATATTACTTTAGGCAAATGATTTTTTTCTTACTGAGCCTTCAGATTTTGTTTTTATGTTAGGTAAACGAGTATTCCTGGACTTTATGTTTACCATTCTAGTGCGAATGGACTTTCTTCTCTCCTAATAAAGTAGATGAACCAATAGGACCTTGATTTTTAATTTTCACTTGTACAATTCCCATTGGGTCCTTCTCTTCAGATTACTCCTCTATCTTCTAAAAGTAGGATTAACAGAATAAATTCCCTTGGACATGTGGCCTCTTGGTGTAGTGGATTTTGTTAATGACACGAGAAGAGGAAGGGACACAAAAGAGTCATTTGGTTGCACGACTCTTCGTCTGTAAACTTTTGCTTCTTGGGCTTCTGGGTCAGAATATGTTTCTCTAGGTAAGAATGTGAATGGAACGTCAGATGCAATTCTTTATCTGAAGTGTGTCTTGGAAGTTGATGCATGGTTATGCTTTAACTCTCCTATTTCATACTAATGTTCCATCTCGCCTTCTCATTCCCTTTTTCAACAGGGAGAAATCCTAAATGATTTCTGGATCTTTTTTACTTCAAACTACAAATATGGTCTTCTTTGTGTATCTTAGTTTTAAACCAGGTTTTAGTAAAATAAAGATTTCTTTTAAGGTCTTTTCATGGGAAAACATCAATTAGGAACTCTGAAGAGGAGTTGTCAGAGAGTTGTACAAGTGGTAACATTCTGACAGGCACATATGTTGTTTATGATCTCAAGTAATTTTGAAATGTAAAAATAAATAGGTAGGAAGTCTATATTTGTTTCACTGGAAATAAAAATACTAATTCATTGAATTTGAGTTCATGTAATAATTTACAAAGTTTTTCAATCTGTTTTTACAGAATGGATATGTAAAATGTAGTTACATTCCAGGGAATTTTTAGGTGAAAATTAAAAATACTAATTCATTGAATTTGAGTTCATGTAATAATTTACAAAGTTTTTCAATCTGTTTTTACAGAATGGATATGTAAAATGTAGTTACATTCCAGGGAATTTTTAGGTGAAAATTAATAGATAGGTAACATGAAAATTTTGTATGAAATCATATTTTATCTTTGAACAGTATGCTAATATTTCTTGATTTCACAAATTTGCAGCATATGGGTGATTTTGGAGGCATTTATAGACCCGGAATTGTTGTTGACTATCAAAACAAATCCGCCAATGTGACGGTTGCTGCTGCAAGAGGAATAAAGAGAAAAATGATGCAGTCATTAAATAAGCCAAGTGGAACCTTTATTAAGAAACCCAAGCTAACAAAACCTACGGAGAAGATGAACCTCAGCAAATCACCCAGTAAGTAAAAAACAATTGCATAGCTTCAGGATCCTTTTTTTGGGGGGAGACAGGGGGTACGTTTTTGTCATAGGACATGTGCTCTTACATACATGAGAGAGACTGTGAGAGGGAAAGTGAGAAGTCACCCCTTCAGGGGAGATTGCCATGCTGTAGTTCTTTATTCTCCATTCTTTTCCTGGGATTTTGGGCACACACACACACACACACACACACACACACACGCCCAGCATGATTTTCAAGCCACTGGATCGGGATTCCTACCATGGCTGGCCCTAGGGTACTTTTAATATTTATAAATTTGGTGTTTTTAAATGATTTTTCCATGTTTTTATAGAAAAGCTGCTTAGTAATTATAATTTTAGAAGTTAGATCTGTGAATCTCATAGTGCACTTATTATAGATTATTAAGTACCCAGTGAAATTTACGAAATCATTTCCCCTGGTCCACCTCTTTTCCCTAAATCCTGTGGAGTGGGGTTAGAACTTCAGTATTTTTAAAAGGCCTCACAAGGTTTTTATTCAGATTCTTGTTTTTTAGAGTGTTAAAATTTTTTTGTTGGATAAGTGGCTGAGGAAGTGGTACAAAACTTATACTCTGAAAACCATAATATATTGTTGAAAAAAATTAAAGATCTAAATAAATGGAAAAACTAAATAAATATTTATAAATTGGAAGTCTGAACATTGTTAGATGGTGGTACTTCCCAAACTGATCTACAGATTCAGTGCAGTTCTGTCATCAGTCCAGCTGACTACTTTTCAAAAATTGACAAGCTGATTCTGAAATTTACAGGGAATTATAAGGGACCTAGACTAGCCAAAGTAATCCTTAATGAGAAGAACAAAGTAGAGAATACACACTTTAGATTTCAACACTTACTACAAAGCAGTGGTAATAAAGACTGGGTACTGGCACAAGAATAGACATAGCTCAGCCCATACATGTATGGTCATTTAATTTTAATTTTTTTGCCTTAGGGTATGTGGACTCACTAGAGAGAGACAGAAACAGTGAGAGAGAAAATGAGAAATCACCCCCCGCTGGAAGGATGGCCACATCGCAATCCCTTCTCCTCCATTTTCCTCCTGTAATCTTGGCACACATGCACTGGTGCCTGGCATGAATTTCAAGCCACCAGATCAGAGACTTGAACTGCAGTCGGTCATGTGGGAGTCCAGCAGTGTAACTGCTATGCCATCTGCTGGCCCAGGTCAGTTGGTTTTTAATAAGGATATTGAGGCAATAGTTGTTTCAACAAATGATATTGGGGCAACTGAATAAGCCACATGCAAAAAATTTAAAATGCAAGAGTTAAAACCATTTTCTTAGAAAACACAGGGACAATCTTTTTTTGGAGAGATTTTCACTGTAGGGCGCGTGCGCTCGCCAGACAGACAGAGAGAGACATAGAGACAGAAAGCGAGAAATCACCCCCCAGGGGGGATGGTCACACTGCAATCCCTTCTCCTCCATTCTCCTCTCGGGATCTTGGGCACGCACGCACACGCGCCCGGCTTGAGTTTTAAGCCACCGGGTCCGGGACACGAACTGCAGTCGACTACGTGGGAGTCCAGCGACATAGCCATTACGCTAACTGCTGGTTCCCAACACAGCAACAATCTTTATGACTTTTGATTTGGTAAGAAATTCTTAGATGTGACCAAAAGCATGAGCAACAAATAAAATATATAATTGGATTTTGGCAGGTTTAAAAACTTTTGTGTATCAAAGAGCACCGTGAAGAAAGTGAAAATAGGCCAGCCATAGCATGAAGGTTAAGGGTCTGGGTCCCACATGGCCAACTGTGCAATTCGTATTCTGGACCCAGCAGATTAAAAAACACACTAGGCATTTGTGTGTGTGTGTGTGTGTGTGTGTGTGTGTGTGTATGCCCAGAATACCAAAAGGAGGGAGAAATGAGGGAGAAGAGATTGCAGTGTGACCATTCTCCATGGGGGAGGATGCTTTCTCCCTTGTGCTCTCTTTTCTCTTAAAGGTGCACATACCTGGCAAATAAAAGAAATAAAAATAAAAATAATGAAAGTATGTATTTCGCATAGTGGGAGAAAGTGTATGCAAATCATATACCTCATGAGAGACTTGGGTCCAAACTAGGTAAAGAACTATTTCACTTCAGTAAAATGGTAATATAACTCAATTTAAAAGCAGAGAAAGAATCTGATGAGAGATTTCTCTAAAAAAGATAATACAGATGGCCAATAAGCATGTGAAAAGTGGCCAACTGTTAGTTTTCAGGGAAATTGGGACCACAGCTCCATATAACTTCACACCAACCTGGCTGGCTAGAATAAAAAACGCAGATGATGAAAAAGTCTCAGCAAGGGTGTGGAGAAATCAGAACCGTCATAAGTGGGAATGGGGCAGCCACTTTAGAAAGCAGTCTGATAGTTCTTATAATGATTAAACAGAATTGTTGTGTAACCCAGCAATTCCCACTTTAGGTATATACCCAAGAAATGACAACATAGGTCCAGACAAAAACATATATAATATATAGGTTAAATAGTGCTGCTCTGAAAATTAAAAATCTGAAGTGCTTCAAAATTGAAAACTTTTTGAATGCTGACATGACACCACAAGTGGAAAATCTTACACTTCACCTCATGTGGCAGGCCACAGTCAAAATGTTGTAATTCAACAGCCATCTGCTGGTCCATAATTTAATATTATTAAGCTATAAAAAGGAAGAACTGATCTGTGGCATAACATGGGTGAACTTTGAAAACATGGTACTTAAAAGCAGCAAAAAAGTCAATAGATTGTGTGATTCCATTATGTGAAATACCTAACACAGATTCAGGAAGAGAGACAGAATGCAGATGGATGTTTACCAGGGCCTTCGAGTAGGGTTGACATTTGATATGATTAGTCACTAGCTATGGGTTTTATTGTTTGAATGGTGAAAAAGCCCTGAAACAGTAATGGTTATGGTTGCATGACATTATGACATGAATGTGTTTACTGTCACTGAACTGTACACTTTAAAATAGTTAAATTTGTAAGTTTTGTATTTCATATTTTTGTCACAGTGAAAACTATGGGGGGTGATTTCTCGCTTTCTGTCTCTATGTCTCTCTCTGTCTGTCTGGTGAGCGCACGCGCCCTGTAGCAAAAACCTCTCCAAAAAAAAAAAAAAAAGACAAATAAAAATTGCATATATTTATGGTGTACAATACGGTTTGATATTCGTATACATTGTGCAATGGCTGAATCAGGCTAATAAATCCATCACCTCACATACTTCCCCTTTTTTTGTAGAGAGATTTTTGCTATAGCGCATGTGCACTTGCTGGAGAGGCGAGACAGACAGAAAGTGAGAAATCTCCCCCAGGGTGGGTGAGCGCACCATAATCCTTTCTCCATTCTTCTCTCAGAATTTTGGACCTGTATGCACATGCACCTGGTGTGAGTTTTAAGCCACCAGGTCTGGGACTCAAACCACGGTCGACTATGTGGGAGTCCAGTGACGTAACCATTACATCATCTGCTGGTCCCTGGAGTTTATACATCTTAAGAAATTTTGGGAGAGCTCTTACAGTATGAAGAATTCATTGTGCATTCTTTGTTTTTTAAGGTTTTTGCAATAGAGCATGTGTGCTTGCTGGTGAGACAGTGAGGGAAGGTGAGAGATCACCTCACAAGGGGGAGATGGCCACAGCTCAGTCCTTTCTCCTCTACTCTCCTCGGGAGATTTTGGGCATGCATGCACATGGACCTGGCCTGAGTTTCAAGCTGCTGGATCTGGCACTTGAAATGCGATTCGCCATGCGGGAGTTCAGTGCCTTACCTACTACTCTCTTCTGGCTCCCAGTGTGAATTTCTTGTATCCAGGGCTCTCCAGTGTTCATTGGACTTCCCTTTTTTTTTTTTCTGATTGCCAGAGGATGTGTGCACTCACCAGAGAAAGGGAAATGGGAAAGCATCCTGCCCCTGCCCTTGCCCTTGCCCCGTGGCCATGCCATAATCCCTTCTACATGATTCCTGTGAGGATTTTGGGCACATATGTACTTGGTATGTTTTTCAAGCAGCTGGAGCCAGGAATTGAACCATGCATTTGGCCATGTAAGATCTGACGTTCTTAACACTAGGTCGTGGACCCTGCCTTGGGCTTCCCTTTTTATGCTGGGTCAGTTTACCTCAGTATTTTCCAAAGTATGTGATTTTTGAGGTTATTTCGGGTAATAGGGTATTATTGCTTAGAACAAGCATAAGGAAAAAAAAGAGCAGATTTAAAGAAAAATATGTAGCAGATAATCATGTAAATGAGAGGCACATATAGCAGAATTCATGTTGATAATCAAATGAAAGAAATTTATTCAGAAAATGCTAGGTAGTCTTAAAACCGATTTTTTGGTGAGTTCAATGTAGATTATGATAACTAAGTAAATCTGTATGTACTTTATGAAATCATTATTGGAAACGGAGAATTGAACGATGGTTTTTAGCTTTGGCTTTTTGTCTGATATTCTAGCAAAAACTGATCCTAAAAATGAAGAAGAAGAAAAACGACGAATTGAGGCTCGAAGAGAGAAACAGAGGCGCAGAAGAGAAAAAAACACTGAGAAATATGGAGATGGATACAGGTTTGTGCTTAGCAGAGTCAGAATTTGGCCTATTTTAGCAGTTTCTGAGGGGCAGGCAGGTGGCGTGGTTGCTAAAAGCGCTGGACTCCCACCTGACTGACCGCGGTTCAAGTCTTGTACCTGGCCGCTTTCTTTCTCACTGTCCCTCCTTCTGTCTCTCTGTCTCTCTCTCTTTCTGGTCAAATTGAAAAAAATAATAATAACAACAAATAAAGTTAAATGATTCTTTAAAAAATTTTTTTATAGAAGGGCAAGCAGGTGGTGTGGTAGTTAAGGCATTGGACTCCCACGTGGCCAAACATAGTTTCAGTTCCAGACCTGGTGGCTTGCTTTCGCTCGCTCGCTCTCTCTCTCTCTCTCTCTCGTGAGCTCATATGCCCTATAGCAAATTAAAAAATAATAATAAATAAATCTTAAAAAAGTTTAATAGAAAAGGCAAATATATCAGTTAGAACATGAAACAATTCCTAAGTCTCATGAAAAGGATTGATAAAGACATAGGAATATTTTTAATTTTTAATATTAATATATAATCATTACTTAGAAACTATAAAGAGACTTCCAACAAAACTTACGGAAAAGTGTAATTCAAGTCTGAGCTTATTTTGGTATAAACATTTTTTGAAATTGTACATACCTTTTTTAAAATATGAATTTTCAGGATCAGCAGATAGCATAATGATTACATTGTTGAACGCCCACTTGGCTCACTGTGGTTTGAGTCCCAAACCGGAAGACTTGAAATTCATGCTGGGAGGATGTACATGTGTGCCCAAAATCCCGAGAACAGAGGAGAAGGAATTGTGTGGCCATCTCCCCTGGGGGTGGAGGGTGGGGGTGATTTCTTGCTTTCTGTCTCTCTGTCTCTCTCTCTCTGGTGAGCATACACACACCCTATAGCAAAAATCTCTCTCTCTCAAAATATTTTTTCTGAGCTTTTTGAAGCCTCCTACTATAAAAAAAAAGCAGTCCTATTCCTGACAGAAAGTAAAAAAAATATATATATAAAATATCCAGAAGTAAGTGTCTTAAAAAGAAATTTATGTCATAACATGAAGATAACCACAAAGTCTTCTTGCAATTTGTCTATATGGAGGCATAAGTAAAGTAAATTGTAAAAATATGTAAGTTCATTCCTATCTAGATCCCAAAGGAAATTCTGAAAAATAAAGTAGTTAATGAGTAAGTACTTGTTTCTAGATAATGAAATACTGAAAAGCTGTCATGATTAAAAATATGTGGTTATAGACAAAACTAGCCAGTATAGAAGAATTTAGAAGAGGCCCAGCCAATATTGTGGTGTAAAGGTGAAAGGATCCCACATGGCTGATTGCACACTTTCAGTGCAAGTTCCAAACTTGGTGGCTTGAAAAACGGTGTATACACACATGCACCCGGAATCCTGAAAAGAAGGAATAAAGGAAGAAAAGAGATTGTGGCATAACCAGTCCCCATAGTTGTAGGAGTGGGATGCTTTTTACTTTTCCTATCTTTTGTCTCTCTCCAGTGAGCACATGCACCCTCTGGCAAATTTAAAAAAAAAAAAAAAAAAAAAAATTAGCTGGTGAAAGACTATATATGAGGATATAATGTTTAAGCAAGAAGATACTACAAAGAAAAGGGGAATTGATTGACATACTCAACAGTAACAAGAAAAAGTCAGTTTAGATCTCCTTATGTAATTAGAATGAATCTAGATAGATTAAAAGCCAAGAAAAAAAGGAAAATAGAGTATTTTAATCTCTGTGCAGGAGACTTTTTTCCAAGTGTAAAAGTTAGGGAATGAATTACAAAGGAAATGATGAGCAGATTTGGCTAAATAATAAAAGGAAAGGGAGGCAAGTAGGTGGTATGGTGGTTATGGCGCTGGACGCCCACAGGACCTACTGCTGTTCTAGTCCTGGACTTAGCTTGTTTTCTCGTTTTTTCTCTCTCTTTCTCTGGTGAATAAACATACCCTGTAGCAAATTAAAAATTAATAGTAAGGTTTAACAAAAAAAGGAAAGCAAAAGATTTGGAAAATATGAGAAATGATTTTCAAAATCCCATAAACACCCTTTTTTAAAAAAAATAAGATGTATAATACATAATTTGGTGGTGTGGTGGCTAAGGGCATTGGACTCCCACATGGCCAACTATAGTTTGAGTCCCGGACCTGACAGCTTACTTTCTCACTTTCCGTCTCTCTTTCTTGCTCTCTTTCTCTGTTCCTCTCTGGTCAAATTAAAAATAAATAAATAAAGTTAAATGAAATAATTCTTTTTAAAAAAATATAAGTTGATGAACAGTAAGTTAATTTTAGTGAAAATGTTGAAACTTTTAGTAATATGAAAATTTAATAGTATGTCATTTTATTATTAAGGAGAAAAGAAGTATTGATTAAGTAAGGTATAGTCAGAGGACATTATTGTAATTTTTTGGTGACTGTAATGTTATTACTGGAGAGGAATTCAGTAGTTTTTAAAGCATCTTAAATTTCCTTATATCTCTTTTTCTATTAAAAAATCAACAAATGTAGGAGATTTTCATCGAAAAATATGTCCATTACAACTTTTGTAGGGTGCATGTTCTTGCTGGAGAGACAGAGACAGAAAGTGAGAAATCACTCCCTAGGGAAGATGGCCATGCTATAATCCTTTTCTCTACATTCTCCTCTCATGATCTTGGGCACACACATGTGCCCAGTGTGAGTTTTAAGTTCCTGGGTCTGGGACATGAACCATGGTTGACTACATGGAAATTCAGCAATAAAACCATTATGCTATTTGCTGGTCCCACAACATTATTTATAATAGGTCCCTACTGGAAACAAATGCTAGCTATAAAGACTAATTAAGTATATATTAGGTTTGACATATCTCTTAATGGGTCATTGTTGAAAATGAAGGTTACAAAATCTGTAATAACATGGACAAGATGTATACAAAATAGAGAAGTATATATTCAAAATGTAAATTTTGTATTAAAAAAGACTGAGGAGACTAGCAGGTGGTGTGGTGGTTAAAGCGATGGAATTCCCATGTGGCCAACCGTGGTTGTCCCAGAATTGCTTTCTCGCTCTCCTCTTTTTCTCTTTCTTTCTTTGGTAAAAACTTTGTGAAAAAATAATAATAAATAAACAAGATAATTCTTTAAAATAAAGAGAGTATGAGGAAAATTTTAAGAAAGGATTATAATCGATGTACATACATTATAAAGTTTATTTCCTGAGAGAGGTAGACATGTAGGTCAGTCACTCTTGACATGGTCTTTATGCTGTTGTAATCCCCACTCCAGCTCCAGTGGCAGCTGTAGCACCCATATTGTCTAAATCTCTGGCTGGGCCTGTAATAGATGTTTTAAAAATCATTTTCTCGGGAACCAGCAGTTAGCGTAATGGCTATGTCTCTGGACTCCCACGTAGTTGACCACGGTTCACGTCCCGGACCCGGTGGCTTAGAACTCATGCCGGGCACGTGTGCATGCATGCCCAAGATCCCAAGAGGAGAATGGAGGAGAAGGGATTGTGGCGTCACCATCCCCCCTGGGGGTGATTTCTCGCTTTCTGTCTCTATGTCTTTCTCTGTCTGGTGTGACAACTGCACGAGCCCTATAGCGAAAATCTCTCCAAAAAAAAAAAAAAAATCATTTTCTCATGGGACCAGCAGTTAGCGTAATGGCTATGTGGCTGAACTCCTCTGTAGTCGACTGTGGTTCGGGTCCTGGAACCGGTGGCTTAAACTCATGCCAGGCATGTGTGTGTGCATGCCCAAGGTCCCGAGAGGAAAATGGAGGAGAAGGGATTGTGTTGTGGCCATCCCCCCTGGAGGGTGATTTCTTGCTTTCTGTCTCTCTGTCTCTGTCTCTCTGGGAAGTCCATGCCCCCTATAGCAAAAACCTCTCCAAAAAAAAAAAAAAAATTTTCTCTGAGCTATTTACAGTAGAGAAACAAAGAATGCAAAATTTTAATGGTAAATTCAGTGTGTTCCCCATTGAAAATCTTTTTTTGTTCTTTAAAAGTTAACTTGTTTAGCATGAAAGGAATGAAGTGTTTCACATAAGTGAATTTTCTATAGTTAAAACTTTAAAAGATTAAAACTTTTTAAGTGTTTCTTTCATGAGATGAAGGAGACAAGTACCAGTACCAGGGCTTTGCCTCAGCCTCCCAATTAGCCAGCATTATAGACCTGCCTACCTAGCTGGTTCAGGTCGACTTGGGCCTACCATGTGGCTCTAGTACCACATACTAGTGTCCCCACCTGTGACAGAGAAGAATCTATAAAGATGAAAATCTTGGGACCAGCAGTTGGCGTAATGGCTATGTTGCTGGAATCCCATGTAATCGACCGTTGTTCGAGTCCTGGACCCAGTGGCTTAAACTCACGCCGGGCATATGTGTGTGCGTGCCCAAGATCCCGAGAGGAGAATGGAGGAGAAGGGATTGCGGCATGGCCATCCCCATGGGGGGTGATTCCTCGCTTTCTGTCTCTCAGTCTCTGTCTCTCTGGCGAGCCCACGCGCCCTATAGCAAAAACCTCTCCAAAAAAAGAAAATCTGTTTTTTTTTTTAAAGATTTTTGCCATAGGGCACATATGCCTGCTGGAGAGAGATAGACAGTGAGAGGAAAAGTGAGAAATCACACCTCAGGGGTAGGGCAATGACAAAATACCTTTTCTTCCACCTCCCTCAGGATTTTGGGCACACGTGCACACAAAGCTGTGTGACCCTCAAGATGTCAGGTCTAGGACTTGAACCATGTCAGCCATGTGGGAGTCTAGTGCCACCACACCACCTGCTGGCTCCTATATACTACTTTTTTTTTTTTTTAAGAATTATTTTATTTAACTTTATTTATTTTATTTAACTTTATTTATTTATTTATTTAAATTTGACCAGACCAGCCCCTCCTATTAATTACTTAAAAAAAAAAAAATCCAGGAAGTGGGGAAAGGCACCACACTCCCAGTAGGGTCTTCACCTAGTGCCCTACTTCCAGCCTCACCTAACCAAGATCATAAGCACATGCCTCATACAGGGAGATCTCTGGGTACAAAACTGGGACCTTGTCAGATGGCTTCCACATTTCTGAGCATTGTGTTACCACTACATTACCAACGCAGTGTCACTGTAGCTGGCCAGCGTTTTAATTTTTTAAAATCCTCACGACACGACTACGAGAGTTCTCATCTCATTAAGGTAAGACTAAGGCCCAGAGAAGTTAGGTAACTTGCCCAAGGTCACAAATGGGAACTGAGATACATTGGGTCGTTGGGAAAGTCATGATCCATTTTTACATAGAAAAAGAGAAAAGTACATAATGACTTTCCTGATGACCTAAAAAACCCAGCAGTTGGCTCCAGAGGCCATATTCTCAACCAGGAACATTCAGTAGTAGTGCAATTAATTGGAAAGCGGATACTAGAGACAGAAACAGCTAGGAGACCTGTAATTCAAGGAAAAGGAAGTAACAAGGTAGAAATAACTAAATGGAGGAATTCAATCTGGGGTGGCTCTTGAGCTTCTAAATGTATGTATTTGTCTAATCCAAGCCTATTAGTCATCCTGCAGTGGTCTTCAGGGGAGTGGGATTTTGGTCACCCAGGGGCTCCACAGTAGTGAATTATGGTTGTCTGGTGTGCCACCTGACTAAATTCTTAGAGGCATAGAAACTTGAGGGTGGAATAGAATGTAAAACAAGTTGTAGAACTTTGCAACTTGATGCGCTTGAGGTTCCCCCCCACCACCTTGTAAGTTTTATTTAATTATTTCTCCCATGAGATAGAGACAGTGAGATGAGCTCCCCTGACTTGGTCCTCATACGGTGATCACCTTCAGCCTTAGCCAGCCCAGATCATGGTCATGTGCATGTGCCCAGCATGCTCAAGGAGGTTGATGTCAACCCAGGAATTCCCCATGTGGGTCCAGGTATATTGCCACTGTGTTACCTACCACCTGACCTCCATTCTGGCTTTTTTTTTATTTTTTGGTCTTTTTTTTTTTTTTTGAGAGTTTTTTGTTTGTTTGTTTGTTTGTTTGTTTTTGCTATAGGGCACGTGCGCTCGCCAGACAGACAGAGACAGAGAGACAGAAAGCGAGAAATCACCCCCCAGGGGAGATGGCCACACTGCAGTCCTTTCTCCTCTATGTTCCTCTCAGGATCTTGGGCACGCACACACATGTGTCCGGCGTGAGTTTAAGGCGCTGGGTCCGGGACTTGAACCACGGTCGGCTACATGGGAGTCCAGCGACATAGCCTTTACGCTAACTGCTGGTCCCCATTCTGTTTTTTTAATTCACATAAGCTTGACATGAATAGCTTTCACAGAGTCCCTGATTCCACCTTTCATAACCAGAAACTCCATGGCCCAGAAATACAAAGTAATATGATAGCTGTCCAGACAGGTACTTAAAGAAACACTTTTTTTTTCGACTTACATTAAATTTAAATCAGTCATAAAATGGAAGAAAAGAAATAATTTCCACTGGTAAAATTAGTTCCAGGGGTATATTCTTATGCATACTTTTTTTTTAAAAAAAAAAAGAATTATTTTATTTAGCTTAATTAATTAATTTATTTTAATTTGACCAGAGAGGGACAGAGAGAGAAAAAGTGAGAAAGCAAATGGCCAGGTCTGATACTTGAACCGTGGTTACCATTTGGGAAGTCCAGCACCCTTAACCATCTTGCCACCTGCCTGCCCCTCTTATGCATTCTTTTTAAGTAAATAAAGTAATACTTAGAAACTGTTTTTTCTTACAGACTGGCATTCACATGTTCATTTTGTAAATTTCGAACATCTGAAGAGAAAGATATTCAACTGCATCTGGAAAGTTCTTTTCACCACGAAACACTAGATTATATACAGAAACAAACCAAATTTGATAAAGTAGTTATGGACTTTTTACAAGTAAGTAGTAACAGGTTTGGAGTGAGAAGCATTTTATATGACATGTGTTTTGTAATTTTTTTTAGGTTTTTGTCACAGGGTATGTGTGCTCGTTGTGAGAGACGGAAAAAGTGTGAACTGAGAGACAGAGAGAAGGAAAATGGAGATCAGCTCCTTCAGGGACATGGCCACATTGCAATCCCTATCTTTCTTCTCTTGGAATTTTTGAGCATGTACACATATATGCCTGGCAGGATACTCAAGCAGCTGAGTCCAGGGCGCTAATCATTGTCAGCCACAATAGGAGTCCAGTGCCTTATTCACCAAACCACCTGCTGGTCCTGCTTTATAATTTTTTACTTCTCCATTTCTCCCATTTTATGTCTCTAAAATTTTTTATTTGCTATTTAATTAAAGAAAGAGCTTTAAAATTTACCCAGAATTAGATGTGAATTCCTTTTTCATCGAATTTGGATTTGTTATTTGGGAATCATTTTTCATTTTTTCATGGTACTTTTTGGCAAGACTATCAGAAAAAATTCCTTTAACAACATTTTTTTAATGTAGATTGAGCTACAATTCATTGAGAGACTATTATGTGCTGGGTACATTCATTAATTATTTCAGATGAGCTTCATAATAACTCCACAATAGTTTAAATAGCTCTATCAGAAGTCACAGAATCTGATTTCAGAGCCATTGAGCCTGTCCTTTATACAATAAGTATGTGGTCATCAATATTTTTGAATACTTAAGATGCTATAACAGGCACTGAAGAAACAGACATTGCTGTTAATGATTTAATGATCATTGGAAGTGGAATGCATTCATAGATACACAGATGATATAGTTAAGTGGAAAGGTCAAGAATGCAGACATGCTGTTGGGGTTTGGAAAAGGGGAAGATAGATAGTTGGGACCAGGAATGCTTAAAGAAGGAGCTGTAGCTGGACTACTAATTGTGTAAAACATTTTTTAGAAGAGATGAAGCTATTAGAAGGTTAGAAATACATAATTCAGACCTTCATAGCTTTGCAGTTACAAATTAACATTTTTTTCTGTAATTTCCTTTTGTATAACGTTTCCATGTGTCATTTATGACTTAAATATGCACCTATCAGGATACGACCTTTTAGCTCTTCTGGTCATCTGGTCTCTCTTTGTATGTATAAAATACATTTTAAAAGTTAATGCTTCTTATATTAGTAGTTTCCTAATATTTTATGATAGGTCTTTCAAGCTCCTTAAGAACAGATATTAGTTCTTACATAGCAGATATATCTTCCATAAGGATGAGCATGGTGCTAAGTATATACTAAGTACTCATTGAAAGCTGTTTGGATTCTTATTTTGTTTTCTAGGAATGTATGGTAAATAAATTCAAGAAAACATGTATTCGTAAGCAACAGTCATATCAAACAGAAGAAGAGATCAGAATGCTTGAAAAAGATCTTATGGATGGTAAATATTTAAATGAATTGTTTTAGAAATTTACATGTACCTTTTATATGTCATAACCTATTTTGATATAAATTATACCCCCCAGAGTGATACAGTTATATATGTGGTAATACTGAGTGGGTTATCTGAAATGAACTCCTTTGAGTTTTCATTCTTACAGATTTATCACTTGCCTACTAGTATCTCCTTTACTTCACTGTTAGAGGAAAAGTCATCTTTGTGTCCTCTGTCTCATCTTCTGTAGTTCAGATTGTGAACACTTCTGTTTTTCACTTTCCTTCTCTTTTGCTTCCATCCCTGAAGCTGACAAACATGGAGTTACTTAAAAGAAAAACAGACACAGCCTTTTTGTAAGGGTCTCACTCATGCTGGGATCTTCCTGCTGTACCCAGCCTATCAGCATCTTTGCAGTGTTTGTGTATGCCATTCAGACATAGCCGATTCTGTTTTTTAAGATATTTACCAAATTTTCTTTACCTCCTTGATTATGGCATTTGTTCACTTACTCTTTGACAACTATAGTATTTTCCTAATTAGTTTGTTTATTTGCAGTGTCTAATTCTCCTGTACAGTCTCATTACGTCAGGAACTTGACGTGGCTTTCCCATCTTCTATTGGATAAAGCTCACATTCCAAGGCACTGCATGTAAAGTTCTTTATGATCTAGATCCCCCTCCTCTTCTCATCGTTTGTCCCTTCTTTATACTCTGTGCCGCCGGAGTACTGAGTTATGTGCAATTCCCAGAAAGTGCCTTGTTCTCTGACACCTTTCCCTAGTATTTATTTGTATGTTGTTTGTAATAGGATTCAAGATCCAACATATATTTTGTTCCTTATTCATCCAGTTTTGACGTCTTTTCTCCTTTTCCTATCCAATTCATAATTATTGAGATCCTTACTCTGCTATGAAATCAACATTTATCTTCCTTTTATTTTTTGAGGGACAGGCTTTAGAGCATGAATGTATAACCTGATTAGGAAGAACAGTGTAAATTATACCATCATTTATATAGGCAGATTTTTTGAAATGCAGTAGAAAAACTCAGCCTAAATCTATATACTCTGATCCTTTTTTGGATGAAGGGGTATAAATAGTCATGGAAACTAAGTAGTAAGAACTTGTTTTATGGGTCTAACCTTGGTGGTACATGCTGCTAAAACACACTACTCAGCGAATTGGGACTACATGGGATTCAGGGTTTGATTCCTGGCCCCATTTCAAAGGCTGAATATAATGACATGTGCTATTTTATTTTTTAGAATTGTTTTAACTTTATTATTATTATTTTCTAATTTGACCAGAGAGGGAGGGAGGGAGAAAGTGAGAGAAGGAAAGCAAGAAAGGAAGCCACCAGAACCAGGATTTGAACCACGGTTGTCCATGTGGGAGTCCAGTGCCCTTAACTACCATGCCACCTTTTGGCCCCATGGCATGTGCCTTTAATCCTGGCACCTTGGGGAAGTCACGGCAGGAGGGTCGCGACCTTGAGACTTGTTTGAGCTACATAGCAAGACCTGCCTATGAGAAAAAGCCAGGTATATTGGCATGCACCTATAGTTCCAGGGTGATTGTGACATAGTGAGACCTTGCCTTAAAAGACAAAACACCAAAACCTTGTTTTTTTTTTTTCCCCCCAGAATAAGTATACATATCATTTCTTCAATAATTTGATTTTATTTGCAGGTGTTACTGAAGATGATCACATGGTGAAAGTAGAGACGGTTCACTGCAGTGCTTGCAGTGTGTATATCCCTGCTTTACATA